>NW_008804550.1:2927456-2930690 GCF_000145635.1 Gaeumannomyces tritici R3-111a-1
TTATTTTGCATTTTTTGCTTCATTTTTACATGTGCCTCATCTACACCTACCCTGCTACTTAGACGAGTTCGTAAAGGAGGTGGGCTTGGGGAAGCCTTGGGTGACGGCCTTGACGCAGAACTCGAATCCGAGCGCGCACATATCAGCCAGGAAGCCCTGGCTTCCCAGAACCCTCCCTTTAGCAGCCCCCTCTTCTCGAGTCGCTTGTTCGGCGGCCATTCTCTCCACGACATCAACAATGTCCTCCCACTCGGCATCCCTGGCGTCGTGGACCATATCCCAGTCGTTTTCGGTGTCGGGCATGATGCGGTTCTAGTGGGAACGGCCGGTACTGTTAGACGGAAACCTTGGGGCAGCAGGAGATGTAATGTCGCGGGTGCTGGTGCCTTGTTGGCTACCTAATGGGCCTTGCATACTTTCGTGGGGCTTTAGGTGAGCGAAAGAAAATGCGCTAGCCCGCGCGAGTCTAGGTATGACCCTCCTTGATCTGGATCTTTCCCGCGTTACTTGGTTGCTGGATGAGCTGCTGGGCGTGATATACGAAGCTGTTATATATGCAGAGCTTGCCGGGAGCGATGGCTAAAGTGCCAACGGAGATGTAAAACGGCGTGATGTCGCGCTGGATCAGGTGGCAGATAAGAAGGGATGACAGAGATTCGTGGGTTTTGCAGATGGATCGAGGATTAGCAACTGCACTCCTGGTGATGGAATAGGAAGATAACCAAACACCCAACGCGGCTCGGCCGACAAATACAAATGGTAGCAACCCAAACGTATGTTTCTTCCCAGTTTTTAGCGTGTTTGCTATATCCAAGACTTAGACAGGACGTCACTGAGAATTGCCTCACAGACAGGACAACATCCAGGTGGCCTCTTCTATTCGCCAGCCTGCGTGGCCCAGGCAAACACCACCTGGTGGCCAGGCAGCTCTTTCGTTCTAAGCACACCCGCTCCAGAGCGAGCTGAATGGCCACTTGCTTGGACGTTCTTCTCCCTGCTGCGCGGCGCGTACCATTCTCGTGTCGATTTCACAACCCGCTCGTATCCCGCTCAGCCCCTTCTATAACCTGACTACCGTCGCTCCCCCTGGGCCTCGCCATCGATTTGAGACTGTGTCCCCATTATTGAGGTCCAAGCAGTTATTTTCATCCGGCCAAAACCCGGATGAGGTAGGTGCTGCAACATCTCAACACCTTGTTCAAGGCTGCGGGTTGCTCGATTGCCAGCCTCGAGGTTAACATCACCTTCATCGACGCCATCGACAGTCCTACCACCATAAAGAGGAGGTCCCCGAGTCCAAACCTAAGCCCCCGAGAGCGCTCTGTCTCCTTTTCCCCTAGCCTTACAAAGTGTCAAATACTCAATCACTTAAATGAACTCTTATTCCGCTTTACGGCGTGAATAAGAAAGACCACCTCGCTGCCCACGCTACCAAGAACCTCGAACAGATGGGCGAGGTCGCCCACCACGGACCAGAAGACCTGTTCATCGGGGCGCGGCCTTGATCCATACCTTTGCCGTCATCTACAGCACCACAAAGATGCATGTCACGAGGGTGCCGCCGCAGGGCGTCGCGCGGTCTGGCTTTCCACTGCCGCACGCCCTTATTATGGTGTCATGCTCGACGTTGCTCTAAGTGCTAGGCAGCCTCTGATCGCCGCGCGCCAGCTATCTAATTTAGGACCCGGCGCAACAGCAAACATGCATCTCTGCGCAAGACCAGCTTCAGCTGTCGGATAGCTGACTGGTTACACTCAACGGCCACTTCGTCTGGGTCTGCGAAGGCTGACTGCCGCCCGGACTTTTCGCAGCCCAGCACCGGACAATTCCAATGAGACGGGCATCAGTGACGAGCTCACCGCTTAACCCCTATTGTCAGCACGGCAATCTCCTCCAACTCTGTCTCCAAATGCATGTCTTCATGCTATTCCTTTTCGGGCTGTCAATTCACGTAGCTTTGAGTTCAAAGGCAAAGACAAGTAGCTGAAAACTTCCGCGTCCACACTCAAGGTCCTGGACGTCATCCTAGTCGATGCGAAGCTAGGCGACAAAAGGGACAACTAGGGGGGGGCCGACCTCAGTGTTTGGGATGCACCGTATTCAGACAATCAGTGGGGACGGCGGGAGCCGTTCCCGCAAGCATTTAAAGTGCCCGATGTTTGCAGGCCGAACCAAACTTTCCGCTGTGAGGGGCGTGAGAGTGCCGCCGCCGGCCGCATCATCATCGACCCGATTAAGCTCACCTCGATAGCTGAAGGGTCGCAGGAGACCACGTCAATTAGAATACAGTCGTATCAACAGGGACCACCTCGGGCATTGTCGACCTTTCCGGCAACGGGACGACTTCGTATGTCGACGGGAAGCTTACGAAGCTCGTCGCCTACCGCCAGGATGGGTTAACAAATGGTCACCTTCCCCACTCTCAATCTTCAACTTTGGGTGCCACAATGAAAGAGCCAGGCTGTCCATCACCACAATTGGCCCACTGGAATTAGCTTTAACCGCCAACTCGACGCGTATGGAGTGGCGAAAAACGCCCAACTGTGGCATATCGAGGCAAGGCGACCAACACTCCCTCATGGGAGGGAGGACTAAAGTTAGGCGGGGCGCCATGTGAATGAATCCCATGATGAGAGCGAGCACAATCAAGCACTTTCGCCTAAAGCCAAAAGCCCACTGTTTCTGGCAGGTGGCCGGGTTACCGAGATAGTCAAACCCACCCGCGAGCGACCTAGCACGTTGCAGTCGCCTGGATCAATGCCCGTCATGTTGCCTCGGCAGATCTCCAAATGTGCGTTGAACCCTCGCCTTGGGACTCAACCCTGACAATGAGCCTCCACGGTGGAGACGCTAGCTGTTGAAGACGCTGGAGCTGGAGCTGAATCCCCGTTTTTTGTGCAATTCGTCGACCCAACAGCGTCCGAGCGCCGTGAAAATTACACTGGCGGCCCTGCTTGGCGATGGAGTGCGATCGTGTGTCCCAGGAAGCATTGCACGATGCCCGGGAAAAAAACCGGACTGCAAATGTTTTTCCCCACCCAAACTCTACCTCTCCCAACACAATTGCACCAGCACCAAAACCGAACAATATGCCCGCGCACCACTCTACACCGAAAAGAATACGCGTTCAAGGGATTTGTAATTATCTTGATGCAAAAGGCACTACTTATAGCCACAATGATGTTTTTCGCTTTGCCGGATCATAGATGCAGAGGGCAAAATGACTGCAGATTG
>NW_008804550.1:2930958-2941113 GCF_000145635.1 Gaeumannomyces tritici R3-111a-1
CAATGCCCGTCATGTTGCCTCGGCAGATCTCAAATGTGCGTTGAACCCTCGCCTTGGACTCAACCCTGACAATGAGCCTCCACGGTGGAGACGCTAGCTGTTGAAGACGCTGGAGCTGGAGCTGAATCCCCGTTTTTTGTGCAATTCGTCGACCCAACAGCGTCCGAGCGCCGTGAAAATTACACTGGCGGCCCTGCTTGGCGATGGAGTGCGATCGTGTGTCCCAGGAAGCATTGCACGATGCCCGGGAAAAAAACCGGACTGCAAATGTTTTTCCCCACCCAAACTCTACCTCTCCCAACACAATTGCACCAGCACCAAAACCGAACAATATGCCCGCGCACCACTCTACACCGAAAAGAATACGCGTTCAAGGGATTTGTAATTATCTTGATGCAAAAGGCACTACTTATAGCCACAATGATGTTTTTCGCTTTGCCGGATCATAGATGCAGAGGGCAAAATGACTGCAGATTGAGTGGGCTACTTTTTTGTGGTGCTGGGGAATAAATTTTGCAGTCCGGTTTTTTTTCTGGGGGTCGTGCATTGATCGGTATACCCACCTCCACCTACCGATATAGGGTCTCCACGATGCTCCACGATGCTCCACGATGGATGTCCAGGGTTAACGAGGGGGAGCACCGGGTCTGGGCGTGCAAACATGGCGGCTCGCTCGCATCCATCACAGCGTCTTCATTCCTTTATATGCAGCCCGCGGCGTCGCCTCGGTGCTCTGTTCTGTTTTCTTGGTGTCGCCGGCCATCCATTTGAGCTACTCGAGACATCTTCATCTCAGGCTTCCTTCACATCCACAAGCCCAGGCGTACCGCCCACGTTTTGTTCCGTTCCCAAAACAAACGGCAATCCGCAAGCATGCGCTCCGCACTCATCTCCTCGGTACTCGCCGCCCTGGCGCTGCCTCGGGGGCTCCTGGCCGCGCCGTCCACGCCCGCCGTCGTCGAGGCTCTGTCTTTCACGCCTCCTCACAGCACCAACAGCTCTCTCGAGGCTAGGCAGAACACCATCGACCTAAACAACATGAAGTATGCCATCGAGTTCGCTAAGGCCGCTTACTGCAACAATGACGCGAGCCAGGTCGGCACCAAGGTGACGTGCGGTAATAACGCATGCCCCAGTCTTGGCTTGGCCAACATCGTCAACTATGCCCACCTCAAGTATGTCCTTTCTGCCCCACTTGTTTTTCCCATATATTTCTTCGCCTTGATAGTGGCAGTTCGCTAACTCTCATATCCAACATTAGTACCGACATCAACATCAGGATGGACGGCCTTGTTATGGTTGACCACAGTTAACGCGTCATTGTCCTTGCCTTTATGGGGTCTAAGACGGTCCAGTCGTATCTAAATGAGTGCGTAAACCTTCTCAGCCCTTTCCAGGCCCCATTGGGACGCCCCTGAGCGCCATCTCGAAGTGAGGCTATATTCTAACCCAATTTACTTGCTGTGCAGGATCGATTTCACCACGGCCGAGGCTGATGACCTTTGCAGGGGGTGCAAGATCAGCTATGGTTACCGCAAGGCCTGGACTCAAACCCAGGGCGCCATCTTCAACGCCATTAACCGTGCCCGGGCTCAATTCCCCGGCTACTACGTCATCTGCACCGGCCACAGCGCCGGCGGCGCACTGGCCACCATCTCGGCCGCCTATCTGCGCCGCGCCGGCATTGTTGCCGACATTTTCTCATTCGGCTCCCCCCGGCTCGGGAACAACGACTTTGCCAACTTTGTCTCGGCCCAGTCGCCTAACCAGGGCCGCAACTACCGCGTCACTCACTACGACGACCCGGTCCCCTCGCTCCCGGCCTCGCTCTTCGGCCTCGCCCACATCGCCCCCGAGTTTTGGCTCTCGAGGAAGGACGCCTCCACCATGGACTACCCTCTGAACGAGATTCAGATGTGCTGGGGCATCAAGCCTTCAGGCTGCCGGGCCAGCAAGGGCCTCAGCCTAAACTTCGACGCCCACAGCTTTTACTTCGGCAAAGTCTCGGCCTGCTACCGTGGCTGATGCACATGTCCATATGTTGCACTTTGGAGCCCCTGGACATGACCTGCTCGGCGCTTCTGGTTGTTTGGATTTACGACGCTATGACTGATGGTTATACCATCACCTTGACATATACACATTAGGCGCCAGGGGTGCTGTCTGCAATAGAGAAAGACGACCACCTCAGCATAATATATAAATTTTATTTGGCTAACATTTTTCATTATGGTTTGCGGTGCTTTCATTGCATGTTTACGCGTAAGGGAGTAACTGTAAGCGCTAACTACTTGCTTTAACGGAATGGTAAAAGCTTTAACGGGAGTAAAAAGTAGCGTTTAAATACTTTTTAAAACAAATTACCATTTCCTGAAGAAGCTTCTGCCTCCCCGACTTCGCGACGGGAGAACGCCATTAGCTACAACAAATTTAACATTAAATTTAAATTCCTCGCCCCCGGCTCGCTACCGGACGTATGTCCGCGCGCGAGCGCGCCTCCGGCGCGGCTGCTGGCGGCGCCAGTAGCCCCGTAAGCGACGGAACGGTTACCAACCGCTTTAAAGCCAGCAATAGCACCATTATAACTAACGCTTTTAACCCTTTTTTAACGCGCGTTAGCATTGCAAATTTAAAAAACCAATTAATTAAAAAATTAAAGCTTTTTGTACTTTTTGGTAATATCGAATTAATATTTAAAATTGTGGAAAAATAAATTAAAATTATAATAAACGCGTTAAAAACGCGAACCCGTAACCTTTGCAATTGCATATTTAATTAATTTTGCATTATAAAAAACGAAATTATTGTTAAAATACGCAACGTTTAAAAATAAATTATTAATTACGTTTTAATTTTAATCGTTAAATTATTGCAAAGCGGTTAAACCGGCGGTTACCCGCTTACGATTCGGCTTTACGCGTTCTTTAATACCGCCCCCCCCCCCCCCCCGGGCCTTTTTTAACCGTTATACAAAAAATAACGATTTATTCGATTTAAAATTGCTAACAAAACGCAAACGAAACGGTTTTTTGCTAAAAGCAACAAAAATAAAAAAAATCCCTAAATAAAAGGAATACAAGCAAATTACGAAAGTTCCGCAATAAAAAAATAATAAGTTTTTTTAAACCGGCCTTTACGATAAACCGTTGTTTTACTAATCCAAATTTTGCTTTTTTCAGCTTTAATAAAATTAAAAAAACGTTTAAACCCCGAATTGCTAATAATTAATAGCATTTAACAATTTTATAATTATTATTACCATTATTTACTTTAACTTTGCTTCCGATTTTAACGCTTTTGTTTTACTTTTGCTTTAACCGTTAACGTTTTAACCAACCCGGTTTGAACCCGCATCGAATTCGTTCGATTTTTTAGCAACTAAAATTATTTTTAATTTTAACCAACCAACCAATAACAATAATAACAATTTATAAAAATAATAAGCATATTATATTAAAATATAAAAAAAGGAAAAAAAAGCAATTTTTTTATAGCAATAAATAATACGATATTATAGCCATTTAAAAACCGGAACGCAACCGGTACGAAAACTTTTCGAACCCGTACGGTTGTAATTACGAATTAATTTATTATTAAAAATCCAATTTTAACGCAACACTTTACGTGCATAGCCGTTTTGCTTTAAAATTGTAAACCGTTTGGTGCGGTTACAATTAAGCTTTAATTATAATTATTACGTTAAAAAGCTTATTTAAAATTTATTCGATATATTTACCAAATTTTAAAATAAAACCTAATTAAGCAATATTTTTTATTATAATTGCTATTTATTTAATTTAAAAATATACAATTTTTACAAATAATTTTAACCTTTATTATTTAATTTAAAATTTATACAATAAATGTAACGCAAAAAGCGAAACCTTTTTAAAGCTAATACGCTGCAAACGTTTTATATTAACAACGTTATACGGGAAAATTATAAAAACGAAACGAAAAAAACGAAATAGCACAATCGATTAGGTTTAAACATTAAACCAATTTGTAATAAAATATTTAAAATAAAATATGTTACAAAGTAAACAGTATATACTGTCGTAAGGAAGCCTTAAGCATAAATATTAAATGCTTAAGGCATTGGAAAAGCGGTTCCCCTGCCTGAAAGCGTGTAACGCTTCCAGGCGTTAAGAGGGAAGCTTAATAAGCAAGGAAAACAGGGAGTTACGTGTATATAAAGGGCAAAGGCCCTTACGGGACCCTGCACTTTAAATCCTTTTTTTTTAAAGCATATTAACCGGAATAGCCTTATACCGTGCTTATCCTTTATATTTGCAACAGTTATAAGCCCGGCGACTTTTAAACCCTTTAACGTAAAGTAAAAGGCTTAGCAGTACGGATTTATTCCCTTTTTATTATTTTTATTAAATCGTTTCCAAACGCGCTTTTCCAAGCGCGTTTATTTTTTTTTCCCTTTTCGCGATTTTTTTACGGAAAGATTTTTACGCTTTTAAAATTTCTTTTAACAAAGTTTTTTTTGCCGAAGCAAGTTCCGTTATTAATTCCAAACGTTGCCAAAAACCTTTATTAAATTTTACTTTTTTAACTTTTACGTTTTTACGCTTTTAAAGCTTTTAACCCTTTATCTTTTACCGCTTTACTTTTACGAGCTTCCGGTTGCTACTAATTATAAATGGTACGGATAACAATTTTTTCGTAATAGCGTTGTTTAAAAATTAAAAGCAATGGTTTACGTAATTTACGGCGCTTTGTTAAAACGCATTAATTTTAAAGATTTAAAACCAGGTTAACCTTAATTTAAAATTCCCGAACGACGTGCAAGCCAACGAAACCCTAAATTTTAACTTTTTTGCAGCAAAAGCCCGGGCCGAGCACGTTAAAAACCATAAATTTAAACGCTTGGTTTGGCAAACAATCCTTTCGACCGAAAAAAAAGGCTTATTTAAAGGCTTGGCAAAGCAAAAGCAAAGCCACGCGAAAATTTAATCCTAAACCTTTCCAAGCCCTTTCGGTTTTTACCAAAGGTAATTTTAAAGCCAAGCACAAAAAAGCGCTTAAAGCAAAAAATACCGCAAGCAAAACCGTTTCGAAAAAAATTACAACCCTTTCCAAATGGATTAACTTTTTTGTAAACTTTATTGCGCTTGCAAACGCGCAGCTAAAAGCTTAAGCCAATAATTACGTTACTTTTCGTAGCATTATTATTTGCTTAAAAGCGCTTTACGCTTCCATTTCCATAATGGAAATTTAAATAATCTTTTAAAAGTACCGCAATACGCTTAAAAAGGCCGCTAGCATTATAAATATTAACCAATGGTTTTCGAAATTCCAAGCGATTTTTATTTAAACCAAAATTAAAAACGTTTTTAAAATACAAAGTTTTACGCTTATGCTTAACTTTTTTAAGCATATGGAGCGCTTTAACCCTTTTTAAACAAAACGTTACCGTTAAAAAGTAATTACGGGCAATTTTACGGGAAAAATGAATATTTTGGTTATTAAATTTTTAACGATTCTTTTTTAGCACCGCATTAATAATTCGGGCATTAAAAAAAAATTCGCGTTTTTAACCTTTAAGGGCGTATTTAAAAATAAAAATAAAAAAGCTAAAAGCATTTAGCAAAATAACGCAATAACGTATAAATGCCCGGTTTGCATTTAAAACCATTCCTAAAAGCCGGAAAATTGCTAAAAGCTCGTTTACGTGCTTACCGGCAATTCCAAACGCTTTTGCAACAAACCAAATAACGAAAAGTGCAAAAAAATTAAAAAGTTTTTAAAAAAAACCGTTAAAAATTATTTAAAAAATCCTTCCTTTTTAAAAGCAAATTTAAAAATTCCGTTTGGGGGAAGCAAACCGAAAGCGCGTTAAATTTTAATCCCCGAATTTTAAAAAAAAATGGGATTTAAACGCGGCCGTGCTTAAAGTGCTTTTGCTTTAAAGCTTTTTTTTGGCTTTTAATATTATAAAAAACATTTATTTCGAAAATACGCTATTCGATAATTGCGGTTCGCTTTATATTGTTAACGATAAAAAGCGTTTTAACGAAAAGTTATTCCAATCGTTAAACGGTATTAAAACGGTTTAATGCGGCATTTAATACTTTCCAATTTTGGAACGAAGTATTCGTACGCTTTTTAGCTTTTTGGACGAAAGCGGAAACTTTAAGCTTTATAACGTTGCTTTGGTAAAAGGCTTTTATATTAATATTATTTCGAAAGCTTATTTAAACGCCAAAAAGGTATAATTTTGCGGGAAAAACGCAATTTTGCGCATTAAAAAAGTTATTAACGGGAAAGTAATTAAACGCTTTTAGCGCAAAAATAACGTAATGTTTTATAAATACAAACCTATTGCTATTTATTTTATATTAATTACGTTGCAATTTTTCCCAAAAAATACGGTTTTAGCTTTTGCAATTAAAGAATTTTTACGCCGCAAGCGTGCTACGCATACGTAGCGTCCATTTTCGAATTTTACGAAACCGCAAAAAAATACCGCTAATTTTTGGCATTTGCGCAATGGTTATTTGGGATTACAAGCGTTAAAAGCTTTCGTTTAAAACGCCCGGAACGTTAAAATTAAAGGATTTAAACGGATTAAATGCAAAGCATGCGCAATAATTTATGCTATAGCCGTCGTTTCCAAGCGCTTTATAAAAAGGGCTATGCGCCTTTTTTGGAAGGTTTGGTTTAATTTATTTAATTACTTTAAATCGAAATTAAGGATAAATTGGGTTTTGCTGTTAATGGATAAATACAGCGGCAAAACTTGGAGCTTTACAATTTTAAACAAAAAAAACCAACGGTTATTAAAATTTTAAAGGAATAAAAAGCGTGGGTAAAAAAACAATACAAATTGCTTATTGCTATTTTTAAATACGACTAAAAAAAGTCCATTATATTTGTAAAAGGGTTTTTGGAGTACGAAAAATAGGCTTAAATTAAAAGCATCGTTATCGAAACTTTACCGTTATACATTTACGAACTTAACGGAATAATTAAACGCACGGGATAAAACGTTATTACAAAAAAAATACGCATGCGCGAAAGCGCAGGACTTTTTAAGCATTTATGGCCGGAAGCGGTTTACGTTACCGTTTGGTTAAAAAATATAAATTTTTTACCGTTAAAAAGCATGCGCGTTTTTAACGATATCCTTTTAAATTGGTTTTAAAAGTGGTTTCGGCATTACGCCCCGGAGCTTTTTACGGGTTTAATAACCGATTTAAAACCGGATTAAAACGGCATTTACGCTTACGGGTATAAAGCTTATCCTTTAAACGTAAAAAGGTTTTACAACGCGAATTTTAAGCATTTTAAAATTAACTTTCGTGCCGGGGTTGGATATTTAATGGGTTACCAAGCCTTTAATATTACCGGATTTAGGTTCCGTTAAAAAAAGTAATAATTACAAAAAACGTTAAATTTAATAAAAAAAGCTTTTTTAAAAGCAAATAAAAAAAAACCCGATTAACGTGGTTACTTACAATTTGCTAATTAAATACGACAAAACGGAAAACCCGCTTGCAACCCAAAAAGGAATTGCTAATGCGCTGGGGCTTTTTTAACCGAAAAAGCTTTAAGCACCCACTTTCGTTACCAAATATTAAGGTTAAAAATTGGGGGTAAAAAAGCCAGGTTTTATTGTAACCACAAAAGCTAAAGCCGCAAAGGATTCGGCCAACGGGCCGGATCCAAACGCGCATAAATTTTTAATTCCAAATGCTTTAAAAAATGGCCATAAAGCAAAGCAAATGCGTAATACGGGCTTCCCACGTATGGGCAATTCGTATTACGGCTTTATACGGCCCGGAAAAAGCGATAGCTTTCCGCCGGTAAGGGGTGGAAATAACGACAAGCCCAAAAAACAATTTTTAAAACCGTTAAAGCTAGCTTTACTTTACAAAGCAATAAACCGGTTTTTGCTTACCCCAAAACCGGATATACCAGTTGCAATTACAAGCGGCACTTTTGCAACGCCTTTAATCGCGATACTAAAAGCGTTTAAAGCTTTTAAAGGTTTGTTTAAAGCAAATTTAAACAAGCAAAAAGCGCCGCTTTCCTTTTTTTTTCCGGTTAAAAAGGGCAAAAGCCAACCCCGCAAAGGAACGGGCCCTTTGCTTTCGCTTAAAGCCTTTTTTTTTAACGCGCTTTTACCGGATTTACCAATAACTACGTTTAAAGCAATTCGCGCCGTAACGCGGGCGGCCGCAAAAGGAAAAAAAAAAAAAAAAGAAAAAAGGAAAAGCAAATAACGCAATAACTTTAACAACGCCATTTTTTATTACGGCTTAGCGATAGCGTTTAACGCTTCCAAACCGGAAATTAAAAACGTTGCTTTTAAAACAAATTTAATAAACGAAAATTAGCAAGCTTTTTTCGATACGTATTTATTTAATTAATAAACGGTAATTAAAAAAAATAATTTTAGCCATTGCCCGGTTTACGAAATAATTGTAATTGCCGTAACGAAAACATTAAAATGCAATAGCCTTTAAAAAAATAAACGGTTGCACCGAAACGAATTACAACAAATTCCGAAATCCTAACAAAAGCTTAATACGCACCCGCATAAAAAAGAATTTAAATAATTTGCTTTTGGGAAAATTAACAAATTATTAAAAAAAAGAATTTGGAAAAAATTTTTAAAAAACCTATTTGGTAATAAAGCTATTAACATTATTTAAATATTTATTTACAAATTTAACGAAAACGGTTACGTTACGGATTATAAATCCCGCGCGGTAATTAAAAATAATTAATAACCCAACGGTTTAAAAAAAATTTACGCTATTACGCTTGCAGCTAAAAATTTTAAAATTATAATAACAATTATAGCTTATTTTAATTTCGAAACGCATTAAATTAACGTTAGCAAAGCTTTTTTTTACGCAAAAATTAGCGATAACCATATACCCATTTACGTAAAGTTCCTTTTTGGGTATTACCGAAAAAAGTTTGTAGCACGGTTTAAAAAAGCCTTGTACGGGCTACGAAATTTACCGAAATTATAATATTTAGCTTTCGAAAAAACCTTTAAAAAGCTAAAGCTTACCCCGTTAACAAAAAAGCTTTATTTATTTATAAGCACAAAACGTAAGGTTTTTTTTTTTTATACGTTAACGATATAATTATTTTTAACCGTGCTACGAATTTAAAAATGGCAACGAAAATGTTAAACGGTTTTAAAAAAAAGTACAAAATAAAAAAAGGATTATTTAAAATTTTCCTTAAAATTTAAATTGTAAAAAACAGGAAAGTACGAATAATAACTTTGCATTACGACTTTTACATCGACAAAATCGTTAATACCTTTAACTTTAAGAACAAAAGCGTAAAGCGCTTCCCGTTGCTTAGCCAAACGCTTAAAAAAAAATTTGGGGATAGCGATACCCGCCAAGGTTTTGGCCATGCAAAAAAAAGTCGGGTTTATACTTTATACGGCCATTACTATCCGTTTAAACGTTGCTTTTGCAAGCGCAAAACTTTCCAAATACCTTACAAACCCAAATAAAAAGCATTTAAAAACGGCAAACCATACCTTTTTGTATTTAAAAAGGTTAAAATTTTATTGCATCCGGTTAAGGAACGTTCCAAAATCCAACCATTTGCTTTTTGCTTTAAACGCTTTTTTCGCTAACGATAAAAAAACGAAAAGGTTATTTAAAAAATACGTTATGTTTTTATTCGGAAAGCCCGTAACGTAAAAAGCAGGGAAATAAGCTACCATTATAACGTTTACTATAAAAGCAAAGCTTTTGGCGCTTATAAAGCTGGAAAAAAAAATTATCGCTATGCAAAGGCTTTTCCAAAATTTGCGCTTGGAAATTAATACTTTTTAAAAACTTTATTGTAACAATATACAAACGATCCAATTGGTAATCGAAAAAAGCACCCGCATTAATACGGCTTTAAAGCACGTGGATATTATAAATATGTGGTTACGTTAAAAGTACCAAAAAAGAACGTTCGACGTAATATATTTTAAAACCGCTTTTATGCCAGCAAACGGGCTTACCAAAAACTTCCCGCTTTACAAATTTAAAACATTTAAAGCTATTTTAAAGTTATACAATTCCTTTAAAAACGGGTTGGCAAATTTAACACGCAGCCAAAAACTTTAAAATAAATACCAAAAACGTGTAACGTTTGCATAAAGGCATAACGCAAATT
>NW_008804550.1:2942038-2953619 GCF_000145635.1 Gaeumannomyces tritici R3-111a-1
AAAGCGCTGCACCTTTTTTTGTTCATTTTTCCTTTCCATTTTAACTTTAGCCTTTACCCATTATTTAGTAAATAAAAGCATTTCCATAAAAGGAATAGCCCTAAATTATTGCGGTTTTAATGCCACTTTTTTAACTTTTTTCGTTATTATTACCATTTTCCCTTTTTTTTGGGGTTGGGCTACGAAAAGCAGGATTATTTCGACGGAAAGCCTTTTTATTCCCTTTTTTGGCTTTATCCTTTTGCTTGTTGCCCGGTTTTGGGTAAAGCTCGAAAAAATGGCTTACCATTTTTTTAAACTTTTTAATTTTAAAGCAAAAGCTATTTAAAAGCTTTTTTTGGAATAAAACAATTGCAATGCGCAATTAAGGCAAAAAAAAAAGGGTTGCAACGGTAATTGCTTTAAGCATATTAAATATATCGTAAAATACAACCATTCCAAAAAAAGCGCGTTATGGGCTTATTGCTGTAAAGGCCCCGGAATTTTGTTAAAAAGCTTTTGGTGCATTTATCGTATAAAACCGCGCGGGGAATGGTATTATCGAAAAAGCCAGTTAAAACGTTCCCGTTAAAAAAAGGTTAACGGTTTCGCTGGAAAAAAAGGCTAAATAGCATTTTTTTTAAGGATTAAAACGGAAAGGAAAGGGGTGGTTAGCATAAAACCCGCGAAAACGGTTGGGGACAAATTAATTTGGCTATTTACTTTCGTTTTTTTACCCGCTTTGCGCTTCCGGGTATCGAAGGAAACGACGGGCTTATTGTTATTATCGTTATTTTTTTAAGCAAACCAATTAATAAATTTATCGAAATTAAAATTAATTTTAATCGTTTAATAAGCAAGCCAATCGGGCCCGAAATTTTTGTTTGGTCCAATTAAAGCTTAAAAAGCACCGGTCGGGTTGGGTTGGGAATTAGAACGAAAGGTGCAAAAAGTAACAAAAACAACCGAAGGTTCGAAAACGGTTACGGCAATGTTAATCGGGGTCCAGGTTAAAAAACGGCGCAAAGCTTCCATTCGTTTAGCGTAACGAGCCCGATTAGCTTTAACCCGCTTAGCGCTTTTGGCGAACGCACGCGCTTTTATCGCTTTAATTATTTGGGCGTTATTCCAAGCCTTTTCGCGGGCAGCCTGCTGCTCCCGCACGCTTTTTGTATCCCGCTGCTTGTTTTCCGCGGGGGATTTACTTTTCCTTTGCATGTCCTTTTCGGCTTGTTGGGTTTTTTTCCTTTTTTTAAACAATGCTTTTTTCGCTTGCTTAATTTTAATTGCTAAAATAGCTATAACCGTTTGCAAATCCGCATTATACGCGTACAAAGCAAAATTAGAAAAAAAGCAATAAATTAGTAAAAAAGCAAAAAGCTACGATTTATTTTTTTTGGGCTTAAACCCGGTTAAGTTTTTTGCGCTTAACGCGCTTTCGAACGGTTGTACGCGTTGCTTTGTTACCGGCAATACCCATTTTCCAGCCAATTTGTTAGCACCGCACAACGCTTTTAAAATATTACGCCGCCGCGCAAAGCACTTACAATTATTTGTTTTTGCTTTTGCAAAACTTTTTATATTAGCAAAAGTTTAAACGATAAGAACGAAAGCGTAAGGATTTACGGATTGGTAAAAAAGTAATGGTAAAAAGGAAAAAAAAGGAAAGCCGGAACGAAATGGGAAAAAAAAGGGTTTTAATTTGTTACGCCCACCTTTTCCCGGTAATGGCTAAAGCATTTGCTTCGTTACTTTTTGTAATTGGAGCATTTGCTTCGTTGCTTTTAATAGCGGGGAGCGTTTGCTTCGTTACTTTTTAAAGCTAATGCGCTTTTACGGTTACCCTTTAAAAGCGGGAAACGCTTGCTTCGTTACTTTTCAAAGTTAATGCGCTTTTACAATTAACCTTTAAAAGCGCGGTAAGCCTTTAAATCCTACGCTATTAACATGGCAACCAATTTCCCTTTGTTTTATTTACAAGCAACCCAAAAGGCTTGCTTAAAGGGTATATTACAAAGTAAACAGTATATATTATCGTAAGGAAGCTTTAAGCATAAATATTAAATGCTTAAAGCATTGGAAAAGCGGTCCCTTTGCTTGAAAGCGTGTAACGCTTCCAAGCGTTAGGAAGGAAGCTTAGTAAGCAAAAAGGACAGGGAATTACGTATATATAAAGGGCAAAGGCCCTTACGGGACCCTGCACTTTAAATCCTTTCCTCCTTAAAGCATATTAACCGGAATAGCCTCACACCGTGCCTATCCCTTATACCTGCAACAAAATAATACGATAAAAAATTTAATTATTTATTCCAAATATTTTACGTTTTTTTTAAACCGCAAGCAATTTAGCATTAATAAATAACAAATTGGAAATAAAAAAACGTTAAGCTTATAAAAAAGCTTGCAAAATTTAAAGCCAAAATAGCTAACAAATTAATAACAACCGGGAATATGCACGGCGTTAAAAACATAAATAAAAAAACGGATAAATTAATGCAATAATTAACCCAACTTGCGGATTAATTAACCCTTTAACAAAAGCCAAGCCCTTTTAATAAACGCGCTTTTTATTGGATAAGCAAATTAAACGATTTACAAAAAAAAAAAAAGCCGGTTGCAACGCGCATTTACCAAAAACAAAATAAAAATAGCATAAAAAGCGCACAAAATAACAAATAAAGCATTTATTAAAAAAACGCTAAATAATAATTAATTATTGGAAAAACGTTATATTTGCGGCGGGATAAAATATTAAAAAAAACAGCGCGCTTTAAAAGCTTAAAAAATAAACCCGTTTAAAAAGTTTCCAAAAAAAAACCTAAACCAGTTACCGGATTTGGTTAAAGCCGGAAAACCGCGGATACGTTGCGCAATTATTAAAAAAAATTAAAATTTTATTACCCAATTTTTTTCCAAACCCGTTAATTAATATATTAAATATTAACAAAATGACCTTTTTAAACCATTTTTTTCTTAACCTTTTCCAAATGCTTATATTAATAATTTCGCAAAACATTTTAGCGGTAACGGGCCGTACCAAACCGTAAAAAATCAATAGGTTAAAACCATTTTCCGAACGGATTATTTAAAACCGCTAAACATTTAAACGCAACCGTTATTGCAAAATTCGTTAACGCAATAATTATTACAAGCTATTTCCCAAAACGCTTTAAAAAGGCTTTTACGGTAATGCTACCCAAATTAAGCAAAATTAACAAAAAAAATTAAATCGGAAAATAAAAATTTATTGCTTTGTTATTATTAATTTTGAAAGCAATTAAATTAACCATAATATAACGAATTGTTAATAAAGCGAAAAAAAGCATTTTTTAATGGCTAAATGGGCAATTAACGGGTTAAAAGTACGGAATTAGCAATTTAAAAAGTAATAAAAGCTATTATAACGGCATGGAATTACGGCGTTACCGCGTTATTATTATAATTTAATTTATTCGGAGCATTTAATACCGTTAACCATTTCCTGTTGCTAAATACGCTAAAAAAAAGCGCGGCTTTTTATGACGAATTGTTAAATAAATATAAAAGTAGTTAATAAATAAAATAACCATTTTGTAATTTAACGGCAATACGTTAAACCCGATTCCAATTTAAACCGGAATTTTTTAAAAATTTCCTTTTATTTTTTATTTTATTTATTATATACATTACATTGCTATACAAAAATTTAAAAAATATTTTAAAAATTTTCGTTACCGGGTTTGCTAACGATACCAATTTATTAATAATAAAAAATACCGCAAAAAATATAATTTAACTTTTAAAAATAGCTTGGCCCAAATGCAAAGCGTAAGCAATTAAATACGGTATAAAATTTAATAACGCTAAAACAAAATTTATCCATTTTATTAAAAACGAAAACCCGCCCGTAATTTAATTTAGCAATATAACGATTGCTTTTAATTAAACGGCTAGGTTTTTTAAATTTAGGTTAAACGTTTGCTTTAACATTAAAAAATACGCTAAAAAAGCAAAAAGCAAATAAAAAAAGCAATAATTAATTTTTAACCCGATTTATTTTGGTAACGTAAAGCAATACGTTTGTAAAAAAAGGCTTTTTTATAACGTAATTTACCGTACAGTTTTAGCATACGGCGCAATAATTTACTACATAATTATACCGGCAGCGAACCGTTTTAAAAGCGCCGCTAAATAATTTAAAAAAATAATGCGCGTATTTAAAAATTATAGCTAAAGCGTACAAAGCCATTTTTTGGCTAATTTTAAAACCGAATGTTTTATTCTTTTAATTAATTTGTATTTAAACGAAAAAATATTAAACGCAAAAAAAAGGGAAAAATCCAAAATAAAAAACGTAATTTAAACCAGTATTAATAAAATTAAGCGTACTTTTTGGTAATAAATTATTTAAGTAAAAAACCGCTTTTGCCTCCCCAACCTCGCGACGGGAAAACGCCATTAAATACAGCAAATTTAACATTAAATTTAAACTTTTCGCTTCCGGCTCGTTACCGGACGTATGTTCGCGCGCGAATGCGCTTCCGGCGCGGTTGCTAGCAGCGCTAGCAGCCCCAAAAGCGGCGGAACGGTTACCGACCGCCCCAAAACCAGCAATAATATTATTATAACCAACGCTTTTAACCCTTTTCCAATGCGCACCCGCATTGCAAATTTAAAAAACCAATTAATCGAAACATTAAGGCTTTTCGTGCCCCCCGGTAGCATCGAATTAATATTTAAAATCGTAAAGGAATAAACCAAAACCGTAACAAACGCGTTCGAAACGCGGTTTTGTAATTATTATAATTATATGCCCAACCATTTTCGCATTATAAAAAACGAAATTATTGCTAAAATACGCAACGCTCGCAAACAAACCATTAATTACGTTTCGATTTTAGCAATCGGTTTACCGCAAAGCGATTAAACCAGCAATTACCCGCTTACAATCCGTTTTTACGCATTTTTTAATACCGGCCCCCTTTTTCCGAAATATATTTTTGCGCGCACCGAACGCAAAATTATTATTTTAATTAAAAACGTTTTTTTTAAAATTGTAAACCGCATACCCGTTAAAATTATTATTATATTAATTAAAAAGTTTGGTAATAACGTAAAAGCAACGCGCAAATTTTCCAACGGTAACGTGGTAATTTTATTTTATATAACCGCCGTTAAGCATACGAAAAATACCGCGTAAATTATTAAAATATTCGGTAGCAAAGCAATACATTAAACCCGAATTTATAACGTTGTAATTAAAAATATTTAATAAAACGCAACCAATAATAATAACATTTTGTTGCACGAATTTAAAACGTATAATATTAAGGCCGAAATTAATTTTATTTATATATAAAACGCCCGGCAACCGAAAAAATACGTTACGGTATTGGCTAAAATTATATCCCCCGCCGCAGCCCAAACCGCATGCAATAACGGCTTTGTATTTAAAAGCAAAATTTTTAACGTCGAACCGTTTGCAACGGGAACAAAAGCCGTTTAATGTTACAAATGCTACGGGTAAGGATATAAATTAAAATTTTGCAAAAAAGCGGCTTATTGCCCGCATTGCGCCGGGCCGTTACATAGCAACGGCAAAGCCGGGGAACTTTTGTGCCCGTTATACGGGGGTTAATTTATTGCAAAAAAAAGCAAACCAAAATGTTGCAATTACAAAAGCAATTACCTAGCCTTTTAACAAACGTACCCCGCAATAAAAAAAAAATTAAAAAGGCTAAAAATACATTTTTAAACCGGCCAAAACAATTTGCTTTAAAAACGGGGAATAAGCGCGCACCCCGACCAAATTAAATAAATTACTTTACCGTCCATACCTTTCCGCTTTTTGCATTTATCCGCTTTTTACCCGGCCTTTTCCAACCGTTACAAAAAAAAACGATTTGTTTAATTTAAAATTGCTAACAAAACGCAAACGGAACGGCTTTTTATTAAAAATAACAAAAGCAAAGGAAAATTTTTTAGTTAAAAAACGAATAAGTAAATTACGAAAATTCCGCAACAAAAAAACGTTAAGCTTTTTTAAATCCGTTTTTAAAATAAACCAATACTTTACAAACCCAAATTTCGCCTTTTTCGGTTTTAATAAAATAGCGAAAATAAAGGGAACAAACGAATGCTAGGCCGTTAATAACCCAACGGCACCTAATAATACTGCGGTTACCAATTCCGATTTTATTAATGCATTAAATTACAAAGCTTTTTCCTTTTCCTTTAATTTACCTTTACTTTAACCGTTTGCATTCCAACCAACCCAATTCGGCTTTATACCGGTACCGTTTAGCTTTTTTGCAGCCGGAATTACGTTTATTTTTAATTAATTAATTAATAATAATAACGACGTATAAAATTAAATATATTATATTGGAATATAAAAAAAGGCAAAAGAAAAAGCAATTTTTTCCTTTACAATAACAAACAATATAACATTTTAACCATTTAAAAGCCGGAGCGCAACCAGCACGGGAACCTTTCGAAACCGTACGGTTGCAATTACGAATTTATTTATTACTAAGGATTTAATTTTAACGCAGCACTTTACGTGCACAACCGTTTTGCCCTTAAATTGTAAATTGCCCGGTGCGGTTATAATTGGGCTTTAATTACAATTATTACGCTGGAAAGCCCATTAAAAATATATTTAATATATTTTTTAAATTTTAAAGCAAGCCCCAATTAGGCAACGTTTTTTATTACAATCGTTATTTACCTAACCCAAAAGCATACAATTTTTACAAGCAATTTTAACCTTTATTACCTAATTTGGAATTTATACAATAAATATAATGCAAAAAGCGAAACCTTTTTGGAATTAGCACGCCGCAAACGATTTGGATTAATAACGTTTTACGGAAAGGTTACGAAAAAAAAAGAAAAAAAAAATAGCACAATTAATTACGTTTAAATAACGCAACAATTTAAAATGGAATATTTAAAACAAAATAATATAATAAAAAAGTCCAACCATTTATTCCAAATACTTTGCGTTTTTTTTAAACCGTAGCAATTCCAATTTTAATAAATTAAAAATTGGAAATGGAAAAACGTTAAATTAATAAAGGAATTGGCGAAAGCTAAAGCCGAAATAAACAGCAAATTAATAACGATTGGGAATATGCATAACGCCAAAATTATAAATAAAAAACCAATAAATTAATGCAATAATTAACCCAATTTGCCGATTAACTAGCTTTTTAACGGAAACCAAGCCTTTTTAACAAACGCGCCCTTTACTAAATACAAAAATTTAACGATTTTTGTAAAAAAACGAACCGTTTGCAACGCGCTTTTATTAAAAACAAAACGCAAATAATATAAAAAGCGTATAAAGCCGCAAACAAAGCATTTGTTAAAAAAAAACGCTAAATAAAGTTTAATTATTAAAAAAGCGTTATTTTTGCAACGGAATAAAATACCAAAAAAAAACGGCGCATTTTGGAAATTCGAAAAATGGGCCCGTTTAAAAAGCTTTTAAAAAAAAACCCGGATTAGCTATCGAATTTAATTAAAACCGGAAAAAACCCGGATACGCTTTGTAACTACCAAAAAAAAGCCGAAATTTTATTATTTAAATTTTTCCCAAACCCGTTAATTAACATTTTTAATATTAGCAAAACCAAATTCCCAAACCATTTTTTCTTAAACCCTTTTTAAATGCCCGTTTTCGTTACCCCGCAAAATATTATAAAAGCAACGGGCCGCACCAAACCGTAAAAAGCTACGAGCTAAAACCATTTCCCGAACGGGTTATTTAAAGCCGCCGAATTGCCGGGCGCAACCGTTATCGCAAAATTTGCTAACGCAACAATCGTTATAAGCTATTTCCCAAAGCGTTTTAAAAAAGCCTTTACGGTAATATTACCCAAACCAAACAAAATTACCAAAAAAAAAAACAAACCGGGAAATAAAAGCTTATCGTTTTATTATTATTAATTTTAAAAGCTATTAAATTAATTATAACGAAACGAATTGTTAACAAAACGAAAAAGAAAAGCATTTTCCCTAACGGCCAAATAGGCAACCAACGGGTTAAAAGCACGAAATTAGCAATCCAAAAAGTAATGGAAGCGGTAATTGCAATATAAAATTACGGCGTTACCGCGTTATTATTACAATTTAACCTATCCGGAACATTTAATACCGTTAACCATTTCCAATTGCTAAATACGTTAAAAAATACGATTTTTTTTTACCAATTGTAAAATGGGTAAAAAAGTGGTTAATAAATAAAACGGCCATTTTGCAATTTAACGGCAATATTTTAAACCCGATTTTAATTTAAACCGGAATTTTTTAAAGCTTTTTTTTATTTTTTATATTTTTTATTATATACATTACATTATTATATAAAAATTTTAAAAGCATTTTAAAAATTTTCGTTACCGGTTTTGCTAATAATATTAATTTATTAACAATAAAAAATACCGTAAAAAATACGGCCCGTTTTTTGGAAATAATTTGGCCAAAATGCAAAGTATAAGCAATTAAATACGGTATAAAATTTAATAGCATTAAAACCGAATTAATCCATTTTAGCAAAAATAAAAATTCGCCCGTAATTTAATTTAGCAATATAACGATAATTTCCAACCAAACGGCCAAATTTTCCAAAGTTTAATTAAACGCCCGTTTTAATTTTAAAAAATATATTAAAAAAATAAAAAGCAAGCAAAAAAAGCAACAATTAGCATTTATTCGATTTATTTCGTTAACGTAAAGCAATACGTTTGCAAAAAAAAGGCTTTTTTATAACGTAATATGCCGTACGGCTTTGGCATACGGCGCAATAGCCTTTTATATAGCTATACCGGCAACGGGCCGCTTTAAAAGCGCCGCCAAACAATTTTAAAAAAAATAGCGCGCGTATTTAAAAACTATTGCTAAAGCTTACAAAGCCATTTCGCTAATTAATTTCGAAATTAAATGCTTTACCCTTTTAATCGATTTGTACCTAAACGAAAAAGTATTAAAAGCAAAAAAAAATAAAAAAATTTGGAATAAAAAAAGTAATCCGGACCGGTACCGATAAAATGCAGCAATATTTTCGATAGCTAAAATATCGTAAAAAAATAAAAGTACTATACCCATTTAGCCTGGCAAGCAAAAACCGGTAAGCGCAAAAATGGGACCCGTTAAAACCCTTTGGATTTAAGCCCGGCCCCGCCCCGGCAATTACCCAAAAAGCAACCAAAACAAAAGCTAATGCCAAAGCACAAAAATTAACGAACCGAAAGCAAAAAAAAAAAAAGGAAAGGAATGGTTTAAAATCGAATAAAACGTTAAATGCAAAAAAATTTGCGCTATAGCAACAAAAATAAACCCATTCCGGCCCGCAATCCCCGCAAATAAACCTAATTTTAACGGTTTAATGCTAAAAGCATACCAAAAATTTACCAAAGCTTAAAGCGCAATGGCTATCCAATTAAAAACGGAAAAATTAAAATTAAAAGCGTTTTTTTGGAATAAAAACGTTTTTAACGTGCATACGCCCCGTTGCCCGTATAAAATTAAGCAACGGGAAATAGCATTTTATTTGCTTGCTAAATGCCTTTTTTATACTAAATAAAAAACAAATTTGGGCTGGGAAAATATAAGTTACCGCAAAGCATATTTCGAACGATAGCAGCAAAAAACAAGCATTATTACCGGAATTAATACAAACCAAAACGGCCCCTTTTTGCCCCCCCCCTTTTTTTATTAACAGTACGTTTGGCAATTAGGACAAATAAATTTAACAATTTTAAAGTGGTAAGGAAAAACGACCAATTAAAAACGCAAATACCAAAAAAACGAACCGCCCTAAACAAATAACCTAACGTTAAATTAATAACCAAATACAATTATTTTAACCATTAACCTAATATAAAAAAGTTACAATTATACGCCCAATTATACCTAGCAGCATTTAGCAATAAATTCGGGAACAAATCGTTGCTTTACATGTTTTAACGCGTGCGGATTTTTTCCCGCGCCATTTCCAGCACCCAATTAAAAAACGCTAAATTATTTTTATTATTACCCTATTTTATAACCGCCATATTTAATTGCTTATATAAATTAAAAAGTGCAAAAGCAACAAAAACAATATTATTATCGAAAAAGAACCGGCACTTACCAATTGCTAAACTTGCGCAAAAACGAACTTTTTAACCTTTAAATCGTTAGCAACCTTTGCAATATCGTTAGCACGCAATAAAGCATTAAAAGCTTTTAAAGCGTAAAAAGCAAAAGCTTAAAGCACCGATACCATATTGCTAAAAAAGGACCGTACAAATTCCGAACCAATAGCACCGGTACTTATAAAAACCCCGGCGCCAAAAAAGGAAAGCATTCGAAAACGGTTAAAAGCAAAATTAATACCGGTAAGCACCCCAAATTTATTAAACCCGTTTTTATTGGTACGCCGAAACGTATAAACCTTAATAATTAATGCGTTATAAACCGCTTAATATTGCATTATACCGTTAACGAACCGATAAAATACAAAAAACCGATAAAATTAAAGCAATTTATTAAATATTTGCGGCAATTATTTAACCCGAAATCGCGCATATTTTTAATTTTAAAAAACGATTAATAATATTTAGCAAAAAGTACGGCCGCAATACGAACTTTTTTAATAACAACGGGGTAAAGCTAAAAAAAAATACGTTAGCAACCCGGTTAAATAACGGAAAAAAAAGGAAAAAACGATTTACCGTATTACACCAAATGTTTTAATTAGCATAAAAACGATAAAACAATGCATTTGTATTTAAAAAAACCAATAAATTAACAAATAAAAAAATTACCCGGAATTACAAAAAAAACAAACCAATTTTAAAATAACAAATTGCAATTTTATTAAATTGCTTTTTTCCGCTTTACTTTTTACCCAAACCATTAAGCAAATAACCAATGCAATTTACGCAAATATTACGCGCAAAATTAAATAATTAACCGAAATATAAATAAAAAAAAACGAAAAAAGCATTTACATTATTTAATAATAAAGCAAAATGCTTTTAAAAATTTTCGTTAAAGCGTTTATCGCTTTGCGGGTTATAAATTTATATCGTTAAACGAAAAAATTAAATTAAAATAAAAAAACGCAAACAATTCGGCGGCAAAAGGATAAAAAAAAACGAATTATGTAATTAGCATTAATTTGCGCATCGTTACCGTTATTATTGCTAACGTTAAAAAAACCGTTGCTATTATCGGGCATTTTTACCGGAAAAGTACGGAAAGCGGGCCGGGCAAAAAAAACGTTAAAAACGGCGGGATCGGAAAAAGGAAAAACAATAATTGCCGCCCAACCATTATTACAAACGCCGTTACCGTTGCGGTTACCGCGCGTAGCAAAATTAGCTTTGGCCGTACCTTTTTTTTAAAAAAAGCCGTTAATTAGCATTGCAATCGATTAAAATGGAAAGTAAAATTAAAAATGGCCGGAAGCGAAAAAAAAAAATTGCAACCAAACGCTGGAAATAAAAAGCGCGTTAAAAAAAATTAAAGCAATAAAAATTAACCGAAAGCGATGCAATAAAAAGGTAACGGTTAAAAAGGAAAAAGCATTGCACCAAAAAAATTAAAAATAAAGTAAAAAAGAAAAAAGGAAAAA
>NW_008804550.1:2954411-2964356 GCF_000145635.1 Gaeumannomyces tritici R3-111a-1
TTAAAAAAAAATAGTAAAAAAAAAGAAAAAAAAAAAAAAAAGGGAAAAAAGGAAAAAAAGCAAGTAAAGCAAAAGGAAGGCACCGGTAAAGGAACAACCTTTTCGAACCCGCCCGGAATTACCACGCCGGCAAAAAAAAGCACAATTACTTTCCAAATACAATTATTTACCTTTAACAAAGCCATAAGCACCCAAATAGCAAATATAAAAAGCACCGTTACTTTAACGAAAGCAACCAAATACCGGGCCAATAAAAACACGCACGAAAACGTTAATAAAAACCATTACCAATACCCAATTATATAAAAGGAAATAACGATAAAAAACGAGCTATACCATACCGGATACAAACCGTACCCAAAAGCATAACGCAAGGCCGGAAAGCGCAAAACGCTAGCTTTACGCAATAACCACCCGGCTGGCCAAGCTTTCGCCTATTAACGGCGATTGCCGGAACCACCCCAAAGCAATGGCGCTTTTTTAAAGCCACATTTTTTATACGTTTTCCTTATAATTTTTCCATATATTAACCTTTACCTTTATTTTACCATTATACCTTTTTGGCCGGGGGTATAAAAACGTTTTTTTGCCGGAGCATTTATTAATAATCGAACGAATTACAATAAACGGAGCCGGCGGTTTAACACCGACCCGGTACCGGTTTGTAAGCGCAGGGTTTTCCTTTTTAGGCCAAACCCAAGGGTTTCCCCCACGCAACATTTAGCAATAGCATTAAGGTTTTTTTTATAAACAAAACAAAGTATAAATATATATAAATAAATTTGCATGGAAATTATGCTGCAAATTAATAATAAAAATAATTTAGCGTATTTTAACCGGGTATTAAAAATGTTGCGAAAAAAAATTCGTAAACGTTAAAGCATGTAAAGTAATGGTTTGTTTCCGGGCTTGCAATTAAATGTTGCTAAATATAGTTAAATACGTATTTATAGCTTTTTTTTGCGTTTTTTGCGTTTAGTAATTGGCTTAGCGTTGGGTTATTTATTTAAAGCAATTCGTTTTTTTGGTATTTGCGTATTTAACCGGTTATTTTTTTACCATTTTAAAATTGTTAAATTTGCTCGTTTTTATTGCTAAACGTGCGGTTAACAAAAAAAGGGGGGGAAAAGGGGGGAAAAAGGGGGGAAAAGGGGGGAAAAGGGGGGGAAAAGGGTTGTTTTGGTTTGTATTTGTTTTGGTGCTAGTTTTGGTTTTTTATTATTATTTTTCGAAATAAGCCTTACGGTAGCCCGCGTTTTTCCAGCCCGATTTCGCTTTTTATTTATTGTAAAAAAAAGCATTTGGTTAGCAAGTAAAATGCCGTTTTTTTTTGCCCGGTTTTGCACGGGCAACGTAATATATGCGCATTAAAAACGGGTTGTTTTTACAAAAATGCTTTTAATTTTAATTTTTTTATTTTTAATTAAATGGTTATAACGTTTTAAATTTTAATAAATTTTTGGTATGCTTTTAATATTGAACCGTTAAAATTAAATTTGTTTGCAAAAAATGCAACCCGAAATGGGTTTGCTTTTGTTGTTGCGGCGCGGGTATTTTTGCATTTAACGTTCCATTCGATTTCGAGCCATTTTTTTTTATTTTTTTTGCGCGCTTTCGTTTAATTAATTTTTGTGCTTTAGCGTTAGCTTTTAATTTAATTTTTGCTTATATTATTGGTATTGCCGGGGCGGGGCCGGGTTTGGGGTTAAATAGGCCCGGGGGGTTTTATTTTTG
The DNA here is from genome assembly GCF_000145635.1 of Gaeumannomyces tritici R3-111a-1. Taxonomy (NCBI): domain Eukaryota; kingdom Fungi; phylum Ascomycota; class Sordariomycetes; order Magnaporthales; family Magnaporthaceae; genus Gaeumannomyces; species Gaeumannomyces tritici. The sequence continues at coordinate 2,956,146 of NW_008804550.1, forward strand.
CGCTTACCGGTTTTTGCCCGTTAAATTTAAAAAATGTAATACTTTCGTTTTTTTTTGGTTTTTTAATTATCGAAAATATTATTTAACTTTATTAATACCGGTTTAAATTACGTTTTTTATCCCAAAATTTCCCATTATTTTTTTGCGTTTAGCACCTTTTTGTTTAAATACAAATTAATTAAAAAATAAAACATTCGGTTTTAAAGTTGGCCAAAAAAGTGGTTTTGTACGCTTTAATTATAATTTTTAAATACGCGCGCTATTTTTTTGGAATTGCTTGGCAGCGCTTTTAAAACGGCCCGTTGCTAATATAATTATGTAATAAGCTATTGCGCCGTATATTAAAACCGTGCGGTAAATTACGTTATAAAAAAACCTTTTTTTTTGCAAACGTATTGCTTTACGTTAACAAAATAAATTTGGTTAAAGCTAATTATTGCTTTTTTTGTTTGCTTTTTGCTTTTTTAACGTATTTTTTAAAATTAAAGCAAGCGTTTAGCTAAATCCTAAAAAGCCTAACCATTTAATTAAAAGCAATTGTTATATTGCCAAATTAAATTACGAACGGGTTTTTGTTTTTAATAAAGTAAATAAATTTTATTTTGGTATTATTAAATTTTATGCCGTATTTGGTTGTTTACGCTTTGCATTTGGGCCAAGCTATTTTTAAACGCTAAATTGTATTTTTTGCGGTATTTTTTTATTGTTAATGGGTTGGTATTATCGGCAAACGCGGTAACGAAAATCCTTAAAATGCTTTTTAAATTTTCGTATAACAATGCAATGTATATAATAAATAAAATAAAAAATAAAAAAAGCTTTAAAAAATTCCGGTTCGGATTAAAATTGGGTTCGAAATATTGCCGTTAAATTGCAAAATGGTTATTTTATTTATTAATTACTTTTGTATTTATTTATTAATTAATGATGGAAAACCGCGCTTTTTAACGTATGCAATAGCTAAAAATGGTTAACGGTATTAAACGTTCCGGATAAATTAAATTATAGCAATAACGCAATAGCACCGTAATTTTATGCTATTATAATAGCTTTTATTATTTTTTAAATTGTTAATTCCGTGCTTTTAACCCGTTGGTTGCTTATTTGGCCGTTGGGAAAAATGCTTTTTTTTCCGCTTTATTTGCAATTCGTTATGTTATAATTAATTTAATTGCTTTTAAAATTAACTATTACAAAGCAATAGGTTTTTATCCCCCGGTTTGTTTTTTTTCGGTAATTTTGCTTAATTTAAATAATATTACCGTAAAGGCCTTTTTAAAGCATTTCGGAAAATAGCTTGTAGCAATTATTGCGTTAGCAAATTTTGCAATAACGGTTGCGCCTGGATATTTAGGGCTTTAAATAAACCGTTTGGAAAATGGGTTTAACTTATTGCTTTTTACGGGTTAATACGGCCCGTTACCGTTAAAATGTTTTGCGGGATTATTAATATAAGCATTTAAAAAGGGTTAAAAAAAGTATAATCCAAAAAGGTTATTTCGTTAATATTTAATGTATTGGTTAACGGGTTAAAAAAATTGGGTAATAAAATTTTAGCTTTTTTTTAATAATTGCGCGGCGTATTCGGGTTTTTTCCGGTTTTAACCAAATTTAGTAACCGGTCCGGGTTTTTTTTTAAAAGCTTTTTAAACGGGCCCATTTTTCGAGCTTTTAAAGCGCGCCGTTTTTTTTTAATGTTTTATCCCGCCGTAAATATAACATTTTTCCAATAATTAACTATTATTTAGCGTTTTTTTTATAAATGCTTTATTCGTTGCTTTATACACTTTTTATGCTATTTATATTTTGTTTTTGGTAAATGCGCGTTGTAACCGGTTCGTTTTTTTTCGTAAATCGTTTAATTTGCTTATTTAATAAAAAGCGCATTTGTTAAAAAGGTTTAATTTTCGTTAAAAGGTTAGCTAATTTGCAAATTGGGTTAATTATTGCATTAATTTATTCTTTTTTTATTTATATTTTTAGCGCTATACATATTCCCGGTTGCTATTAATTTGCTAATTATTTTGGTTTTAAATTTTGCAAGCTTTTTTATAAATTTAACGTTTTTCCATTTTTAGTTTATTGCTTATTAATATTAAATTGTTTACGGTTTAAAAAAAACGTAAAAAATTTAAAATAAATGGTTAAATTTTTTTATCGTATTGTTTTATTTTAAATATTTTATTTCAAATTGGCTTAATGCTTAAACGTAATTAATTTTGCTATTTGTTTTTTTCGTTTCGTTTTTGTAATTTTTTATATAGCGTTGCTAATACGAAACGTTTGCAGCATGCTAATTTTAAAAAGGTTTCGTTTTTTGCGTTATATTTATTGTATAAATTTTATATTGGGTAATAAAAGTTAAAATTGCTTGTAAAAATTGTACATTTTTGGGTTAAATAAATAGCGATTGTAATAAAAGGTATTGCTTAATTAAATTTTGCTTTAATGTTTAATAAATATATTATATATAAATTTATTTACCTTTTTCGAGCTGTATAGCCCATGGGGAGCATTACGGATTGGGGTAGCTATTTAAAGGTAAAAACCGTGCTTCCAGCCAACTGCTATTTAGTGTAAAGCCGGGTAAAAAAATTTTCCCTTTAAAATATTTTTTATTCCGCGTTATTTTCGTAAGTAATTGTTTGTAAGGTATTTTCCGCATTTCCAAACGTTCGGTAAAAAAAAAAGTTGCTATTGTTTAAAACGAAATATCGTGGTTTGGTTGGAAATTGGTTCGTTTGTTGCATTTAAATTGCGTTGTTAAATGCACGTTTTCGTACCAATTTAAGGCTTTCCCGTTGCTTTTTCCTTTTTTATTAATTTTAGCAAATAAATTAATTTATTGCGGCTTTTTTTACTTTTTTTTTCCCAATCCCTTACGCAATTTTACCAAAAAATATTACCAACGATTGCAAAAACAGCGGCAGCAATAACCGTTGTAAGTTTTCCCTTTTTGGCTTTCGCTATTTTGCAGCCCATTTAACGTTTAATCGTAAAACCGCATATTTTTAACGTTTCGTTAATATTCCGTTTTAGCTTCCCGCGGTTTGTAATTGCACCATACCGTTTAAAAAAAAAGGGTAGCACGAAAAAGCCCGCTTTATTTCCTTTCGAAATAACGGGCAATTTTAAAAAGCGCAAAGCCCGTTATTTGTATGTAATTTTTTTTATATTTTTGCAATTTCCTGTTAATTTATTTTAATGTTTTTAGCGGTTTAATTAATTGCATTACGTGCATGCGCATAATAGCCCGCGAAATTAACCTTAATAAAGCTTGCATGCAAAATTTTAATAAATTTTTTTCGTTGTTTTTTTTAATTTTATTTTTCCAAATACTTTGTTAATGGGTTGTTTTAATTTAAATTCCAAATCGAAAAAATGTATATATTATTGTTCGAAAAAAAAGGCTAGCAAAAACGAATAATGCACCTTTACGCTAAAAATAAGCGTTTCGAAATCGGGCTAACGTATGCTTAACGCCGCGGAAATGTTTAAATTTGTAAATTTTGCTTTTAATGCCAATAATAGCTTTACGAACCGCAAAAAGCATTACGTTTAAACGTTTAATTTTACGGGCAAAGTAAAAATTGCAAGTTTTTTTTTATTTTGTCGTATTTTTTACGTTCCCGGTGCGTTATTAATACTTTGGATAAAATTGGAAAGCTTGGCTTTCCCAATACAAACGCCGCGCTTACGCTAAATTTAAAGCCGTTTGCAAAACGTATTTCCCGAATAATACCCCGGCCCCGGTAAAATTTCCCCGTTATTTTGCGGAAAACCCCGGAATTAAAGCTTGCCGCAATATTATTATTGCTAACATTTTTATTAAAATGTTTTTCGTATTTAATATTGCTTTCGATTATTTTTAAATTAAACGTAACAGGTTTAGCAATTTTACATTAATAAATTGCATTAAAGCTTACGCGCGGAACGTTTAATTTCGTTAAAATATTTACGCTTAATTTTACAATAACGCTATCGAATTTTTCAATTGTTATAATAAATATTTTAAAAAAATTATTCCCGCCGATTTTTTGCAAATTAATAATAATAACGGTAACGGTAAAAATAATAAAGTAACGAATAACTTTTTTTCGGTAATTGGTAATTCCGCGGCTAAGCTTAAAAAAAAACGATGCGGTTAATTTCCAATTTATTAATAAATTTGGTTAAAGTAAAAATGCGGGTTTAGCCGGGGTTATTGCAACGGTAACGGGGGCGGTAAAAAAGGTATTGGCGGCGCTTAAAATAACGATTAAAAAAGCAACCGTTATTGCATTTTTTCCTTTTTTCCAAACGCTTTCCCGCAATCCCGACAAATCCAATTTCGGTTTTAAAAATAAAAGCGATAACATGGCCGTTTAAATGTTATATACCCAACGGTTTGGATTTTTTATATTTAAAATTTTAAAAACAATTTGCAGCGACCCGCTTTTACGGGCGTAAATAAATTTCCGCTTTTTAACGTTAAAATAAAAGGCTGCATTATTTTGTTTGTTGGTATATGGTATTATTAATAATTAATAAAATTGTTAAAAAGTTTTTTTAACGAAATTTAATATGGGTTTGCTTTTTTGGAGCTGGGGCGGTTAAATTTTTTGTTTTTTTTAAATTTGCCGCTTTATTGCGGCGTTTAACGTTTTTTTATTTTTTCCTTTTCTTTTCCGCTTTTTCCGCTTACGTATTAATAATATCGTTCGATAAAGCGTAATTAAAAAGCCGCTTTATTTTTATAAATTACTTTGTAACGATTGCTGCTTCGTTTGGCTAATTTAGCAAAAATTTCGCCGCTTTTTTTATTGCTTAAAAAAGTTTATTTTTTTATTTTTGCAAATCCGGGCAATGTAATAGTACGTATATTACCGTTTCCGGGCTTTGGCCGCATTAATACGTTGCGGTTACGCCGGAAAATTTCCGGAAAGTTAAATAACCTTGAAACTTTAACCTTTCCGTTTTTAATTAAACCAATAGCAAGCTTTAGGTTTTGTAAAAGTTGCGGTAAAAATTTAAATTTTTTTTGTTAAGCTACCTTTTATTAGCTTTAGCGCTTTTTTTTTTGGTTATTATAACGTAATTGTACCACCTTTTTTTTTACTTTTCCAATACCGTTATTTCCGGGTTTAATTTTTCGATTTAATTTAGCGCTTTTTCCCGTTAACGGAATAACCGTATGGTTGCAACCGTAAGCTTTCGCTTTTTATTTTTTAATTTTTGCTGCATTTTTTTGCAAATGTTTGCAATTTTTCCCGCCAAACCGCCCTTTTTTAACTTTTTTTCGAAATAAGCAACGCAACCATTTAATTATATTTAAATTAAAACCACATGCATTTTTAATTTTAGTAATTTTTATAAAGTTTTTTGTAAGCCCCCGTTATTATTTTTAAACAATTGTTTTGCGTTTTTGCTTACGCTTTAGCCATTTTTTTAAACCGTAACGGGGTAGCGTTAAATTTATAATAAACCGGGGCCGCGTAACTTAATGTTGCTTTAATTACGGCCAAGTACAAATATTTGGTTTTGGTAAACGTAAGTCTTTACGTTATTGCTATTAAACGCGTAATAAATAACATTTGGGTCGCCATTTTTTCGCGCATTTTTTAAATGTATTAAATCCAATTTAATTTAAAATTAATATAAAAGCTTAATATTTGCATTGCTTTTTTTTATCGTTTTTGGTTTTACCGTAACCTTTTCGAAACGGAAAAGTAGCGTTAGCGCGGGTTTTTTCCTTTTTGTTAGCCAAATTAATTGGTATTTGGCCGGGTCGAATTTCGTTCCAAATTTTTTTGCCCATTTTAAGTATACGTTATAAGCGGTTTTAAATTTATTGGTTGCGTTTGTTGCGTTGCGGTTAAAGCTAATTAAATTAGTATTATTTGCAAATCCCGTAACCGCAACCCCTTTTATTTCCCGTAACTTTTTATACAAATTTGCTATGTAAATAATAATAAAAAAAAATATCGAAAACTTTTGCGAAATTCCGTATAAAATTTTATCCTTTGCCGTATTTTTGCCGTCGAAAAAAGTATTATTTTTCGATTGCTTAAAAAGCTTTTAAAAAAATCCAAAATCCATTGTAAAAATTAATATTTTTTTATTTTATCGAAAAAACGTATATGCGATACGGTATTAAAAGCGTTGCTTATATTAAATAATAAAAAACCAATTACCGCTTTTGCGTTTTAAACCGTATTTATTACTTTTGTAAGTAAACGCATGGCCGTTTCCGTAAATTTGCATTATTAATTGCTTATTTATTTGTTAAAAAATAGTTAATAATTTTTTGCGGCGTTTTTAATGCAAAACGTTAAAAAATTTTCCAACGTTTTTTTTATCGTTTTTAAAAAAGCAATTGGATTTTACGCGCTTAAAATATTTAAATTTTTATTGGGTTTTTAAAAAATAATAATGCGGAATTTCCAAAACCTTTCCGGAAAGTAACCGTAATTTATGCATGCCGTAAACATTTTCGCTAATGCTTCGAAAAGTGCCGGTTTTATTGCTAGCAATCCCCCGGTAAGGATTTTTATTGGGCTTGGGGCTTTTTAATATTTTATGCTTTAAAAGGTCCTTTTTACGTTTTTTGCGGTAATTTTTTTGCGGATAAATAAAGGTTAAAAAAATGGTTTAGGGTGTTCGGGGATATTGGTAATATCCGCCGTTAATATAAAAAAACTTCCCTTTTAAAACTGCTTTTTTCGCTTTTTTTATTGCCGTTACCCTTTTGCTTAATAATTTTAACAATAGGAATAACGGGGGGGGGGGGGGGAAAGTTGGTAGCTTTTATATTTTGCCCATTTGGCAATGGTTTACATGCTTTTAGTGTTTTGTATAATGCTTGCTTCGTGCATTACGGTACGTTACGTGTACCTTTTCGTTATTTTAATAGCGCTTTTCCTTTTTTTAATAATTTTTTTTATTATTGCGTAATTGGTTTCCAAACGGGTTGCTTTTTACGTTAATTTGGTTTGGTATTTATTGCAAAATAATTTAAAAAAAAATTCCGTTTATTAATTATAATTTCCGGCCTTTTTTTTAGCTTTGGTACGGTTAAATTGCGGATTTTTAGCATTGCTTTTATAATGTCGTTTATTTTTTTATTAATTGTTTAAAGGTTAATAAATGGTTGTAACAAAAAAGGAATTTTATCGTTCGTTAAGGATTTAGCGAATTTTTTATCGATTTTTTTCCAATTCCAACCTTTTAAAGCTAATGCGTAAAAGTTCGAAATGGTTCCCAAAATTTTAATTACCATTTCCGTATGGTTATTATTACTTTAACGCCATTTTAACGGTTGTTAAGTTTTTAACTTTTCAGTAACCCAAATTAAATTAATAATAATATTTTTGCAATAAAAGGCAAACTTTATCGCCGCGTTTTGGCAAATTATTAATTGCATGGTTTATAACTTTGTTAAACCAACCAATTTAAAAGCCCCCGCGTGCATTGGTACGTTTTTTGGGCGCTTCGATATTTATATTTTATAATAAAGGTTAAAATTCCTTACTATTAAACTATTGCTTTTCGGTTTTTTCCCGGCAAGCTTGTTAATAAATATTATCCAATTTGTAATAATTGTACTTTTTAAAAACGGGGAATAAATTAATTAAATCGTTATATTTTCGTTTTAAATGCCAATTATAACTTTGTACTAATCCGGTTTTGCTTTGTAATTTAAAATACGTAGCGTTAATTTAATATAAATAATTGCTTTAATAATGGGGGAAAAAAGGGGAGCAAGCTATAATGGTAAGAAAAAGGAAAGCGCGTTGCCTTTTTTTTAACGGTTTTAAAGGAATCCCGGTAAATTGCTATGTGGTTATTGCGGGGTAAGGTTATATATATATTAAATTAGCTTTTTCCCGGTTTATAACGGAAATTTAGCGTTCCTTTTTAAATTTTTTAGTAATTTTTATATCGTTAATATGTTAAAATTGCTTTTTTTCGCTAATAATGCGTTAAATACTTCCGGTTTTTTTGTTATATTCCATTGGAAAACTTTAAGCATTGGTTTTTTCGTTAAAAAGTTCCTTTTTTGCTTTTAAAAGGGGCTGTAACGTTAACGCTTCCTTTTTATATAATTAAGTATTAAAGGATTGTATGTTATTAAATGATTGGAAAAAGTTAAAGCTTTTTTGGCTAGCCCTTTTTGTTACTTCCCGTAGCGGTAAAAGGGACGCGGGTATCGCCGGGGAAATGGGTTTTGTT
>NW_008804550.1:2964534-2982539 GCF_000145635.1 Gaeumannomyces tritici R3-111a-1
GGGGAAAAGGCTTTGGAATGCGTAAGTTTTGGTTTTTTACAAATAGCGTAATAATTGCGTTTTTTCGTTTTGCCGTATAAAATTTTTTAAGCTTTTTTACATATCGTTCGGCCGATTTTGGGAAGTTTTTTTTCCGTTTTGTAAATAAAATCGGTCGAAAAAAAGTAATTTTAATTTTGCGTTAATTTCGTTGCGTGTAAAGGTTTTTTTTTAGTTAACGGGGTTATGCTTCGAATTGCTATTGGTATTTAAAAAAAAATCGCTACAAAAAGGCTATTGCTTTTTTTTGCTTAATCGGTTCCTTTTTGCTCCCGTATAAAGGCTATTTTTTTTAAAATAAAAAAAGGGATTTTGCCCGCCCCGTTTCCGGCGGCGATCCGGTTTGCAATAATTTCGAAATGGAAATTATCGGGATTTCGTAATGGGTAAGCTTTATAAGCCAAACTTTTTTTGCGTTATTGGGTTTGCTTTTGTACCGGGCAATGCAAAAAGTAAAATGGGTATTTAACTTTGTTATACGGGATATAAAATGCTTTAAACATATTTTTCGGCGATTTTTTTATTGTTTTTTTTTTTTTACACCGCTTATCGTTATATTTCTTTAATTTATATTACGCATACGCCGTAATTTGCTTGCATTGCATATTTTTATATTTTTAATTTAAATAATGGTAACATTGCGCCGTGGTTAATTCGGGGTTAAAAGGTTAGCATTAATATGCTAACCCATTTTATCGAAAATAATCCTTTTGCAAATTTATTGCGCTTTTTAAATTTGCAATTTGGAATAACACCGTTACTTTTTTTTGTTACTTTTTTTTTTATAACGAAACGGTAATCCGTTCGATATTTCCATACGGGTTTTTAGCGCTAAATGCTTTTACCAATTTTAACCAATATTTCGTTTTGCTTTTATTGTTAAAAAAAAAATCGAAATTTGCTGGTTGATAAGCCCGTTATTACTAAAGCTATCGTTGGTTTGGTAACTTTTAAACCGTTTATTTGTTTGGTTATATCCTAAACCGCAAAAAGCGCATACCACGTTTGTAACCGGTTCGTTGCGGCGGGGTTACCGTGGTTATCCGCAACCCTTTCTATGCTTTTGCTTATATCGTTCGTTCCCGGCCCGGGCCAGCATTTTTCCTTTGCTTGTTAACGGGTGCTAGCATTTCGGAAATGCAAACAAACGTTTTTTAACGGGTGCTAATAAACCGCTTTAACTTAACCTTTATTTAGCTTTTTATTGCAAATCCGTTTAATTTTTTCGGGTTTTATCTTTTTAATCCTTTTATTTCCGGTAACGGTAAAAATTTTATCGTTAATTGTAAATGCTATCGCTTTTTTAATTTTTATTATTTAAAATGCTTTGGAAACGGTTTACGCTTTTGCGGTTATTTAAGCCCAAATTTATTTTCCACTTTTTCCGTTTGCGGTTACAATTTATTGCGTTTGGTTTTTTTTTAATATGGTTTTAATTCGTTTAAAAAATTGGAAAATTGTTTAAATTACGTTAAAATTAATTGCTGGGGTTATTAAAATCGCGGTTATTTATATATTTATACTTTATTTTGTTTATAAGAAAAACCTTAGTGCTATTGCTAAGTATTGCGTGGGGGAAACCCTTGGGTTTGGCTTAAGGAGGAAAACCTTGCGCTTACGAACCGGTGCCGGGTTGGTATTAAACCGCCGGCTCCGTTTATTATGGTTCGTTCGATTGCTAATAAATGCTCCGGCAAAAAGGCGTTTTCGTGCCCCCGGCCAAAAGGGTATAATGGTAAAGTAAAGGTAAAGGCTAACATATAAAAAAATTATAAGGAAAACGTATAAAAAATGTGGTTTTAAAAAAGCGTTATTATTTTGGGGTGGTTTTGGCGATTGCCGTTAATGGGCGAAAGTTTAATTAACCGGGTAATTGTTGCGTAAGGCTAACGTTCCGCGCTTTCCGGCTTTACGTTGTGCTTTTGGGTACGGTTTGTATCCGGTATAGTATAATTCGTCCTTTATCGTTATTTTTTTTTATATAATTGGGTATTGGTAATGGTTTTTGTCGACGTTTTCGTACGTATTTTTATTGGCCCGGTGCTTGGTTGTTTTCGTTAAAGTAACGGTACTTTTTGTATTTGCTATCCGAGTGCTTGTAGTTTTGTTAAGGGTAAATAATTGTATTTGGAAGGTAATTGTGCTTTTTTTCGCTGGCGTAATGGCTCCGGGCGGGTTCGGAAATGTTGCTTTTTCGCCGGTGCCTTTTTTTTGCTTTGCTTGCTTTTTTTCCTTTTTTCCTTTCCTTTTTTTTTCCTTTTCCTTTTTTTTACCTTTTTTTTAGCTTTTTTTTTTTGGTGCAATGCTTTTTCCTTTTCGACCGTTACTTTTTTATTGCATTGCTTCCGGTTAATTTTTATTATTCCAATTTTTTCCAATGCGCTTTTTATTTCCGGCGCTTAATTGCACTTTTTTTTTTCGTTTCCGGCCATTTTCAATTTTACTTTTTATTTTAATTGGTTGCAATGTTAATTAGCGGCTTTCCCTAAAAAAAAAGCACGGTTAAAGCCAATTTTGTTACGCGCGGTAACCGCAGCGGTAACGGCGTTCGTAATAATGGTTAAATAGCAATTGCTGCGGTTGGTTGCTTTGTATTACAAACCTGGTTTTTTGGCCCTTTTTTCTAAACGGCGCTCGTACAATTTATCGCTAATTTTAATTGCAATAATAACGTAATCGGTAAAGGTTTCGGGTCGATCGATTTTAAAAATTACGGTTTTTACGTTGTTTTGAAGCTTATTGTAAAAATGGGCGATTTTGGTTTGGTTAATTTAATTAAATTTATTAACAAAGCGTTAAAATTTAGAAACGTATACCGAAATTGCGCTTTTTTGCCGGAATTGGAATATTTCTTTTTCGGCAATTTGCTGTTTGTTAATTTAGCCAAACACGCTAATAATCTTTTTTTTAAAGCGGTCGAAATTAGCAAAAATAATCTGGGTTTTTTGCGGCTTTATTATACCCTTTAAAAAAATCCGCTTATACGGGCTTAAACCATTCCTTTACCTTTCCATTAAAGCGGGTAGCTACATAAGCAACTTTTTATCCTTTAATATTAAATTAAACTTAATAAAAAGCAAAATAACCCCAACCTTTTTGTAAAAAAAGCTTTAAAAGCGTTTTTTTCCCCGTTATACCGGTTAAAAGTTAAAAATTTGTAAGCTTTAACCGCCGTATGCAAAATGCTAGCCCGTTTTTTCCATACGGTAATTTCCGCAACAAAAGCTTTAAATGCAAATTTGGTATGCTTTGCGTTGGTTATATTGTACTTTAACCTCCGTACTGGAACGTGTTTTTTCCCGCGGGGGCCGCAGCTGTTGCGGTAACGGGTCCAGCCGTAATCGCCATTGCTATTGCTCGGTACGGTCCGGTGCTAAACAAAATTAATTAAAATGTTACAATTAAACCTTTGCTTTTAAAGTAAAGCATTAAAAAGTACTAAGCAATAGCACATAATTTAATAATTAAAAGGATTTATACGGTATTTTAAGTGCAATTTAAATGTTTGTTCCAAAAATTGCTTAAAAACTAATTAAAAATTAATTAATGCCAGCGCATTTGTTAAAAACTATTTAAAACAATAAAAAACCGTTCCTTTTTATACCTTAAGCGTTCTTTTTTAACGGGTTAATATGTAAGATATGTTTATATCCTTTATATCGTCCTTAATATTTAATATGTTATTTCCCGTTATACCATTTGCTGGGGTTACGTAACCAAAGGTTAACCCCGCTTTGGGCTTTCCCCCATGCTTCCCTTTATGGCTTAGTAACAGCCTTGCTGCTGGGTCGTAACAAAAAATTAATATTAATTATGCTAAACTTTAACAAGCTATTTAAAATTAAAACCAACGCGTTAAATTATGCAATTAAAAATAATTAAATTAACGGAACGAGCAAAAAAAGCCATATTTTTGTGATTTTTTTTAAAAAAATTTAAAAGATTTATATTAAATTATTAAATCCATAATAAAAAGCTATTGGTTATTATTAAAGCTTTGGAAAAATGGAAAGTGTATTTGTATGGAACAAACCATTAAATTACAATGTATACGAATTACAAAAACCTAACGCATTTTATTACGAACCAAAATTTTAATAAGCATTAAATCCGTTGAAATTAATATTTTTAAAATTACAATTTCCAAATTTTGTACCGAAAAGGATTGAAAAACGGAAAGGCAACCGCTTTAAACAAAAAAAGCGATTACGAAATCGCTACCCCAAAAAAAACCTAAAACGCTTTTGGCTTACGGCCCAAAAAAGCGTTAATTTTAATTTAATAAATAATAATTGTAATAACCAAAAAGCAAAATTAAACTTTAAAAAAGATTTTGGAAATTTACGGGTTACCGGCTTATAACCATTTAAAGCTATTAAAACGTAAAAAAAAGCTCCAATAGCATTACGGGTTTACCGGAATTCGGGCAACAATATTAAAAGCAATAAAGGATTGTTAAGTATGCGCTAAAAATAAGCCCAACAAATATTTTTTTTATAAATTGCTTTAACCATTTAAAGCATTAAGCAAAGCATAGCAAAAAATTATTATAAATTTTATTGTTAAGCTTTTTAAATTTGAAAAGTTTTTAACGGGAATACAATATAATAATATATTGGTAATAATAAATAAGCTTACAAAATATGCTTTGTATTTACTTTATAAAAAAAGTAATAACGCGTTAATTTTGGCTTACGCTTTTTTCCGGTACGTAATAACAAATTACGGGATGCCGTAAAAACTAATTACAAACTAAAACAAACTATTTACAAGCAAATTTTAAAAAACGCTTACGGCACTTTTTAAAGCAAAGCACGCTTTATTAATAGCGTATTACTTTTAAACAAACGAATAAACGGAATAAACCAACAAAATAATAAAGCAATATTTGCGTTATTACGTTAATTACAAGCAAAATAATTAAATTTAATTATTACCAATTGCTTAATTCGTTTACAATAGCTTTATGTACGAAAGCACAAAAAAATACCGTTTTACGCTAATTACGGGTACACCTTTACGGCGTATAACAAGCCCCGGGCCGGATTTAAAGCTTTAACAACGGAAATCCAAATAACTGTCAAAAGTTAATCGGTGCAAAGGCGGGTGGTTACCAGGTTACGGGCCGGATGCGGTGTTTCCTTTGTTAGGCCTCCGTAAATTTCTTACCAAAAGTGCTATTTCCAATAAAAATTGTTCCTTTTTTAACCTCCCCCTTTTTCGTGCCCCTTTGGGCACGCGGGGTTGGTTTTATAAATCCTCCGCGCTTTATGCGCTTTCGTGCAATTTAAGCTTTACCTTATTTTTTAACTTTGCCGTTATACTTTAGCCGCAATACCGGTAATTTGCCGGTATGTTCCCGGGGGGGTTCGTGCCCAATTAGCTGCCAGCGCCCCTTTTTTCCTTTTTTGCCGGGCGGTTTTGCCCGTGCATTTAACGCTTCCCGCTTTCTGCCGGGCGGTTTTGCCCGTATTTTTAACATATTGCCCTTTTCCGATACGGCTTATTCCAAACCGCGTACGCCGTACGGGGGTATCCCGTAAATAACCGGTAGTTAGCGGTATCCCGCTAAGCCGCCCCGATGCCCAGCAACGTTTGGGGAAACCGGTTATAAAGTTTTGTAGCATTTGGAAAAGTAAATTCGTACCGGTATATAAAAGGCTTTTTTTCCCGTTTAAAGCCGCAAGCCCTTTTTTTTCCTTTTTATGCATTTAATAACAATTTAAAAAATTTCGATAACCGTAACCGTAAGTAATTGGTATTTAACCGCTCCTTTTAAACATTTAAATTTAACCGGTAATTGCAAATGTTATCCTTTGTACCCAATTACGTAAAAAAAGTAATATTCCTTCGGGTATTTGCTTCGGGTTTTTCGGTTTAAACCAATCCGTTAGCCCCCGCTAGCTCCCCGGTTTTAACTAGCCCGTTGGCCCTTTTTAGTTTTTCGGCCCTTTATAACCAGTTTAACATTTCAATTCGTTAAGCCTTTTTTAAAATTTTGTTTTTTTATGCCCCGGTTTAACGCTTTGCTAATAGCCCCCCGGTATTTTTTTTAGCTATCGTAATGCCGTTAAATTCGGATTCGTTTAAATTTCCAATTTTTTAAATCCTTTACAATTGCTTTGCCGGTAACCTTTCGGTAAGCCTTTCGAATGCCGCGGGTTTATCGAACCCTTTTACGCTTGCAACCTTTTAAATTTCCTACAAGCGTGCTGTTAATAACCCCTTAGCGGGTTTTAACCGCTGCGGCAAAAAAACCACCGCCGAAAAAAAGCGTAAAGCGCGCAACAAGCGCTGCCGCGGCGCTTTTAATTCCTATAAATTTGCCCCCAAAGCGGATACCGCTTCCTTTTTGCTTTACATGGGTATTTGTAATGCGGTTCCGCCGCCGGAAGTTATCGATGCTTAATAAAATAACAAATATAATTTTATTTGCTTGCTTTTTTTTAAAAACAATTATACGAAGCGTACGGTATTTTGTAACCGCTATTTTGGTTGTTAAGCATATTAAAACTATGCCGTTAACCCCCGTATACCAATATGCTTTAATAACATTACGGGGTTTTCCAAATGCATTTATTGCAAAAACGTGGTTAGCAATAAAGCTTATATCGAATTTTCCAAATGGTTTTAAAAAGTAGCCCAAAATTTTAACAAAATTTTAAACGTTATTTACAAGCAATTTTTTAAAGCAATTTTTTAAAGCAATACCGAAACTTTTCGAAAAGTTTATTAAAGCCTAATTTTGCGCCCGCAAAATTATTTAAAAAGCCAAATTTTTCCATACCATATTAGCCGAACAATTTGCGCGTTACAAACGTTAAGCCATTGTTTAAAAGCGCATCAAACGCAAAATTGCTTGCATTGCAACATTAAAAACTATTTAAAAAATGTTCCAATACTTTTGCACCATTTCCTTTTAAATAAAAAAGCAAGTTTAAGCTTTAATTATTACCAAAAACCGTTTTAACAAAATAAAAACGTTTTTTAAACGTTTTAAAAAAAGTATGGTTGCTTTTTTTGGTAATATTGCCGTTAATTTTGCTACAATTGCGGCGCATTCGGATATTTAAATTTACAGCCGCGCGGTTCCCCGTAAAGGTGCGGCGTCCGTATCGGCGCCAAAAAGTGCCGCCTTCGGCGCTAACAATTCTAGCGGCAACGATTTTAGCGCTGGCGAAAAAAACGTAGTTTCCAAAGGTTTTAATTCCTTTAAATACGGCATTTAATCGATTTTTTTTACATATTTTCCTAATTAATTATTGGTATTCCTTTTTTAAAAAGTAATTAATTTTAAATTTTTTTCGTTAATTTATTACAATTAAAATTATAATTTCCTTTCGTTATATTGCTTTTGCAGCATTGCGAAATTCCAATGTTTTTAATTACCAATTAAGCTTTAATGCTTTAATAAATAATTTTAAAATGCTTTTTTTTCGTTCCCCAATAAGTTCGAATATCGCTAATATGCATTTACCGTTACCCGAACGCTTAAACCCGTTCGCCGTACCATTTGGAGGTTTTTTTATTTCTTTTTCGGGCAAGCAATGGTATTTTTTACTATAACGTACGTTTAAAATGCGGTAATTGCTTTAGCGTATTGCGCTAAGCATGCTTTTTACGGGCTTTTCGAAATATGCTACACTTTGCATATCCTTTGGAATTTAAATATATTGCATTATTAATTTAAAGCGTTCCTTATACTATACCGTTTTTATTTAACTTTTTGTTTATTGGGTACGATATTTTACGGTTATTACAAGCCGCTTACGGGTTTTTTTACGTTTTTCCCCGGTAGCTAACCGGTTTAGCACGTTTAAAATATTTTTTTGGGCTATTCCTTTAACCCTTATTATTTTTTTTTGTAATACCCCCGTTTTTTCCGGGTATTTACCCGCTAAGGTTCGGTATTTTCCTTATTTTATAAGCTTGCTTTTAATAAGCTTGCTTTATACGCTTAAACAATCTTTTTCGTAATATTCCTTTTAAAAACTTACAAATTTTTTAATTCGTTATAGCTTATCCATTTAACAAAGTATTTTCGCTTCCGCAAAAGCCCTTTATATTTTAACAAAGCCTTTATTTTAAAGCGGTTTTTTTTTTCCGCTTCGATTTTTTATTTTTTATTTTTTATTTTTTCGCCGGGGTTTTTTTTAAACGTTTGCAATAAATTTGCCGGAAATACGTTATATATCCGGTAATTTATAAAAAATTTTAACCAAAACGCTAACCCAACCAATCCAACCATTTTTAGGACCTGGAAAAATTCCAACCATTTATTTAATAGCTTTTTTAACGGCCTTTTTATTTTAATATTTACCGTATTTAATAATACCCAATTGCTTACCCTAAAAGGCACCGGGGTTTTGCTTTTGTTATAGTACTTTTTGTACGTATTATTCGCTTTTTTTAACAATTTTTTGGCTTGCTTTTTAATTGCTTCCAAAGCTTTCGCTTTAATTTCGGCCGTTGCCGAAGGTTTTTTTTTAACCATTTAAAGGTTATAAAGCTTATGTAAGTAAAATTTTATTAACAAAAACGCCGGGGTTTTTTGCAATTTTAAATGCACGCTTGTATTGTGCACTTACGTTGCCAAATGTAACAACAACGCCCAATCGTTTTGCTTTTTGCAGCAAAAGCACCGGAAGTAATGTTTTATTGCTTAATTTGTTCGTTCCGTTTGCCCGTTGGTTTAAAGGTGGTATGCTATCGATAGCCTTTTTGCAACTTTTAAATATCCGGCAAAGGTTATTTAAAACCCGTTAGTAAATAATTTATTCCGGTTCGATATAATCCTTTCGGGCGTTTTTAACAATTTTTAAACGTATGCAAATAAAAAGCTTTTTAATCCTTTACTGGTTAATTTCGTAAACGTTGGAATAAAAAAGCTATATTTGGTAAATCGATTAACCATTACCAATATTGCGTTGCGCTTTTTACCAATTCCATTTACTAACGTTAAATTTTTTTTAATAAAATTTATTAATAGCTTTTGTTTCGAACGGTTTGGTACGGGCAAAAATGCTAATAACCCGTAAAGTGCTTATATTTTTAGCTTTATTTGCTGGCATACTTAATACGTTCGCACGTATTTGCGTACGTTTTTAACCATATCCAATTATTTAAATTACCGTTTAAACTTTTTTAAAGTTTTGGCTATGCCTTTGTAACCCCCCGTTGGGTTATTGTATTGTTTTTAAAATATTGCCCATTGCAATAGCGCTAAATTTGGGACCCAAATTTTTTTTTTATACTTAAACAAACCGTTGCTAATTTTTTAAACGTTAAATTTGCTTTTCCAAATGCCGCTTTAAACGAAATCGTTTTTTGTTTGTATTTTGAAAATGCGCTTTAATATCGTTTTAATATCCTTTTTAATAATGGTCGTCCTTACGTAAGCTGCTTTTCGGAATTTGGCTAACAAATCGTTTCGGAACTTTTCCTTTGCCATATTAATTTCCCCGTTTACGGGCATATTTTAAAAACGTTTTAACAAGCCATTTGCAAAGTTTCGGTATTTTAATTTTCATTTAATCGTAAAATTATACTTTATTAAATTTTCGAACCATTTTGTTTAACGCTTTATTACCTTTTTTTTTGTTAAAATATGGGTATGGTTTAAATGGTTAGTAATTATTTTAACAATTTTTTGTAAATAAGCTAAGTAATGCCGTTACTTTTCGAAAGCTTTTACGATTGCTAACAGTTTCGAATTGGGAATTGCGTAACGCAATTTCCTTTGCTTTAGCTTTTTTAACAAGTAAATTACCGGGTGCTAACGGCCGTTTTGCAATTGCAACAATATTGCTTTTATCGCAAAGGCCAAAGCATCGGTCCTTGCATATAGCGGTTTCGATAGGTTAAAATGTACTAGCACCGGAATTTATGTAAATAATAATTTTAGCTTGCAAAAAGCCTTTTTTGCAATGCTTCCCAAGTAAAACGCCGTATCCTTCCTAAAAAGGTTTGTTAAAAGCGCGGTAATTTTCGCGTAACCTTTTACAAATTTCCGGTAATACCCCGTAAAATTTAAAAATACCTGCACGTTTTTAATGCTTTTCGGTATTTTTATTTTTAAATTGTAATAATTTTATCCGGCAAAATTTTAATTCCAAATTTGGTTATTTTAAAACCCAAAAAGTTAATGTTATCCGTTTTAAATTTGCATTTAACCGGGCTAACGTAAAGCTTGTACTTTTCGAATTGCTTTAATACCGTTTTTATTGCTTTACGGTGCTTTTCCCGTATTTTGGAAAAAATAAAAATATTGTTTAAATATATAATGCAAATGCTATTAATTAATTTTCCAAATGCTATATTAATAAAGCTTTAAAACGTTGCCGGTACGTTAACCAAGCCAAATGGTATTATTAAATATTCGTAATGTTTATATTTGCAACGGAAAGTAATTTTTTATTCGTTTTTTATCGAATCCGTATTTTGTAATAAGCGTTTTTTAAATCCAATTTGGTAAAGTATTACTTTTTAAATACCCGGTTAAATATTTTGTAAATTAGCGGAAATGTTAACCGGTTTTTTTTGGTAATTTTGTTAAAATTTTAATAATTAATACAAAAGCAAAACTTTCCGTTTTTTTTTAAAACGAATAAAATTCCGGCGCCGGCGGAATTGGTTAAATACCAAATCCAACTTTTTGTTATGGCTTTGTTAAAGTATCCCCGAAAGGTTTTTAATTTTTTTTCGAATAAAAAATAAATGTTTTTGTAAAGCGGGATCGTTTTTTTTTTTAATTCGATTGCGTAATTCTAGCTTGTATATTTTAGCAAAAGGTTTAATTTATAAAATTGCGCATATTTTGCAACCATTTTTTTTAATTTATTCCGGAAAAGCTTTTAGCCTTTCCCCAGGATTTTTCGGGGTTTTCGAGCGTGCAACTGTTAGTACGGTTATTGCTTGTTCCAATTGGATTAACTTTTTAATTATTTCCAACGAAATTATTTTAACCTTTTTAATGGTTACCGAAAACCTTTACTTTATATCCCCAAATCGGATTTTAATGTTTTTTTGCTAAAGCCAAAGCATGCTTAACGTAATGTTGTACCCGGCCCGGAATACCATTACGTAAAACATTATTAACTTTCGGGTTATTTTTTAACTATTCGTTATTTGGGTTTTGCATTTTTTCCTTTTTTACATAAGCATGCGCTTTTTGGTATCGAATTACGTTAAATAACCTTTATTTGGCACCGGTATTTCCTTTGTTTCCATTAGCAAGCGGCTATGCATTAAATTAACGTTATTGTTGGAACCTACCTGTTAGGCGCATGCACAGGCTCTGGAGGATCGCCATACACAGATCCGGGATCTGTGCACCGGCCATCCAAAGCTCTTTTGTACCTATATAAAAAGGTTGGATCCGTTCCTTTCTTTCAGCAAAATTCCTTCCTTTTTAAACCTAAATAACAACATTTTAACTTAATTACCTTTCGATAATTATCAAACCTTAGTTTTACGCCGTTTGGAAATCCACGAGCATAAAATTCCACCCCAAAGTTTTTTTTACCTTAATTAATGTTGCAAAAAGCAATACAAAAAAGCAAGGAAAAAGGTCCTTTAATTAATTAAAGTTAAGTAAAAGATTTAAAAGCTAAAAATTGTTGGTTCGACGTTCGGCAGCGCATTTTTCATTTGCTTTCGGCCATTAAAATCGAAAAAACCTTAAAAAGGGGCGCTATGCAATCCCCCAAGCTAACATTTTAACCCGGTTTAAATAGTTAGGACGGATTGTTTTAAATAATACCGCTTACCATTTTTTTTTACCATTTTTACCATGGAAAAAGGAAAATCCTTCGCTTACGCAATTTTTAATAAGCAGGATTAAAGCTTAACAAGCATAAAAATGTTTCGCAAAAAACAAGCATTTTATGCAAAAAAAAATTATCGATACTTTAAGCTTTTTTTTAAACCTTTTATTAATTTTTTATTTCCTTTTTTTTAACCATCCCGATTACAAAATCGCTAAGCACCCAATAAGCGTTTCCGCAATTAGCAAAAACATATAAATTATTAAATGGATGTATAATAATTGGAAAAAGTTAAATTTTAATAATACGTTAACCAATTTTAAAAAAAGTTTTAATGGCTGGATTAAAGCAAATTTTAACGAGGTAAATCCAATAATCCAACAATTTTTGCAAAGCTATTTCCGAAAGCAAAGGATCCACTTTTTTACTTTTAATTTAAAAACATTAAGCGAAAAATTGGCGGAAATTTTTAGCTGGTTACGAGCTTTTATTGTAAAACCAAGCCTTACGCTAAGCTTAACGTTACAATTAACCAAAAGCAAAGGCAAAAAGCCCATAAAATTGCTATTTCCGAATTTTATGCTCCTTTATTAACCACCATTTAAAACGTTCTTTTAACCAATTAATATAACGCAAAAAGCGGTAAAAAACGAACGATTACCGGAAGTACAATTTAAAGCGCAAAAAAGCTGGAAAACAAATTTTTTAATAATTTTTACAAAAGCATTAAGCAAAATAAAATTGCCTTTCCGCCCCAACCTTTAAATTATATCGTTCCAAAAATAACAAAAACCGTAGTATACCTTTGCGAAAAAGCGTAAAAGCACAATTCCACCCCAATTTTTCCAACCACCCCAGCCCATATAACCATGGCCAAAATACCCGCTATAAGCAAAAAAACAAAAGCACGAAAATTTCGTAATTAACGTTTTAAAGCGCAAACGCGCAAAAAAAAAACAAAAACCAAGCGTACGGAATATAAAACCACACCTTTCGCTTTCGTTACTTCGAAAACCGCCTTTTTAAAGACCGTTACCAAACCTTTCCAGCCATGCCCACCATTTGTTACATAACTAACCCTTTTATACCTTATTTCGTTACCTTTACACCAAAAAGCTTAATTATTGTTAAATCCTTTTACGGGAAATAGCCAATGCACCGATCGACGCAATTACCATACGCACCTTTAAAACCATTTAGGACGATACATATTCGTATACGGGAAAACCGTATAACATTATCGACGACAAGCTCTTTCACTTTACAACCCACGCCCAAAGGCTCGGGATAAATTATTTACAGCTTTACGCGCTATATCCTTACATTTTAAAAAGCAAAGCGAGCGAATATTACGTTAATTACATCGGCTTTATATTTATTTTCCGAACCACTTATTTTGCACTTAAAAATTACTTTGTTGCAATTTGTCGAAAAGTTTTTGCAAAATTTCGATATTTGTTTTTCCGGTATTTGCAAGCTTTAAACGAACGGTATAAAAGTAAATTGTTGTTCAATTTGTTCAATACTGGGCTTGCACAATCCTTGTTTCGATGTTACCGAGCGTTAAGCTTAAGCTTTAGCAATAAATAGCAGCTCGTAGCGAATACAGCAAAAGCAATTTAAAAAGTTCCCGAATTCGAAATGGCGTTATTTAACCATTCCGATATTTTTAAAGGTTTTTCCAACGTATTTCGCAATGTTATAAAAATTAAAAACAATAATAAAATCCCGGCACAACATTATACGGAACGGAAATATAAAAGCAAAAATCGACAAAATTAATAAAAACAAGGATGGAAGCAAAAACAAACTTACAATTTATATGCCAAGCAAAATTATTAAATTTGCAAAAAGCCCGATTGCCGATTAATAAAGCATCCAAAAAAAAGCAAAAAAAGCACAGGAAACGCTGGCATTAAAAGCAAAAAAATAAAAGCAAACCCCCAATTAGCTATTGGAAATTCCTATTAATTACCGAACCAAACGATTTAAAAAGCGAAAGCGCACCGGAAAAGGATAACGAAAAGCCAATTAATAATTATAATTACGAAAATAACCAAAAAAAATATGCAATAACGTATTTTATACAAAATATAACATCGTACTTTATAAACAAATTATAAAAGCACCGTTTGTTTGCAAAAAACGCTTAAAAAGCACAAAAAGCCAAAATTAAAGCTTTTACTTACGAAATGCTTATTTATAATAATATCGGTAGCAACATTTAATGGCACGGCATCCTGCCAAACACCGGCGCGGCAACCAATTTAACGGCCGGAATTAACCAAATTAAAACATTGCAACAATACATAAAAAAGTTTAAAATCGATTACAAAGCACCCAAGCATCTTATAGCTTTTGGAACAGGAAATACCGAATTTAACATTAACGCAATTATTATACCAATATTTATTAGCAACATTACGTTTTACATTTTTAATAACCCAATACCATTTTTTTTATTACTTAAAAATATAAACGCGTTAAATGTATATTTTAACAATACGCGCAACAAGTTCGTAAAGCACAACGAAACGCGCGTGCAAATTATTAAACGCTTTGGTTACTTATGGTTTTTTTTTAACGCATCGATATACGTGATAAATAAAATTTTAATAACCGTTAAAAAAAAAATCGCGGGATTTTTATTTTTAACAAAAACCGAGCTACGGCGCGTTTACAAGCAATTTGGCTACCTTTTCGTTAATAAATTGCACAAAACTTTTTAACGGGCAAATTATAATACAAATTGCAACGCGCTGGAAATAATTAATAAAGTATGTTACAAATGCCAAATTAAAAAAAATGCATTACAATAATTTAAATTTACGTTAAAAAACGATAAAGATTTTAATTACGAAATCGTTGTTAACGTTTGTTATTTAAGCAATAAGCCGGTTTTTTATGTAATTAACGAAAGCATAAAATTTAATGTTACAACAATTTTAAAAAATATATTTGTAAAAAAAACTTAGGAAATTTTAAAGCGCTATTGGATAAATATTTATTTAAAGCTTTTAAACGTAATTACTTACAACGCAAGCACCCATTTTTTAAAAAGCGGCTTTTAAATTAAAATAAAGCTTTTCGGAATTATTTGCAAACAAATTCCCGTTAAAACCCATTACGCCGTTAAAAAAATCGAACGAACGCATAATATATTACGCAAAGCGCATTCGATTATAAAAGCCGAATGCCCCAACTTTGCGCCAAAATTATAATTCCAAAAAGCTATAAAAGCAATTAACGATATTGCGGAACCGAACGGTTTAATTCCAACGCTGCTTATTTTTGGAACCATGCTACGGATAAATTACGAATTATTACCGTTACCAATTATAACCAAACGCGCGCAAACAATTAAAAAAGCTATAATAAAGCTTCGAAAAGCAATTGTTAAAAAAAAGGTTGCAAACGTTATTAATACCCAAAATGGCTTTAATATTAATACCGTTAAACCAAGCTTTTTCGCTTTTAAAATAAAGGTTTTAATATTCCGGAAAAAAAATAAACGGGCCCGTACAAAGTAATAACGGTAACAAATAACAACGTTACAATCGAAACCGTTAACGGCTTGGTAACGTTTAAAAGCACTTTTGTTAAACTTTATTATTAAATTAAAAAATCGCCAAACAACAAGCTAAAAAAGCAATAAATCGAAATTTTAAAACCATTTGTTTACCCCGAACCGGTATAGCCAAAACGACGCGAACGCTTACCGAAAAACAAAATACCGGCATAACTACGAAATCGACCAAAGCCGCTAACGCTAAATGCAAAAAGCAATAAGCCTTTAAAACCAAAAAAACGATTAAAAATTAAATTGTATAACAAAACGTACTTATTACCCAAAAAAGCAAAAGCTATGCGTTTATCGATCGAATATAAAGCAAAAAGCTTAATTAAAGCTTTAAAACCTTTTTTTAAAAAACGAATTAAAACGAAATAACGTTTTTATTTAACGCCGGAATAATTATGGCAATCCGTAAAAGCCAATTTCCAAGCGCTAAATTTTTTAAAGCACGTTTCGTTAAAAAAATAAACAAAATACCGAAAGCCCTTTACAAAAAAACGAAATGCGTAATTTAAAGTATTAATAATAACAAAAAAAAACCATTTTAACGCAAGCTTTTACAATTATACATTACAACCAACGGTTAATTTTTGCGCTTGCACCAAGCTTTTAAAACCGAAGCATTTTATTAATAACCTGGAATATTACCCAAACATATATTCAAAGCGCAACCAATTTCGAAAGGACCGTTTTGCTGCGTTTATTTAAAAAGTTACGCCCACGTTTTTCCTTTAACATTTTGCTTTAAATTGTTAAATTTTTATACGGTTTAACGGAATTAGGATTGCATTGGTACGCTACGTATTAAAAGCATTACAAAAAACGGCTAAATTATAAATCGTTGTGTTACGATCCGTATTTTTTTATTACAAAGCGCAATATAAGCTTTGGAATGGTAAGGATGCAAATAAACGATACGTTAAACCTGGAAAATTAAGCATTTATAAATTTCGAAAAAAAAGCGTTCCAAAAAGCAAGGTTTAAAGCAAAACCACGCTTAATGTTTACGGAAAAAAAACAAAGCAATTTTAACGGTAGAAAAATTATGGTTAAAAAAGGCCAAATTAAATTAAAACAAAAAAACCAAAGCAAAAAATTAAAGCTTATAAACGCCAATTTAAAAAGTTACAAATAACAATTTGTATTTTAAAAAGCTCGTAAAGCGTACATTAATTCCATATGCTAGCCCAAAGCAGCCTTTAATTACGGTTTAACCGCACAAAAAATAAACCCGATACAAAAAAATATTAACAAATTTAACAAAAAATTGGTTAGCAAATTAAAAACGCTAACAAAAGCTTAAACAACGTTTTTATCGATTTCGAAAACGCAAACCTTTACATTTTCGTGGATGGATCCTTTGCAAATAACAATATGTTTTTGCAAATTGGGTTTATTTTTATATTAAGCAACGAAAAATTAAACAAGCACCAAACCAATTTTTTAATTGCGCGGCAACATTTTGCATTAAATTTTGGTTAAATGCAAAAAAATTACAAAAAATATGCTAGCCAATAAAATTTACGGCATAATTTTTAGGTTCGACTTTAATTACGTTATAAAAAAAGTTTATTTAACGATTTTTAAACGGTTAAATTTTATCCAACCCAAGCTTATTTTTTGCACCAATAACTTTTTGCTTTATTAATGCTTTGTTTAATTAAGCACGATAGCAAAAAAAAAGCTTATAATTAATTTAATAACGTTCCAAAAATTTTATAAAAATAAGGAAATTAACGAAATCCGATGGATTGCCGGAATAAACAATCCGGCAAATGCAATAACAAAAAAGCAGCCAAACCGGGCATTAAAAAAGCTAATAAGCACCAATACAATTTCGATCCGGATCGAAAGTTAAATTAACCGCACCAAAATATAAAAGGAAAGTTTAAAAGTAAAAATTGGCATGTTAAAATTCCTACGGCAATGGTTATGTAATGGCTTTAATAAAAAAAAAGCAAAAAAACCCCAAACCAACGCGCAATAAATACCAAATTATAAATTAATAAAAGCGCAAAATTAATATACCCATTTTATAACGAAACCATTATGGAAAAAGCAAGAAAAAACGATTTTTAAGCTTTTACGCTTAAACATTACCAGCACCACCCGAACTAAAAGCAATAACTTTGCTTTTAGCCAGGGTTGGGAATTAAGTTAAAAGTCATAAGTTAAAGTCATAACTTTTGTAAGTAAGTCAGTTAAAGTTACCGGTATAACTTACTAATAACTTACTTAAAAAAAAATTGACTTACTTAATTGACTTAGTAAGTTACTTTAAGTTAATTTTTGCATAAATTTTTGCATAAGTTTACATAAATTTCTACATATTTTTGCAATTTTTTTAAAAAGTTATGTTATATATATAACGTTAAATAAATTTGGATTTAAAGTAAAAAAATTAATAATAAAAACAATTAAAACAAAAAAATTTATAAGTAAAAAATATTTAAAAAAAAAAGTAAAAATAACGGTAAAGATAGCAATAATATAATAATAAAAAAAAATAACAAAATAGTAATAAAAGCAATAGTAAAAACAACAATAAAAACAGTAATTATTTATATTTAATATTGTTGTATTTATACGCTGTTATGTTTATGGAAAAACTTTAGTGCTGCGGTTAA
>NW_008804550.1:2982653-2984255 GCF_000145635.1 Gaeumannomyces tritici R3-111a-1
AAGTTACTTTAAGTTAATTTTTGCATAAATTTTTTGCATAAGTTTTACATAAATTTTCTACATATTTTTTGCAATTTTTTTTTAAAAAGTTATGTTATATATATAACGTTAAATAAATTTGGATTTTAAAGTAAAAAAATTAATAATAAAAACAATTAAAACAAAAAAAATTTATAAGTAAAAAATAATTTAAAAAAAAAGTAAAAATAACGGTAAAGATAGCAATAATATAATAATAAAAAAAAATAACAAAATAGTAATAAAAGCAATAGTAAAAACAACAATAAAAACAGTAATTATTTATATTTAATATTGTTGTATTTATACGCTGTTATGTTTATGGAAAAAACTTTAGTGCTGCGGTTAAATATATGCAAATGGGGGAAAACCTTTGGGTTAGGCCTAAGGAGGAAAAACCTTATGCCTGCATTTCCGCCTTTTTAACGGTGCGCTTCCGTAGCGGTATTGAATTGCTTTGGTTAACGCTTACTTTTTTCCACGCTCGATTGCTCGTAAGGGCTTTACCCGGGAATTAACCGTTTTCCCGCGTGCAGCCCCCTTTGCAAAGGGCCGATAAGGCCGCGTCCTGCTTGTTTGTGGTTGGTTGGTTGGTTTGTTATTCGATTTGCCAAGCTGGCCTTTTTGCCGGGGGGGGCTACAAATTGGGTCCATTTTGGTTAAAGGGGTCCTTTGCCGGTTTTTTTGCTTAAGCTTGTCCAAAACGCTTAAAGGGCCTTCCCACGCACTTAACCTGGGTTTTTTAGCACCCGGCCCTTTTCCTTCCCGTTACCGTCTTATTGGCTTGGCCTTTTGCATTTTGGGCTATTTAAGGCGGTAAGGTTGGGATTAAGGCTAAAAGCTGCAAAGGGGCTAAAATTTGTGGTTAATATTTAAAAAAAAAGGGATGGTAATCGAATTCGTCGGTTTGTGCGTGCGCTCGTTGGGGTAAAGTTTAGGCCTTCCCAAAGGCCTTCCCGTTACCTTTTTTTTAGCCTAGCCTTTTGCATTTTGGGCTTTCGAAGTAGTGCGAAAAGGGTTAGGAAGGGTTGGGGTTGGAAGGGTTAAAATCGAATTAATTATTGGAACTGTTAATTAATTATGCGTAAGTAAAAATCAATTCGGGCGAAGCCCGTTAGCGGGGCGGCCCCTTTTTTTTTCCGGCCCAGCAAAGCGGGCGGTTAAAAAACAAAAAGTCCTTCGTGGTTTTAACGGGATTCGAACCCGTGGTCCTGGCGGGACCGGCTTGGTGCAGAGCTACTGCACTACGAGGCCATTTATATTTAATATATAAATTTACTTATTTAACTTTCCGAATCGTTATTTTCGCTGGAAACTTCTTCTTTTTGCTGCAATTCCTTTTGCAAAATCGATATATCGCTTATATTCCAGCTTTTTAATAATAATATTTTACGGCTTGTTTCCGATTTTAATTTATTACGGTTTGGGGTTATAATATTAGTAGCGGTAAAAAATAACCCTTCGATTGCGGCTAAAGTAGCGGGAATGGATAAATATCTTTGTGCTAATACACTTAATATTGGAAAGCGTTTTTCGTTATTTTTCCAATATAATAAAATATCCTGGCTTTCGTCGTATATATTT
>NW_008804550.1:2984275-2986193 GCF_000145635.1 Gaeumannomyces tritici R3-111a-1
TATAAAAACTAGTATTTAATTTGTCGAACGAATCCGTTGTATTTATAGGGTTTATTTCGTTTTTTAACATTAAATATTCGTATTTTATTAAAGCTTTTGCATCGTTTTTAATATTAGGATAAAAATTAAGTAATTCGTTATTTTCAAAATGCGATAGCTTATAACAAGGATCCAATATAATTGATAGCATATAAAGCCGATACTTTTTAAATATATTATTAATTGGATTTTCCAGAAAGTACTTATCCAATTTTTTTATTCCCGATTCGATTGCAATAATATAAGCATTGTAATTGTAAAAAGGACTTTGGGGTGGAATCCTATGCTTGTAGAGCTCCAAACGGCGTAAAACTAAGGTTTGATAATTATCAAAAAGTAATTAAGTTAAAATATTGTTATTTAGGTTTAAAAAGGAAGGAATTTTCTTAAAAGAAAAGGACGGATCCAACTTTTTTATATAAGTACAAAAGAGCTTTGGATAGCCGGTGCACAAATTCCGAATTTGTGCATAGCAATCTTTTAAAGCTTATGCATGCGCTTAATAAGTAAGTTCCAATATTAACTATTTTTTTTTTAATAACGCATGCATGGTAAAAAAGAAAAAAAAAATTTGCGGTTCGAATGCGCAATAACGGGTAATTTAATAAATTAGCGATTTGGGTAATATGTAAAAAAAAAATGCTTGTTTAAATTATTTCGCCAAATGCATGTTATTGTTAAATAATAAACGTGGATAAAAGTTTGGGGAATTATGTAAATTTTAATTCCAAAGCTTTGGAATCGATAAATTAAAGGTTGTAAGCGTTTGGAATTATTATAAATTAAGTAAAAAGTTTTTGTAGTATTTAAAAATGGATGCATTAAAAGCAAAGGTAAAAGCTAACGGATAAAAAGCGGTAAGCCTTTATTTAGCCCGTTAATTGTTAATCCAATTATTTTAATTTTTTCCTTTTATAACCCCGTTTTTTAAGCCAATTTAATTGGTTACGTGCGTTCCAAAATCGTTATTTGCAGTTCGTACGTTCGCCGTATTGTTATTTCCCATTTTCCTTAATTTAATTTAATGTTTTATACCTTTTTAACAGCATTATAAACTTTCCGTTTGGTTTAAACGCTTAAAATCCGTTTAATTACGCTCCGGAAAGCGCTATTTCGTTAAAAAAAGCTTAAAATTAGCAATTGGTTGCTTGGGTCGCTCCAAAGCAAAGCTTTATAGCTTACTTTTAAGCCATGCTTTTTTCCGTTAAAAAGTTTAACGAGCTTTTTTCGTTTCCGGCATTACAATTTATGCTTAAAAGCTTGCCCGCGCCCGCTTCGGCCGTTTTAACCGTTTTTATTGGTTGCAAAAAAAAACGTGCCGCTTCCCGCAATGGCCGTGGTAATTCCAATATTTGTAAGCGCGGTAAAAAAGGTGCTAATCGAGCAACAATTTGCTTTGGCTGCTTTAACTCCGTGCTTTACGGCAAATTTAGCGTTAAAAAATGCGCCTTAGCTTTGTATTAAAAAGTTAAGCTTTAATAGCAAGCGTTGCTGGCGTTATGCAGGGTTGGGAATTAAGTCATTTAAGTCACTCGTTAAGTCAGTAAAAAGTCACAGTTTAAAGCTTAATATTAAATTAACTATTATAGCTATAAGTATAAAAATACCACCATTAAATACGGAAAACTCAGTTTTATATAAATAATATTTAAAATATTTAATTACGTAATTATATATTACGTAATTTGCATTAAGTCATTTTTTTAAGTCATTTTCAACTTTTTTTTTGACTAATTGTGACTTAATGCATTTTTACCTGCTTATATACCATTTTTAGGTAATATAAACTTATAATATATTTTTTTTGCTATTTGTTTATATAAATACGAAGAAATAAAAGTTCTACCTATTTTTGTTGATTTTAGATTTTATTGCAAAG
>NW_008804550.1:2986434-2990399 GCF_000145635.1 Gaeumannomyces tritici R3-111a-1
GGCAAATTTAGCGTTAAAAATGCGCCTTAGCTTTGTATTAAAAAGTTAAGCTTTAATAGCAAGCGTTGCTGGCGTTATGCAGGGTTGGGAATTAAGTCATTTAAGTCACTCGTTAAGTCAGTAAAAAGTCACAGTTTAAAGCTTAATATTAAATTAACTATTATAGCTATAAGTATAAAAATACCACCATTAAATACGGAAAACTCAGTTTTATATAAATAATATTTAAAATATTTAATTACGTAATTATATATTACGTAATTTGCATTAAGTCATTTTTTTAAGTCATTTTCAACTTTTTTTTTGACTAATTGTGACTTAATGCATTTTTACCTGCTTATATACCATTTTTAGGTAATATAAACTTATAATATATTTTTTTTTGCTATTTGTTTATATAAATACGAAGAAATAAAAGTTCTACCTATTTTTGTTGATTTTAGATTTTATTGCAAAGTTTAACTTAAAAAATGACTTAATGACTTAATTGTGACTTAATTCCCAACCCTGGCGTTATGCCTTTGGTTATTAGTACAAGCCCATATAAAAAGCTCCTTTTTTTCGTTTCCGGGTTTTTTGCGCTAATAATTGCTAATCCTCCGTTTGCTTATCGTATTACCATAAAGTTTTTTGCCGAAGCGCTTAACAACAAGCTTTATAATGCGGTATATTATTTTTATCCTATATATTTTATGCTTTACAAATTCGCTAACGTTATTTTTCCAATTGTAAATACTTTAAAAATAACGTACCATTACCAAGCAATTTTTTAAGCTTAATGCTAAATAAGCCGATCCGAATGCCAATTTTGCAATTATAATTTCGGGTTAGCGATATAAAGCGGGGCGTTCGGCCGCGCTTCGTTTTTTTAAAATTGCGTTTTTCGAAGCTTTTGGCAAAGGTTTTTCCGCTTAAAACGATAATGCGAATAAAGAAAATAAAAATTATAATAGCGATAATAATTAGCTTTATTTTACAGCGCTTATAAAGTTTAGGAATTCCGTTGCTATGCTTGCAATTATTACTAAAAAGGAAAAGAAAAAAAACAAAAAAGGGAAAGGAATTTTTGTTGCCAAAAGCAGGGTTGTTGCTTTTGGTTCGGATAATGCTGGTAATGTTTAAGCGTAAAAGCTTAAAAATCGTTTTTTCCTGCTTTTTACATAATGGTTTCGTTATAAAATGGGTATTTTAATTTTGCGCTTTTTGTTAATTTATGGTTTGGTGCTCGTTGCGCGTTGGTTTGGGGTTTTTCTATTCCTTTTTTTATTCGGGCCATTACATAACCATTGCCGTAAAATTTTTAATTATGCCAATTCCTATTTCCAAACTGTCTTTTTATGTTTTAATGCGGTTAATTTAACTTTCGATCCGGATTAAAATTGTATTGGTGCTTACCAATTTTTCCAATGCCCGGTTTAATTGCTTTTTTATTATTGCATTTACCGGATTGTTTATCCCGGCAATCCAACGGATTTCGTTAATTTCTTTATTTTTATAGGATTTTCGAAGCGCTATTAAATTAATTATAAGTTTTTTTTTGCTATCGTGCTTAATTAAACAAAGCATTAATAAAGCAAAAAGCTATCGGTGCAAAAAATAAATTTAAATTGGATAAAATTTAACAGTTTAAAAATTATTAAGCAAGCTTTTTTTATAACGTAACCGGAATTAAACCCAAAAATTATACCGTAAATTTTATTAGTTAGTACATTTTTTATAATTTTTTTGCATTTAACCAAAATTTAATGCAAAATGTTGCCGCGCAATTAAAAACTGGTTTGGTGCTTGTTCGATTTTTCGTTGTTTATTACAAAAATAAACCCGATTTGCAAAAATATATCGTTATTGTTTGCGAAAAATCCATTTACGAAAATGTAAAGGTTTGCGCTTTCGAAATTGATAAAAACGTTATTTAAGCTTTTGTTAGCGTTTTTAATTTGCTAACCAATTTTTTTGTTAAATTTGTTAATATTTTTTTGTATTGGGTTTATTTTTTGTGCGGTTAAAGCGTAATTAAAAACTACTTTAAGCTAGCATATGGAATTAATATATGCTTTACGAACCTTTTAAAATACAAATTATTGCTTGTAACTTTTTAAATTGGCGTTTACAAGCTTTAGTTTTTCGCTTTGGTTTTTTTGCTTTAGCTTAATTCGGCTTTTTTCGATTATAATCCTTTTACCGTTAAAATCGCTTTGTTTCCTTTCCGTAAGCATTAAGCGTGGTTTTGCTTTAAACCCCGCTTTTTAAAGCGCTTTTTTTTCGAAATTTATAAATGCTTAATTTCCAAAGTTTAGCGTATCGTTTATTTGCATCCTTACCATTCCAAAACTTATATTGCAATTCGTAATGAAAAAATACGGATCGTAATATAACGATTTGCAATTTAGCCGCTTTTTGTAATGCTTTTAATACGTAACGTACCAATGCAATCCTAATTTTGCTAAACCGTATAAAGGTTTAACGATTCGAAGCAAAATGCTAAAAAGGAAACGTAAGCGTAATTTTTTAAATAAGCGCAGCAAAACGGTCCTTTCGAAATTGGTTGCGCTTTAGGTATACGCTTGGGTAATATCCCGGGTTATTAATAAAATGCTTTGGTTTTAAAAGCTTGGTGCAAGCGTAAAAATTAACCGTTAATTGCAACGCATAATTGTAAAAGCTTGCGTTAAAATAGTTTTTTTTTCGTTATTATTAATATTTTAAACCACGCATTTCGTTTTTTCGTAAAAAGCTTTCGGTATTTTTTTATTTTTTTAACAAAACGTGCTTTAAAGATTTTGGCGCTTAGGAATTGGCCTTTACGAATTGCTATAATTATTCCAGCGTTAAACAAAAACGTTATTTCGTTTTAATTGGTTTTTTAAAACGGAAGTTTTAAAGCTTTAATTAAGCTTTTTGCTTTATATTCGATCGATAAACGCATAGCTTTTGCCTTTTTGGGTAATAAGTACGTTTTATTGTATAGCTTAATTTCCAATCGCTCTTTTGGTTTTGGGGGTTTATTATTTTTTTGTTAGGGGTTAATTGGTGCAAAGGCGGGTGGTTACCGGGTTACGGGCCGAATGCGGTATTTCTTTTGTCCGGCTTCCGTAAATTTCCTACCAAAAGTGCTATTGCCAATAAAAATTGTTCCTTTTTTAACTTTCCCTTTTTCGTGCCCCTTTCGGGCACGCGGGGTTGGTTTTTTAAGTTTTTTGCGCTTTAAGCGCTTTCGTGCAATTTAAGCTTTACTTTATTTTTTAGCTTTGCTTTTATGCTTTAGCCGCAATACCGGCACTTTGCCGGCACGTTACTAAAAGGGCTTGTGCCCGGCCAATTGTGCTAATGCCTTTTTTTCCTTTTTGCCGGGCGGTTTTGCCCGTGCATTTAACGCTTTCCGCTTTTTGCCGGGCGGTTTTGCCCGTGCTTTTAACATATTGCCTTTTCCCGATACGGTTTATCCCAAACCGCTTATGCCGCGCGTGCGACCCCGTAAATAACCGGTAGCTTACGGTATCCCGCCAGGCCGCCCCAATGCCCGGCAACGCTTGGGGAAACCGGTTATAAAGCTTTATAGCATTCGGAAAAATAGGTCCGTACCGGCATATAAAAGGCTTTTTTTTCCGCTCGAAGCTACGAGCCCTTTTTTTTTCCTTTTTGTATATTTAATAACCATTTTAACAATTTCGACGATCGTAACCGTAAATAATTGGTATTTGGCCGTTCTTTTTAAACATTTAAATTTAACCGGTAATTGCAAATGTTATTTTTCGTACCCAATTACGTAAAAAAGGTAATATTCTTTCGGGTATCCGCTTCGGGTTTTTCGGTCCTAACCGGCCCGCTAACCTTTTTTGGCGACCCCTCGGTGTTTTCCCCAATTATCGTAATTTAATCGGATTTGGATTCGGTTTCGCCGAAACCTTTAATTTTTTAAATCCTTAACGATCGCTTTGCCGGTAACCTTTTGGTGGGCCCTTTAA
>NW_008804550.1:2990419-2998087 GCF_000145635.1 Gaeumannomyces tritici R3-111a-1
ATTGTATAGCTTAATTCCAATCGCTCTTTTGGTTTTGGGGGTTTATTATTTTTTGTTAGGGGTTAATTGGTGCAAAGGCGGGTGGTTACCGGGTTACGGGCCGAATGCGGTATTTCTTTTGTCCGGCTTCCGTAAATTTCCTACCAAAAGTGCTATTGCCAATAAAAATTGTTCCTTTTTTAACTTTCCCTTTTTCGTGCCCCTTTCGGGCACGCGGGGTTGGTTTTTTAAGTTTTTTGCGCTTTAAGCGCTTTCGTGCAATTTAAGCTTTACTTTATTTTTTAGCTTTGCTTTTATGCTTTAGCCGCAATACCGGCACTTTGCCGGCACGTTACTAAAAGGGCTTGTGCCCGGCCAATTGTGCTAATGCCTTTTTTTTCCTTTTTGCCGGGCGGTTTTGCCCGTGCATTTAACGCTTTCCGCTTTTTGCCGGGCGGTTTTGCCCGTGCTTTTAACATATTGCCCTTTCCCGATACGGCTTGTTCCAAGCCGCATACGCCACATACGCTGTACGGGGGTGTTCCGTAAGTAACCGGTAATTAATAATGTTCCGTTAAACCGCTTTAATGCACGGCAACGCTTAAAAAAACCGGTTATAAAGCTTTGTAGCATTTGGAAAAATGGGTTCGTACCGGCATATAAAAGGCTTTTTTTCCCGTTTAAAGCCGCAAGCCCTTTTTTTTCCTTTTTGTGCATTTAATAACCATTTTAATAATTTTAACAATTGTAACCGTAAGTAATTAGTATTTAACCGTTCCTTTTAAACATTTAAATTTAACCGGTAACTGCAAATGTTATTTTTTGTACCCAATTACGTAAAAAAAGTAATGTTTTTTTAAATATCCGCTTCGGATTTTTCGGTTTTAACCGGCCCGCTAACCTTTTTTAGCAATTTTCCGGTATTTTTCCTAGCTATCGTGGTTTAGTTAAACCCGGATTTAAATTTGCCGAAATTTCCCGTTTTTTAAATTTTTAATAATCGCTTTGCCGGTAACCTTCCGGTAAGCTTTTTAAATGCCGCGGGTTTATTGGGCCTTTTTGCGCTTGCAACTTTTTAAAATTTCCGCAAGCGTTTTGCCGGTAACCCCCCGGCGGGTTTTAGCTATTGCGGCAAAAAAAACCTTTGCTAAAAAAAAGCGTAAAGCGCGCAACGAACGCCGCCGCAACGCTTTCGATTTTAATAAATTTGCCCCCGAAACGAACATTGCCTTTTTTTTGCTTTACATAAATGTTCGTAACGCGCTTCCGTTGCAAAAAGTTATTAATTTTTAATAAAGCAATAATTAAAACTTTATTTATTTGCCCTTTTTTAAAGATAATTATACGGAGCGTGCGGTATTTTGTAGCCGTTATTTTGGTTGTTAAGCATATTAAAACTATGCCGTTAACCCCCGTATACCGATATGCTCCGATAATTATACGGGGTTTTTTAAATGTATTTATTATAAAAACGTGGTTAATAATAAAGCTTGCGTTAAGCTTTCCAAATGGTTTTGGGAAATAACCCAAAACCTTTACAAAATTTTAAATACCGTTTACAAGCGGTTGCTTAAAACGATACCGGAGCTTTTCGAAAAGCTTACCAAAGCCCAATTTCGTACTTGCAAAATTATTTAAAAAGCCAAATCCTTTTATATTATATTGGCCAAGTAATTTGCGCGTTATAAACGTTAAACCGTTATCCAAAAGCGCATTTAGCGCAAAATTGCCAGCGCTGCAATATTGGAAATTATTTAAAACATTTTTTAGCAATTTTACGCTATTACCGTTTAAACGAAAAAGTAGGTTTAAGCTTTGGTTGGCATTAATAATTTTTTAACGAAATAAAAGCATTTTTTAAGCGTTTCGAAAAAAATGTAATTGCTTTTTTTAATGGCATTGCCGTTAGCTTTGTTACAATTGCGGCGCATTTAAATATTTAAGTTTATAATCGCGCGGTTTCCCGTAAAGGTGCAACGTTTGTATTAGCGCCGGAAAATGCTGCTTTTGGCGCTAACAATTTTAGCGGCAACAATTATAGCGCTAGCAAAAAAAACGTAATTTTTAAAAATTTTGGTTTTTTTGGATACGGCATTTAATCGATTTTTTTTACATATTTTCCTAATTAATTATTGGTATTCCCTTTTTAAAAAATGGTTAATTTTAAAGTTTTTTCGTTAATTTGTTATAATTAAAATTATAATTTCCTTTCGTTATATTGCTTTTGCAGCATTGCGAAATTTTAATATTTTTAATTACCAATTAAATTTTAATGCCCCAATAAATAATTTTAAAATGTTTTTTTTTGCTTTTTAATGGGTTTAAATACCGCCGATATGCATTTGCCGCTACCTAAACGTTTAAGCCCGTTCGCCGTATTATCCGAAAGTTTTTCCATTTCCTTTTCGAACAAATAATGGTGTTTTTTATTACAACGTACGTTTAAAATGCGGTAATTACTTTGGCGTATTGCGCTAAACATGCTTTTTACGGGCTTTCCGAAATATATTACATTTTATACGTTTTTCGGGATTTAAATGTATCGCACCATTAATTTGGGGCGTTTCCCGTACTATACCGTTTTTATTTAACTTTTTGTTTATAAAGTACAATATTTTACGGTTATTACAAGCTGCTTACGGGTTTTTTTACGTTTTTTTCCGGTGGTTAGCCGGTTCGGCACGTTAAAATATTTTTTTGGGCCATTCCTTTAGCTTTTGTTACTTTTTTCTTGTAATACCCCCGTCCTTTCCGGGTATTTACCCGTTAAGGTTCGGTATTTTCCTTATTTTGTAAGCTCGTTTTTAATAAGCTTGCTTTATACGTTTAAACAATTTTTTTCGTAATATCCTTTTTTAAAATTTACAAATTTTCCAATTTGTTGTAATTTATCCATTTAATTAAATATTTTCGTTTTTATAAAAGCCTTTTATATTTTAGCAAAGCTTTTACTTTAAAACAATCCTTTTTTTTTCGATTTTTGGTTTTTTATTTTTTGGTTTTTTGCCGGGCCTTTTTTTAAACGCCCGCAATAAATTTGCTAAAAATACGTTATATATTCGGTAATTTACTAAAAGCTTTAACCGGAACGCCAAACCGGTTAACCCAACCATTTTTAAAATTTGGAAAGGTTCCAACCATTTGTTCGATAGCTTTTTTAACGGCCTTTTTATTTTAATGTTCGCCGTATTTAGCAATACCCAATTGTTTACCCCGAAAGGTACCGGGGTTTTACTTTTATTATAGTACTTTTTATACGTATTATTCGCTTTTTTTAGCAATTTTTTAACTTGCTTTTTAATTGCTTCCAAAACCCCCGCTTTAATTTCGGCCGTTACCAAAGGTTTTTTTTTAATTACCCAAAAGTTATAAAGCTTTTGTGGGTAAAATTTTATTAGCAAAAACGCCGGGGTTTTTTTGCAACCCCAAATGCACGTTCGTATTATATATTTACGTTATTAAATGCAATAGCAACGTTTAATTATTTTGCTTTTTGCAATAAAAATACCGGAAATAATGCTTTATTATTTGGTTCGTTCGTTTTATTTGCCCGTTAGTTTAAAAGTAATATGTTATCGATAGCTTTTTTGCAATTTTTAAATATTTAGCAAAGGTTATTTAAAACCCGTTTGTAAATAGTTTGTTCCGGTTCGATACAATCCTTTCGGGCGTTTTCAATAACCTTTAAACGTATGCAAACAAAAAATTCCCCAATTTTTTATTGGTTAATTTCGTAAACGTTGGGATAAAAAAGCTATATTTGGTAAACCGGCTAATTATTACCAATATTACATTGCGCTTTTTGCCGGTTTTATTTATTAACGTTAAAAACTTTCCAATAAAATCCATTAATAGCTTTTGTTCCGGGCGGTTTAATACGGGCAAAAATGTTAACAACCCGTAAAGTGCTTGTGTTTTTGGTTTTATTTGCTAGCATATTTAATACGTTCGTACGTATTTGCGTACGTTTTTAACCATACCCAGCCATTTAAATTGCCGTTTAAACTTTTTTAAAATTTTGGCTATGCTTTTATAACCCCCCGTTAAATTATCGTATTATTTTTAAAGCATTGTTTGCTTAAGCAATGTTAAATTTGGAATTTAAATTTTCTTTTTATGCTTAAACAAACCGTTATTAATTTTCCAAACGTTAAGTTTATTTTTCCAAATACCGCTTTAAACGAAATCGTTTTTTGCTTATGCTTTAAAAATGCATTTTAATATTGTTTTAATATCCTTTTTAGTAATAATCGTTTTTACGTAAATTGTTTTTCGGAATTTGGCTAGCAAATTGCTTCGGAATTTTTTTTTTGCTATATTGGCTTTTCCGTTTACGGGTATATTTTGGGAACGTTTTAACAAGCCATTTGCGGGGTTCCGGTATTTTGGCTTTTATTTAATCGTAAAGTTATACTTTGCTAAATTTTTAAACCATTTTGCTTAACGTTTTATTACTTTTTCTTTTATTAAAATATGGGTGTAATTTAAATGGTTAATAATTATTTTAATAATTTTTTGTAAATAAACCAAATAATGCCGTTACTTTTCGAAAGCTTTTACAATTGCTAGCAATTTTAAATTAAAAATTGCATAGCGCAACTTTTTTTGTTGCAACTTTTTCGATATGTAAGTTACCGGGTGCTACCGGCCGTTTTGCAATTGCAATAACACCGCCTTTATTGCAAAAGCCAAAGCGTTAATTCGCACGCATAACGGTTTTAAAAGGTCGAAATGCATTAATACCGGAGCTTTCGTAAATAGCAATTTTAATTTGCAAAAAGCCTTTTTTTGCAATATTTCCTAAATAAAATACGGTGTTTTTGTTAAAAAGGTTTGTTAAAAGCATAGTAATTTTCGCGTAACCCTTTACGAATTTCCGATAATACCCCGTAAAGCCCAAAAATATTTGGATATTTTTAATGCTTTTTAGTATTTTCCATTTTAAAATTGCAATAACCTTATTCGGCAAAATTTTAACCCCGAATTTAGTTATTTTAAACTTTAAAAAATTAATACTATCCGTTTCGAATTTGCATTTGGCCGGGCTAACGTAAAATTTAAATCGTTCGAATCGTTCCAATATCGTTTTTATTGCTTTGCGGTGCTTTTTTTGTATTTTCGAAAAAATAAAAATGTTATTTAAATATACAATGCAATTGCTATTAATTAATTCCCCAAGCGCTATATTAATAAAGCTTTGGAACGTTATTAAAGCGTTGGCCAAACCGAAAAGCATTACTAAGTATTTGTAATGTTTATATTTGCAACGGAAAGCAATTTTCCATTCGTTTTTTTGTTGGATTCGTATTTTGTAATAAGCGTTTTTTAAATCCAATTTGGTAAAGTATTAGCTTTTAAATACCCGGTTAAATATTTTGTAAATTAGCGGAAATGTTAGCCGGTTTTTTTTAATAACTTTATTAAAACCCCGATAATTAATACAAAAACGAAGCTTTTTTGTTTTTTTTAAAATAAATAAAATTCCGGCGCCGGCGGGGTTAATTAAATGCCGGATCCAACCTTTTGCTATAATTTCGTCGAAATATCCCCGGAAAGTTTTTAATTTTTTTTTAAATAAAGGATAAATACTTTCGTAAAACGGCATCGTTTTTTTTTCCAATTTAATTGCGTAATTTTAATTTGTATATTTTAGCAAAAGGTTCGATTTATAAAGCTGCGCATATTTTGCAACCATCTTTTTAACCCATTCCGGAAAAGCTTTTAGCCTTTTCCCGGGGTCCTTTAAAATTTCCGAACGTGCAACCGTTAGCACGGCTATCGTTTGTTCCAATTAAATTAATTTTTTAGCTATTTCCAACAAAATTATTTTAACCTTTTTGGTAATTACCGGGAACTTTTATTTTATATTTCCAAACCGGATTTTAATATTTTTTTGCTAAAGCTAAAGCATGCTTAACGTAATGTTATACCCGGCCCGGGGCACCATTACGTAAAATACCATTAACTTTTGGGTTATTTTTTAACTATCCATTACCCAAATTTTGTACTTCCTTACCTTTAGCGTGGGCATGCGTTTTTTGGTATTAAATTACGCTAAATGGCCCCCGTTTGGCACCGGTATTTTTTTTGCTTCCATTAAAAAACGGTTGTGCAATAAGTTAACGTTGCTTTTATTATTAACCAACGCTTTTAACTTTACCCGGCAACCGTTAATTTGTAAATACATTTCGATTTTTTAGCGCGTTTTAACCGCCAAAGCGCATTTTTAAGCCCCGGTACTTAAACGGCCAAATAGCGGTGTTAAATTAAATAGCAATATTTTGCTTTTTTTGGGGCACGCCGGCCGGATATGGCCCAATTTTTTATATTCGTAACACCGTATTTCGGGCCTTTTCCCTTTCGCTTTTTGTATGGTTATTGGAGCTAACGGAATTTCCGGGTTATCCGTTTATGTTTTGCATACTGTAACAATATAGCCCAATTGCCCGTACTTAAAGCAAATAACCGGTTTTTTAAAGGCTAAAACATTTGTATCCCCCGGGGTTCCTTTGTACGGTCCCAATATTATTTTTGCTTTAAAGGCTTTAGCTTGCAATTTTTTTATAATATAAGGAAAGCTTTTAAATGTTACCCATTTTTGGATTTCGGGCAGGGTTCGGAATTTAGTTAAAAGTTATTAGTCAAAGTCATAACTTTTTTAGTCAAGTCAGTCACAGTCAACAAAATAACTAACTAATGACTGACTTTTTTTTTAATTAACTGATTAAAATGACTTTGCAAATCATTTCCAGTCATTTTTAGCACAACTTTACATAAATTTTGCATAATTTTTAAGCATTTTTAATTTTAAAACCCAATTAATATTAACGTAAAAATGCAATAAAAAATAGTAAAATAATAAATTAAAGTAATATTAACAAGAATCGCATGGAAATTGGTAAAAATTGCTAGAATTTCCGGATTATTAATATAAATTTACGTAATTTATTACAAATTATTGCATTTGCAATATTAATAACATTACAAATGCAATATTATTAATATAATTTACATTAATAAGCAATAAAAATAGCTAAAAGTTTATTATTATTAATAAAACCCTTTGTAATGTTAAAAAGAATTGCATGGAAAGTGGTAGAAATTGCTAAAAACTGCTAGAATTTCCGGATTATTAATATATATTTAAACGTTTTATTGTTAATAAAATACAATTTGCATTACAAATGCCTTTTTATATTAATAAGCAATAGAAACTTCTAGAAATTGTAATATTCCTATAAATTTAACGATTCCTTTCGCTTTTATTTTCCTTTTCTTTTTCTTTTTACAACCTTTATAACTTTATTATATATATTTATTGCTTATTACTTATTATTTTACGCTTTATTATATTATATAACTTATTACCGTTAAAATGCCGTCGAAAATTACTATCGATATTGAAAATTCCAACGATATTAAACGGCTTTTATCGATTTTAAAACAACCCCGAATTAGCCGGCAAAACCATAATATTCCGGCAATTATAAAGCATAAAATTTGCACTTATTGCAAATTAAAAGGCCATACCTACACGCAATGCTGGTTTTTACAACCAAATAAAGCGCCAAACGGTTGGAATGTTAAAAACCAACCAAATAACAACGTTTACGCTAAAAAGCGTGAATATTTCCTTTCCGTTTTACAAAATAAAAACGATAAAGATAATAAAGAAATCGATATTACCGA
>NW_008804550.1:2998159-3011915 GCF_000145635.1 Gaeumannomyces tritici R3-111a-1
TTATATATTAACAAAACCGTTAAAAATACCGGGAATTACGAAATATTACGGGATTTAACGGAAGACGATATGGATTTTTAATTATTTATTATTATTTGTTTTTTTATTTGCTTATTTATTTGCTTATTTATTTGGTTATTTATTTGCTTATTTATTTGCTTATTTATTTGCTTATTTATTTGCTTATTTATTTGCTTATTTATTTGCTTATTTATTTGCTTATTTATTTGCTTATTTATTTGCTTATTTATTTGCTTATTTATTTGCTTATTTATTAATTTATTAGCTAAATTATTTGCGTACTTACGTATTTTATTACAAATATATTTACTTATTTATTTAATTAAATTTATACTAATTTACTTTATTATTTATCCAAATGACTTAATGTGACTTGCTAAGTCATTTAAGTAAGTCATTAGTAAGTTATAGTAAGTCAAAGTTACCGCCATAACTTTTTTAGTAAGTCAAAGTCATGGTAATAACTTGACTTACTAACTTAATTCCCAACCCTGCTTTTAGCAATAAAAACTCCTTTCCCTTTTTTGTCCTTTTTTTTTGCTTTTTAGCAGCAATTGCAAGCATAGCAACGAAATCTTTAAGCTTTATAAGCGTTATAAAATAAAGTTAATTATTATTGCTATTATAATTTTCATTTTTTTTATTCGCATTATTATTTTAAACGGAAAAACTTTCGCTTAAAGCTTCGAAAAACGCAATTTTAAAAAAACGAAACGCGGCCAAACGCTTTGTTTTGTATTGCTAACCCGAAATTATAATTGCAAAATTGGCATTTAAATTGCTTTATTTAACATCGAGCTTAAAAAGCTACTTGGTAATGGTGCGCCATTTTTAAAATATTTACGATCGGAAAAATAACGTTAGCAAATTTATAAAGCACAAAATATATAAAATGGAAATAATATACCGCATTATAAAGCTTATCGCTAAGCGCTTCGGTAAAAAACTTTATAATAATATAATAAGCAAGCGGAAAATTAGCAATTGTTAGCGCAAAAAACCCGGAAACGAAAAAAAGGAGCTTTTTACATAGGCTTATACGAATAACCAAAAGTACAACGCCAGCAACGCTTGCTATTAAAGCCCAGCTTTTTAATACAAAGCCAAAGCGCATCCTTTTTAACGCTAAATTTGCCGTAAAGCACGGAATTAAAGCAATTAAAGCAAATCGTTGCTTAATTAGCACCTTTTTTACCACGCTTACAAATATTAAAACCATTACGGCTATAGCGGAAAGCGGTACGCTTTCTTTTGCAACCGATAAAAACGATTGGAACGGCCGAAACGGGCGCGGGCAAACTTTTAAATACAAATTGTAATGCCGGAAACGAAAAAAGCTCGTTAAACTTTTTAACGGAAAAAAGCATAGCCTAAAGGTAAGCTATAAAGCTTTGCTTTGGAGCAACCCAAGCAACCGATTGCTAATTTTAAGCTTTTTCCAATAAAATAGCGCTTTCCGGAGCGTAATCGAACGGATTTTAAGCGTTTAAGCCAAACGGAAAGTCCATAATGCTGTTAAAAAGGTATAAAGCACAAAATTAAATAAAGGAAAATAGGAAATAACAATACAACAAGCGCACGAATTGCAAATAACGATTCCGAAACGCACGTGGCCAATTAAATTAGCTTAAAAAACGGGGTTGTAAAAAAAAAAATTAAAATAATTAAATTAACAATTAACGGGCCAAATAAAAGCTTACCGCTTTTTATCCGTTAGTTTCCACCTTCGCTTTTAACGCATTTATTCCCAAACACCATAAAAACTTTCCATTTAACTTACAATAATCCTAAACGCCCATAACCTTAAATTTATTAATCCCGAAGCTTTAAAACCGGAATTTACATAATTCCCCAAACCTTTACCCACGTTTATTATTTAACAACAATACGCATCCGGCGAAACAATTCGAACAAGCATTTTCCTTTTACATATTACCCAAATCGCCAATTTGGCAAATTATTTATTATTGCGCATTTAAAATGCAATTTTTTTTTTTTTTACCATGCATGCGCTATTAAAAAAAAAAATAATCGGTATTGGAATTTACCTGTTAAGCGCATGCACAAGCTTTAAAAAATCGCTATATACAAATCCGGAATTTGTGCACCGGCCATTTAAAGCTTTTTTGTATTTATATAAAAAGGTCGGATC
The DNA here is from genome assembly GCF_000145635.1 of Gaeumannomyces tritici R3-111a-1. Classification (NCBI taxonomy): domain Eukaryota; kingdom Fungi; phylum Ascomycota; class Sordariomycetes; order Magnaporthales; family Magnaporthaceae; genus Gaeumannomyces; species Gaeumannomyces tritici. Next base: position 3,000,333 of record NW_008804550.1, read on the forward strand.
CGTTTCCTTTTTTTAGCAAAATTCCTTCCTTTTTAAACCTAAATAACAACATTTTAATTTAATTACTTTTCGATAATTATCAAACCTTAATTTTACGCCGTTTGGAAATCCACGAGCATAAAACTCCACCCCAAAGTCCTTTTTACAGTTATTCCTATTGTTAACCAATGCTTTTAACTTTACCCGGCAATTGTTAATCCGTAAATATACTTTGGTTTTCCAACGCGTCCTAACCGCCAAAGCGTACTTTTAAATTCCGGTACCCGAACGGCCAAATAGCGGTATCAAATTAAGTAACAATATTTTGCTTTTTTTTAAAACACGCCGGCCGGATATAGCTTAATTTTTTACACCTGTAACACCGTACTTTAAGCCTTTTCCCTTTTGCCCTTTATGTAATTGCTAAAGCCAACGGGGTTTCCGGGTTATCCGTTCGTATTTTGCATATTGCAACAATATAATTTAGCTATCCGCATTTAAAGCAAGTAACCGGCTTTTTAGCAATTAAAGCACCGGTATCCCCCGGTATTTTTTTATGCAATTCCGATATTATTTTTGCTTTAAAAGCTTTGGTTTGCAATTTTTCCATGGTATAAAAAAAGCTTTTAAATATTACCCGTTTTTGGATTTCGGGGCGGAACTGGTTAAAAAGCAATGTTATTTTTATTTATTTGGGTGCTAATTCGAAAAGGTCGTTTTTTACCAAATTTTAACAAATCCAAAACGTTTCGAACAATTTGTAATTTTTTTGCTTAATAGCGGTATTCCCCGCAAGCTTTTTAATTGCTAATTACATTTGCAAATTGGGGTTTTTTAACTTTATTTAAAGCTACCGCGAAAAATCGGCTTAAATAAACAATACCCCGGTATTTAAATAATGCATTTGTTTGTATTTTGTTCATTATGCCCGTTACCAATAATTAAAAGTGCTGGAAATTATTTAAACCTTTATACGGTTTTTACCGTAGCGTTCCTTTTTATTTTTAAAAATAAATTTGTAATTATTAATGTAATAAGCGATATTTTGCTATATTACAAATTTTTTAAGCATAAACGGCTTAAAAGTAATTTTATTTTACGTAAAACTTTTCCGTTGCTTAAAAGTATTTTTTTTATTTTTGTTTAAACTTTTATGCGCATATTTCGACCTTTTATTTTAAATTTTTTAAATTAAACGGGCACGCTTGTTTTGGGCTTTTAAAGCGTTATTTATTTTTTGCAGCTTTTTTACGAAAAGGTTTTCGAAATCGTTGGAAATTTGCGGGGCTTTTTTAATATTTTGTTCCGGTAATTTAACGGCCCTTTCCAACGTGCTTAACGTAGCGTCGGGCGTTATTGTAAACGGTGCAAAGTTGCAAATGCCTTTTACAAGCTTATTCAATCCTTTCCGGTAATTACCCGGGCTTGTTCCCTTAATAAAAAAGGTAAAAGAAAAGGAACAATATGTTAAAAGTTAATTGGTACAAAAGCGGGTGGTTACTAAATTACGGGCCGGATGCGGTATTTCCTTTATTAAGCTTTCGTAAGTTTTTTACCAAAAGTATTATTTCCAATAAAAATTATTCCTTTTTAACTTTTTTTTTTTCGTGCCCTTTTGGGCACGCGGGGTTGGTTTTATAAATTTTCCGCGCTCCATGCGCTTTCGTACAATTTAAGCTTTACTTTATTTTTTAACTTTGCCGTTATGCTTTGGCCGCAATACCGGTAATTCGCCGGCATATCCTCGGGGGGGGTCCGTGCCCGGCTGGCTGCCAGCGCCCCTTTCCTCCTTTTTTTGCCGGGCGGTTTCGCCCGTGCATTTAACGCTCCCCGCTTTCTGCCGGGCGGTTTCGCGCGTGCTTTTAACAATAACGAAGCTTACTAAATTATATTAAAACCTTTAAAATAAATTAAAAACTTTGCGCTATTAAATAACAAAACAAATTAACAAAATAAAAATTAAAAAATTAACTTTTAAAAAAGGGAATAACGCTTACTTTTTACGCGCTAACATTAAAATAAAAAGGCCAAGCAATAAATTGGATAAAAAAATAAGGACCTTTTCGGGTTATTCGTATTATTTTTCCAGTTAATTATAAATTTTAACTATTACTAACCATGCGCATTTACCCGGTTTTTTACGTTTTTTTGCTAAAATTAACGCTTTCGGGCTTTATAAATACCAAATTAATGGAAATTAACCCTAACCAAAAATAAAAAGTTAAAGCCATTATAAATAAAAGGACGCATTACCGCAAACAGCAATACTTTGTTAAATAAAAAAGCTAAAAAAATAAGCACAATATATAAAAAAACGCAACAAATTTTGGGAATTGCCAAAAGGCTTTGCAGAAATATTGCTTAAAAAAAGGTAACAATAAAATACCAAAAGAAAGCTTGTAAAACGCTTTAAATTTAAAAAAAACCTAAAAAGCAAAGGGAAAAAAACTAATAGCATATCCAGAAAATAAGCTGGCAAATTTAAGCAAAAAAAAGGTTGCAAAAAACGGTTTTTTAAAAAACGTCCTTTGCAAAGGTTGCACCAGGAGTTAAACCCAAAACCTTTTGTTATAAAAGCAAGCGCGTTACCATTGCGCTATATAACCAAAAAAAATTATTAAAGAAATTACAACTTACCAAATTAAAAAATGGCAAGCAAATTAAGGTTAGCATTAAACCCTTACTAAGCTAAAAATTAACAAAAAGGATTAACGAAACCAAGCAAAAAAAAAACATTACCAATTTTTACCGCTAACCAAAGCGGAAAAAATGAATAACAACGGTTGCACCGGAAATTAAACCCGGAACCTTTCACTACAAAAGCAAACGCGCTACCATTGCGTTATACAACCGGAAAAAGTTATTAAAAATTACAATTTGCCCGGTTAAAAAAAGGAAAGCAAATTAAAATTAAAGTTAACCTTTAACGCTATTTAACCAAAAAAGCCGCTAAAAAATTGGGTAAAAAAAAAGGTTTGGTTTTTGCTAAAGTAACGTAACGAATAGCTTTTTCCTATTTTACCCGTTCCAATTTTTCCACGCTATTAATTTTACAACAAATAGCACGGAAAAGCTTTTTCCGTTATTATTTTTTTTGCTTACGCAAACGGTTAATTTTGGCAAAAAAAACCCGCAATTTTTTTTAACCGCTTCCAATTCGGTTTTACAACGGTTGTAATAAGCGTTATAAACCCGAAAATGCTTAAAAGCGGGGTTTAAAATGTTGCAACAAAAACGCTTTTAACAAATATACCGCTTATAACAAACGTGGTTACCAAAAAACGCTTTGTAATAAAAAAACCGTTAATTTTGCAATTTAAATAAAAAAGCATAAAAACAAAAAAACGAAAAAAAAAAAAATTTTATTCCAACGAAAGGTCGAAAAAGCAAATTTGCGCTTTTAAATTTGCCCGAACATTTTGTTAAAAAAAAATGGTTAAACAATAAAAAAAATAGTATTTACGATTAACAAAAAAGCGGGAAAAACAGTAATACGTAACCAACGGGCTTTGGCCATTAAAAAAGTAACTTAATATTACAATTAGGCCTCTGCTTTTAAGGTAAGGCACCAAAGGAGTATCGAACAGTAGCACGTAACTTAACAGATGGAGGGGATTTACAAGGTAACCTGGGTGCGGTTTAAATGCTTGCTCCAAAGGTTACTTGGAAGCTAACTAAAGTTTGACTAATGCCGAAGCCTTAATCAAAAATTACCTAGGACAGTAAAAAACCCTCTTTTTTTTATACTTCAATGCTTACTCCTTTGGGGTCGTGGATTAGTTAGCTTACGAAGCCGACTTTGTAAGCCTCCTTAAGCCTCCTTTGGATCGGTAGCTTACCTTTCTTGCTCCCCCGATCCATTAATCCCTGGTGGTTACGTAACCCCTTACCCTTCACGGGGTCTCCGTGCCGTGCCACCCTTCCCTCCTGGGTAAAGGTGATTGTTGGTCGTAACATATAAAAAGGAACGGTTTTTTACTGTTTTAGGTAGTTTTTAACAAATGCACTGGCATTAATCAATTTAAATTAGCTTCCAAGTAACCCTTGGAGCAAGCATTTAAACCGCACCTAAATTACTTTGTAAATCCTTTCAATTGTTTTAGTTACGTGCTATTGTTTAGTATTCCTTTGGTGCCTTACCTTAAGAGCAAAGGCCTGACTGTAACATGGTTTTAAGCAATCGAAAGCTTATCGAGACCCAATTAATCAATTGAGCACAGCGACCGAAAGCGCTGTAAGCCCCCAAATTGATTAATTAACCACAGCGATCGAAAGCGCTGTAAGTTACGAATTAAGCCTAATTGCTAGCAGCCTTTTAGGCTTGTTAGTAAGCGCTGTGGAGCGCTAATACCACAAATTGAGGCGTTAAGCGAGCGCTTTATAAGTACGCTGTGCGACCTTGTTGGGAAGCACTTTAAAGGTTTGAAGGCGCTGAGCGAACGCTTTATAAGTATGCTGTTTGGGAACTTTATAAGTAACTTGTTAAAGGATAAAAGTGTCCAGTTCCCTTATAAAAAAGCTTATAAGCAAGCGCGTTGCAAGTAAAAGGAAGGGTTTGCATTACCTTGTAATGTTTAATTCTTTTGTAAAAACCCGCGTTGCAAGCAAAAGGAAGGGTTTGCATTATTTTGTGATGTTTAGTTTTTTTGTAAAAACTTGCAAGCCGTTGCTTTATAGCTTAAAAAAAAAGGTTTGCATTGCTAAAACTTATTTGTTATTTAGTGGATATTAATTACAAAATACCTTAATTTAAACCGGGTATTGTTGCGCAAATTGTTATATAGCTTAATAAAAAATACATTTTGGTTAAAGCAATTTGTAACGTACTTAAAAAGCTTATTAAGCGATTATTAAAGAAGCGGGATAGCGCTTAAGTGCTTGCCAGCCAAATTAATGTTAATGCTTAATACTTGTAAAAACGCTAAATAGCTGCATTACGGGGTTTTTATTAATGCACGAAAGGGTTAATATTAAAGGTAAAACTAAAAGCTGGTTACCCAAAATTAATTTGCAAAAAATGTTAAGTTTTAATATAAGGCTTTATTACTTTTGTAATAAACTTTTATAAATTGGCAAACTTATAGGTATAAATAAAAAAAAATGGATAATAATCCTAGCAATTCGGGGGCTACGTTGGGGAAAAAACGCAAACATGCAAAATGCGCTGGAATAATTAATAGCAACGCTAAAGCACCAAAAGGATTTAATATTACAATTATTTAATAAAATAGCAACGCTAAAGCAAAATGCTTAAAAGGAACAAACAAAAGCTTTGGAGGTTACATATATTCCAGCTAATGGTTAAGCAATTAAAGCACTTACTGTTACAAAACCTTTAATTAATTTGCAAGGTCCAATTACGCTAGTAAATTACGGTAATAATCCTTTTAAGCCAATTTTAATAATACCACTTCCACTAACCCTTACCAATTAAAACAATATTTTGTTTTACACAAATTTAATAATAAAAAAACTATTTCGTGAGGTGCATTTTTTCTTTAAAACGTTTAAGCTTAAAGCGTTTAGCAATTACCCAAAATGGAACACACGCTAAAATTTTAATTTATTGCAATGGGGGTTAAAAGTTTTAAAAACAACCCCGAATTGGCGAATAAAATTTTAAAAAAAAATTAAACAAATTTATTGCTTTTTTTAAAAAATAATTGCAGCAAAAAGGTTTTACATATTGTAATTTGGGAAATAAAACCTGGCTTAGCTTTTATAGCTTTAAAAAAAAGCTATTTTTTGCATTTAAAATTTAAAGGGATGCTTTTTACAAAAAATTCCATTTATTAAATTACGCTAAATTTAAAAGCAATATTAACAAGTTTAATTTTTATTTTAACGATTTGCTAATTAAATTTTGCAATAATTACGTATTTTTTAAAGCTATTAATATAAAAAATTAATATTTAAAAGCTATGGAAAGTTCCTTTCCTTATTGGGCTAAACGATTTCGAAGCATTATTTATAGCGCTATTGCTTTAAAGCTACCAATTAAAAGCCTTAATTTACAATATTTAATGGCTAATTTAATAACTAAAACTTATAACCCAATATTTACAGCATACAAATAAGCTGCAAATTATAAAGCTAAAGCTAAAAAAAAGCAAAAATATTAAAAGAATTAATGCTAAAAGCAAAAGCAAAAAGGAAAAAAAGCCGCTATGTTACAATCAAGCCTCTGCTTTTAAGGTAAGGCACCAAAGGAGTGTCGAACAGTAGCACGTAACTTAACAAATTGAAGGGATTTACAAGGTAACTTGGGTGCGGTTTGAATGCTTGCTCCAAAGGTTACTTGGAAGCTAACTAAAGTTTGACTAATGCCGGTGCATTTATTAAGAACTATTTGGGACGGTAAAAAACCCTTCCTTTTATACCCTGATGCTTACTCCCTTGTCCTCCCCTTAAGGTCGTGGATTAGTTGGCTCGCCAGGCCGACTCCGTAAGCCTCCCTGAGCCTCCTTCGGATCAGTGGCTCACCTTTCCTGCTTCCCTGATCCACTGATCCCAGGTGGTTACGTAACCCCTACCCCTCACGGTGGTTTCGTGCCGTGCCACCCTTCCTTCCTGGGTGAGGGTGGTTGTTGGTCGTAACACGCTAACGGGAAAAAAAACCAAAAGCTTAAAAAAAAGCAAAAAGGGTTTAAAGCTTTTTTTAAATTTAATAAATCCGGTAAAAAAGTAAAAATAGTAATAAATCCATTAATAAAAACGGGACGGCATTTATATTTTTAAATTACAACGTTTTTTAAAGCCTGCATTAAAAGGTAACGCTATTAGCGGTATTATGGATACGAATTATTTAAATAACTTTAATAAAAATTCCGCTATTAGCGAATTTAATACTGAAAAATTAATTATTTAAAATTTACTGGCTAAAAAGTGCGCAAATTATAAATATGCTAAAAAAAAAGCTAAAACGTTAAACCCTTTTGTACTATACGATACAAATAGCATTAATTACATTTTTAACTTTAAAACGTACCTTATTACATTTATCAAACGCAATAATATAATAATAAAAACAAATAGCGGCTTTATAATTCTTAAAAGCGTTAGCATTGTTTAGCTTATTGTAAAACGCTTAAATAACGCTAATAATTCCGAATAAATAACGCTAAAAAAGGTATTATTTATTCCCGAATTCGATATTAATATTATTAACGGTTTCCGATATTATTTTTTAAACGGCGTTTTTATTAAACAAAGCTTATATAATTCGAATTGCAAATGCTGGGGCGTTTTAAATCCTATTAAAAATGGGGGTTTCCTTAGCGTAAAGGGGCATAAATTGCTTAATATCCGTTATTTTTATTACGACCACAATATTAATTAAGCCGCAACTAAAATAACCCCGAAGCTAACGGTCAATTTACTTAATATTCCTTTTAAAAACCCGGAAAAATATTAACGTTATAATTCCGATTTTAAAAAAAAATATGGATTTAAATAGTTAAAAGCCCCGTAAAAAGGGTAAAAAGCTTAAATTTAATGCAAAAAGCCTTAAAAATTCCCGTGTAATTAAGCCCCGTAAGCTCGGCAAACCATTAAACAAGTTCATTAAAAAGCTTATTCCAAAGGACATTACTTTACTAAAAAGGGGGGCTTTCCAAGCAAAAGATCCGTTGCTTAAGCCTTTTCCTGTAAGTAAGGTACGAGCGGCCCCTTTTATTAATATAACCCCAAAAAGCTTCCAAAAGTTAACTAACGGCTGGGTAAATATAAAAAGGGATATAATAAAAGGGTATGGTAAAGATTTAGCTTTAAAAGCGCTGCTTTAGCACCGCAGATTAAAGCACATTAGCTTAGCTTTGCTAAAAAAAAAATTGCTAAAATTACTACCGGTTTTTTTAATTTTAATGAAATTAAAAGGTTGCAATGCGTAATATGCGCTAAAGCCATAACGGTGTAAAAAACCAAAAAAAGCCCGTTACCTTTACCGAATAACGTTTTAAATTTAATAAAAAAGGATATAATTACTTTATCCCTTATACCATACAATAAAAAACCCGTAATTTTTATGCTTGTAAATCGTAAATTAAAGTATAAATGGACTTTTTAATTGCTTAGCACACATGGCTATATAATGTACGCTGCTATAAAATCCTTTTTTAAAAGGTTAAAAGCTAATTACGGGCGGTACTTTAACAAATTGTTTTTCGATAAGGGTACAAAAATTAATACGGCGCTAAAGCAATGGCTTAAACGCAAAAGCATAGCATTTAATACGTTAAACCCTTACAATTACGGCCAAAATGGGCTATTTAAACGTACAATAAAGGTAATCCTGGATAAATTAAAAGCTATAATTAATGCGGCAAGCTTACCGTTTTATTTTAATGTTATATTTTACTAGCTATAGTTAAATTAATAAACGTTACGGCGGTTATTAATAAAAAGCTAAACCCGTATTAAAAGTTTTACAACGAAATAAAACCCGGACTTTTTTATAAGCTTAACGTTAGCCATTATAAAATTATAAATACCCAAGCGGAAGCTGTAATTCCTATAAAACAAAAAGCTAAATCGAAAAAGCTAGCAATTAAAATAAAATTCGTTAAACTTTTAAAAGCTTTAAATAAAACCATTGTATTTGTATATGCACTTGCACGTAAAGTTATATATAAAACCTTTATAATTAAATTACTAAAAAGAATACCAATAAAAAATCTAGTTCCAAAAAGGGAATTTTTTTTAAAGGGGTATTATTGGTACAATTTATTAAAAATAACGTTAATTTGCTAATTAATAGCGTTCCCAATAATTTTAAAAGCGAAATGGAACACGATTTTTTGCTAGTTTTACAGCTTACGGAACCTTTAAAAGCTCCGATACTTACCTTGCAAAATAAGCTTCCAAAGCTTGTACAAGTTACTGTAAAGCCGCCAAAAGGCTTTAATAACATTGTAGCGCCACCAACGCTTAAAATACCGGTATCCCCAATGAATAAAATGCTTATGGATTTAAAAAAGCAACCTTTAAATCCAAATTAAATGGATATTAATTAGTACGTTTGATACATTTGCTATAAGGCAAAGCAAGCTATAAAAAAAAAGCTTATTAAAGGTAACGAGCCAAATTTTTATAAAAAAGCCTTAAAAAGCCCTTATAGCAAAAACTAGTTAGTTACTTTAAATGCAAAATTCGAGCAGCTTTTACGTGCAAAAACTTTTAAATTTTTATTTAAAGCTAACGTATTTAAAAAAAAAAGATTAATTACTTGTTAGCCGGTTTTTAAGCTTAAAAAGGATAAAAATAACACCTTTATAAAGTACAAAGCTAAATTGGTTGCTAAAGGTTTTATGCAAATAAAAGGCTTGGACTTTGTAAAAACCTTTGCTTTTATTAATATACCGTTTACGTAACGCATACTTTTAACTTTTGCTGCAGTAAAAAATTAAAGGGTCGAACAAATCGATTTTATTAAAGCGTTTTTAAACAATAATTTTAACGTAAAAATTTACCTTACTATTTTAAAAAGGTTTAGTAAATGTGTAGCTTTTGCATTAGTTAAAATAAAAAAGGTAGCTAAGCAATTCGGTTATAACCTTATTAAAAATTAAGTAATTTTGTTACAAAAAGCACTGTACGGTTTGAAACAAAAGCTTCGTAAATGGCAAAATAAGCTAAAAAAAAAAACCTTTTAACGACAAAGGATTTTTTGCTTTTATTTTTAATCCAGCGGTTTATTTTAATGCTAAATTAAAGCATTTTATAATTACTTTTGTAACCGATTGTTTAATTATCGGGTTTAATATTAAGTATATTAGCACTTTTAAATAAAGCTTACCTGAAATGTATGCGTTAAAAAACCGCGGGCTTGCAAGTTATTTTTTAAATGTTTAAATCGAAAGGGATAGGCTTAAACGGCTTTTTTGCATTTACCAAAACCAATATATCGAAAAAATGCTTGCTACTATTAGCTTGCAAAATTTTCGAATTATTAGTATTTTTTTACAACCGGGTATGCTAAATAATATTAACAAATCCTTTGTAACCTTAATTAAAATTAAATTTTTACAAAGGATTATAAGGACCGTTATATAATTAATATTATTAACCCGCCCGGATATCGGTTTCGCTGTTTAATGGATTTTACGCCACTTAACAAAGCTTACTAATACCTACATTAACGCCGCAAAAAACCTATTAAAATATTTAGGTAGCACTTAAAACCTAACCATCTAATATGGTAAATTAAAAGGGTTAATGTTAATAAACTTTGTAAAAGCCAAAATAGCAAAAAAAATTTATTAACATTAACTAATTTTAGCGATAGTGATTTTGCTAAGGATAAAAATACCTTAAAATCGATTAATGGGTTTATTTTTACCCTAACCAAAAGTTTTATTAATTGGAAATGTAAAAAAGCTAGCATTATAACTTATAGCATTGTTAAAATAAAAACTAACGGCTTAGCAAAAACCTTTTGGAAGGTAAAATGGTTAAAGTATTTATTTACAAAGTTATAATGCTTTGTAAAAAGTTTTATAGTTATTTTTGGTAATAACACAAACTTTATTAGCAATGTACATAACCTTACCCTATATTTTCGAACTAAATATACGTTGTTAAAGTTTTATATTGTAAAAAAAAAGGTTACCGCTAGCACAATTACAATAAAGTATGTAAACATTAAAAATATGCTTGCTAATGGCTTAATAAAGCCGTTAACTTTTTTAAACATAAGGTTTTTTTAAAGCTTGTAAATTTACAACTTAAAGCTTAAAACTTTTTACTTTTATGTTAAAAGTTTATAGCAATGCAGGTTAACCAGGGTTGGGAATTAAGTCAGTAAGTCAAGTCATTACCATGACTTTAACTTACTAAAAAAGTCATGGCGGTAACTTTAACTTACTATAACTTACTAATGACTTACTTAAATGACTTAGCAAGTTACATTAAGTTATTTGGATAAATAATAAAGTAAATTAGTATAAATTTAATTAAATAAATAAGTAAATATATTTGTAATAAAATACGTAAGTACGCAAATAATTTAGCTAATAAATTAATAAAAACAAAAAACTTAAAAACCGCTTTTGCCTCCCCGACCTCGCGACGGGAAAACGCTATTAAATACAGCAAATTTAACATTAAATTCAAACTTTTCGCTTCCGGTTCGCTACCGAACGTATGTCCGCGCGCGAGCGCGCTTCCGGCGCGGTTGCTAGCAGCGCTAGCAACCCCGAAAGCGGCGGAACGGTTACCAACCGTTTTAAAGCCAGCAACAATACCACCATAACCAACGCCCCCAATCCTTTTCCAACGCGTACCCGCATTGCAAATTTAAAAAACCAATTAATCGAAATATTAAAGCTTTTTGTACCCCCCGGTAACATTAAATTAATATTTAAAATCGTAAAAAAATAAATTAAAACCGTAACAAACGCGTTCGAAACGCGGTTTTGCAACCATTGTAATTACATATTTAACCACTTTTGCATTATAAAAAACGAAATTATTGTTAAAATACGCAACGCCCGCAAGCAAACCATTAATTACGCTTTAATTTTAATAACCGGTTTGTTGCAAAGCGGTTAAACCGGCAATTACCCGCTTACAATCCGCTTTTACGCATTTCCCAATACCGCCCCCCCC
>NW_008804550.1:3012331-3018254 GCF_000145635.1 Gaeumannomyces tritici R3-111a-1
CTACTACCTACCCCTACCCCCACCCCCCCCCCCCCCCCCGCCCCCCGAAATATATTTCCGCGCGCACTAAACGCAAAATTACCATTTTAACCAAAAACGTTTTTTTTAAAATTGCAAACCGCATACTTATTAAAATTACCATTATATTAATTAAAAAGTTTGGTAATAACGTAAAAATAACGCGCAAATTTTTTAACGGTAACGTAATAATTTTATTTTATATAACCGCCGCTAAGCATACGAAAAATACCGCGTAAATTATTAAAATATTCGGTAACAAAGCAATATACCGAACCCAAATTTATAACGTTATAATTAAAAACATTCGATAAAATGCAACCAATAATAATAATATTTTATTGTACAAATTTAAAACGTACAATATCGGGGCCAAAATTAATTTTATCCATGTATAAAACGTTCGGCAACCGGAAAAATACGCTACGATATTGGTTAGGATTATATTCCCCGCTGCAACCCAAACCGCATGCAATAACGGTTTTATATTTAAAAGCAAAATTTTTAACGTTAAACCGTTTGCAACGGGAACGAAAGCCGTTTAATGTTATAAATGCTACGGGTAAGGATATAAATTAAAGTTTTGCAAAAAAACGGCCCGTTGCCCGCATTGCGCCGGGCCGTTATATAGCAACGGCAAAACCGGGGAATTTTTATGCCCGTTGTACGGGGGTTAATTTATTGCAAAAAAAAGCAAACCGAAATGTTGCAATTGCGGAAACGATTACCCGGCTTTTTAATAAGCGTGCCCCGCAACGAAAAAAAAATTAAAAAGGCCAAAAATACATTTTTAAACCGGCCGAAATAATTTGCTTTAAAAACGGAAAACGAACGCGTACTTTAACCGGATTAAATAAGCCATTTTACCGTCCATACCTTCCCGCTTTTTGCATTTATCCGCTTTTTACCCGGCCCCCCCTAACCGCTACAAAAAAAAACGATTTATTTAATTTAAAATTGCTAACGAAACGCAAACGGGACGGTTTTTTATTAAAAATAACGAAAGCAAAAAAAAATTCCTTAGCCAAAAAACGAATAAGCAAATTACGAAAATTCCGTAACAAAAAAACGTTAAGCTTTTTTAAATCCGTTTTTAAAATAAACCAATACTTTACAAATCCAAACCTCGCTTTTTTCGGTTTTAATAAAATAGCGGGAATAAAGGGAATAAACGAATGCCGGGCCGTTAACGACTTAACGGCATTTAGCAATACCGCGGTTATTAATTTCGACTTTATTAATGCATTAAATTATAAAGCCCTTTCCTTTTCCTTTAATTTATTTTTACCTTAATTGCTTGCATTTTAACTAACCTAGTTCGGCTTTATACCGGTACCGTTTAGCCTTTTTGCAGCCGGAATTACGTTTACCTTTAACCAGTTAATTAACGATAATAACGACGTATAAAATTAAATATATTATATTAAAATATGGGAAAAGGCAAAGGGAAAGGCAACTTTCCCCTTTATAGCGATAAATAATACAACATTTTAATTATTTAAAAGCCGAAGCGTAACCAGCACGGGAACCTTTCGAAACCGTACGGTTATAGCTACAAATTTATTTATTATTAAAAATTTAATTCCAACGCAGCACTTTACGTGCACAACCGTTTCGCCCCCAAATTGTAAACCGTTCGGTGCGGTTACGATTGGGTTTTAATTATAATTATTACGCCGGAAGGCCTATTAAAAATATATTTAATATATTTCCTAAATTTTAAAGCAAGCCCCAATTAAATAACGCTTTTTATTACAATTTTTATTTATTTAACCCAAAAGCATACAATCCTTACAAGCAATTTTAATTTTTATTACCTAATTTAAAATTTATACAATAAATACAACGCAAAAAGCAAAACCTTTTTAAAATTAGCACGCCGCAAACAATTCGAATTAACAACGTTTACAAAAAAATTACGAAAAGGAAACGAAAAAAAAAAATAATACAATTAATTACGTTTGGGTAACGCAATAATTTAAAATGGAATATTTAAAACAAAACAATACGATAAAAAAGTCCAACCATTTATTCCAAATATTTCGCGTTTTTTTTAAACCGTAATAATTTTAATTCCGATAAATTAAAAGCTGGAAATGGAAAAACGTTAAATTAATAAAAAAATTAGCAAAAGCTAAAGCCAAAATGGCCAATAAATTAATAACAACCGGGAATATGCACGACGCCAAAGCTATAAATAAAAAAGCTAACAAATTAATGCAATAATTAACCCAATTTGCTAACCAATTAGCCTTCCAACGGAAATTAAGCCCTTTTAATAAATGCGCCTTTTATTGGATATAAAAATTCGATAATTTCCGTAAAAAAACAAACCGTTTGCAACGCGCTTTTATTAAAAATAAAACGCAAATAGCATAAAAAGCGCATAAAGCCGCAAACAAAGCATTTGTTAAAAAAAACGCCAAACGAAATCCAACCATTAAAAAAACGTTGTTTTCGCAACGGGACAAAATATTAAAAAAAACGGCGCATTTTAAAAACTCGAAAAATGGGCCCGTTTAAAAAGCTTTTAAAAAAAAAACCCAAATTGGTTACCGGATTTAATTAAAATCGGAAAAAACCCGAACACGCTTTGCAATTATTAAAAAAAAGCTAAAATCCTATTATTTAAATTTTTTCCAAACCCGTTAATTAATACTTTTAATATTAGCGAAACCAAATTCCCGAACCACTTTTTCCCAAACCTTTTCCAAATGCCCGTTTTCGTTACCCCGCAAAACATTATGGAAGTAACGGGCCGTACCAAACCGTAAAAAGCCACGGGCTAAAACCACTTTCCAAACGGGCTATTTAAAGCCGTTAAATTGCCGAGCGCAACCGCTATCGCGAAATTTACCAACGCAACAATTGCTATAAGCTATTTCCCGAAGCGCTTTAAAAAGGCCTTTACGGTAATACTACCCAAACCAAACAAAACCACCAAAAAAAAAACAAACCGGGGGATAAAAGCTTATCGCTTTATTATTATTAATTTTAAAAGTTATTAAATTAATTATAACGAAACAAATTGTTAACGAAACGGAAAAAAAAAGCATTTTTCCCAACGGCCAAATAGGCAATTAACGGGTTAAAAGCACGGAATTAGCAATTTAAAAAGTAATGGAAGCGGTAATTATAGCATAAAATTACGGCGTTATTGCGTTATTGTTACAATTTAATTTGTTCGAAGCATTTAATACCGTTAACCATTTCCAATTGCTAAATACGCTAAAAAAATACGGTTTTCCCTTACCAATTGTAAAATGGGTAAAAAGGTGGTTAATAAATAAAACGGTTATTTTGCAATTTAATGGCAATATTTTAAACCCAATTTTAATCCGAACCGGAATTTTCCAAAACTTCCTTTTATTTTTTATACTTTTTATTATATACATTGCATTATTATATAAAAATTTTAAAAGCATTTTAAGGATTTTCGTTACCGGTTTTATTAACGATACCAACCCATTAATAATAAAAAATACCGCAAAAAATACGGTCCGTTTTTTGGAAGCAGCTTGGCCAAAATGCAAAGCATAAGCAACCAAATACGGCATAAAATTTAACAATACCAAAACCAAATTAATCCATTTTAATAAAAACGAGGATTTGTTTGTAATCCAATTCGGCGATATAACGATAATTTCCAACCAAACGGCTAGGTTTTTCGGGGTTTAGCTAAACGCTCGCTTTAATTTTAAAAAATATATTAAAAAAGCAAAAGGCAAGCAAAAAAAGCAATAGCTAGCACTTGTTTAATTTATTTTGTTAACGTAAAGCAATACGTTTGCAAAAAAAAGGCTTTTTTACAACGTAATGTACCGCACGGCTTTAGCATACGGCGCAATAACTTTTTATATAGCTATACCGGCAACGGGCCGCTTTAAAAACGCCGCCAAATAGCTTTAAAAAAAATAGCGCGCGTATTTAAAAACCATTGCCGGGGCTTACAAAACCACTTTACTAACCAATTTCGAAATTAAATGCTTTACCCTTTTAATTAATTTATATTTAAACGAAAAGGTATTAAAAGCAAAAAAAGATGGGAAAAATTTGGAATAAAAAACGTAATCCGGACCGGCATTAATAAAGTGCAACAATATTTTCGATAATTAAAATATTGTAAAAAATAAAAGTATTACACCCATTTAGCCTGGCAAGCAAAAACCGGTAAGCGCAAAAATGGGACCCGTTAAAACCTTTTAAACCCAAGCCCGGCCCCGCCCCAGCAATTACCCAAAAAGCGACCAAAACGAAAGCCAATGCCAAAGCACAAAAATTAACGAACCAAAAGCAAAAAAAAAAAAAAAGGAATGGCTTAAATTTAAATAAAACGCTAAATGCAAAAAAATCCGCGCTATAGCAACGAAAGCAAATTTATTCCGGCCCGCAACCTTTGCAAACAAATTTAATTTTAACGGTTTAATGCTAAAAGTACATTAAAAATTTACTAAAGCTTAAAGCGCAATAGCTATCCAATTAAAAACGGAAAAATTAAAATTAAAAGCGTTTTTTTAAAATAAAAACGTTTTCGACGTATATACGCCCCGTTGCCCGTATAAAACCGGGCAACGGAAAATAACATTTTATTTGTTTGTTAAATGCCCTTTTTATACCAGGTAAAAAATAAGCTTGGGCTGGAAAAATACAAATTACCGCAAAGCATATTTCGAACGATAGCAATAAAAAACAAATACCATTACCGGAATCGATACAAACCAAAACGGCCCCTTTTTGCCCCCCCCTTTTTTATTAACAACACGTTTGGCAATTAAAACAAGCAAATTTAACAATTTTAAAATGGTAAAAAAAAATAACCAATTAAAAACGCAAATACCAAAAAAACGAACCGCCCTAAATAAATAATTTAACGCTAAATTAACAACCGAATATAATTACTTTAATTACCAACCCAGCATAAAAAAGTTATAATTATACGCTTAACCATACTTAGCAATATTTAGCAGCAAATTCGGAAACGAATCGTTGCTTTACATATTTTAGCGCGTACGGATTTTTTCCCGCGCTATTTCCAGCACCCGGTTAAAAAACGCTAAATTATTTTTATTATTACTTTGCTTTACAATCGTTATATTTAATTGCTTATATAAATTAAAAAGTACAAAAGTAACGAAAATAATATTACCACCAAAAAAGGACCGGCATTTACCAATTGCTAAGCTTGCGCAAAAGCAAACTTTTTAACTTTTAAATTGTTAACGATTTCCGTAGCATCGTTAGCACGCAATAAAGCGTTAAAAACTTTCGAAGCGTAAAAAGCAAAAGCTTAAAGCACCGATACCATATTGCCGGAAAAGAACCGCACAAGCTTTAAACCAGCAATACCGGCATTTATAAAAACCCCGGCGCCAAAAAAAAAAAGCATTCGGAAACGGTTAAAAGCAAAACCAGCACCGGTAAGCATTTCGAATTTGTTAAGCCCGTTTTTATTAATACGCCGGAATGTATAAACTTTAGCAACCAATGCGTTATAAACCGCTTAGCATTGTACTATACCGTTAATAAACCAATAAAGTATAAGGAATTAATAAAATTAAAGCAATTTACCAAACATTTGCGGCAATTACTTAACCCAAAATTGCGCATATCCTTAACTTTAAAAAGCAATTAATAATATTTAGCAAAAAGTACGGCCGTAATACGAGCTTTTTTAATAATAACGGGGTAAAGTTAAAAAAAAATACGTTAATAACCCGGCCAAATAACGGAAAGGAAAAAGGAAAAAATAACTTACCGTATTATACCGGATATTTTAATTGGTACAAAAACGATAAAACAATGCGTCCGTATTTGGAAAAACCAATAAATTAACAAATAAAAAATTATTCGGAATTATAAAAAAACGAACCAATTTTAAAATAACAAATTGCAATTTTGCCGAACC
>NW_008804550.1:3018274-3021773 GCF_000145635.1 Gaeumannomyces tritici R3-111a-1
AACAAAAAAAAGCATTCGGAAACGGTTAAAAGCAAAACCAGCACCGGTAAGCATTTCGAATTTGTTAAGCCCGTTTTTATTAATACGCCGGAATGTATAAACTTTAGCAACCAATGCGTTATAAACCGCTTAGCATTGTACTATACCGTTAATAAACCAATAAAGTATAAGGAATTAATAAAATTAAAGCAATTTACCAAACATTTGCGGCAATTACTTAACCCAAAATTGCGCATATCCTTAACTTTAAAAAGCAATTAATAATATTTAGCAAAAAGTACGGCCGTAATACGAGCTTTTTTAATAATAACGGGGTAAAGTTAAAAAAAATACGTTAATAACCCGGCCAAATAACGGAAAGGAAAAAGGAAAAAATAACTTACCGTATTATACCGGATATTTTAATTGGTACAAAAACGATAAAACAATGCGTCCGTATTTGGAAAAACCAATAAATTAACAAATAAAAAAATTATTCGGAATTATAAAAAAAACGAACCAATTTTAAAATAACAAATTGCAATTTTGCCGAACCGCTTTTTCCCGCTTTATTTTTTATCCAAACCATTAAATAAGCAATTAATGCAATTTACGCAAATGTTACGCGCAAAATTAAATAATTAACCAAAGCGCAAACGGAAAAGGAACGAAAAAAGCATTTACGTTATTTAATAATAAAGCAAAATGCTTTTGGAAATTTTCGTTAAAACGTTTATTGCTTTGCAAATTATAAATTTATATTGTTAAACGAAAAAATTAAATTAAAATAAAAAAACGCGAACAATTTGGCGGTAAAAGGATAAAAAAAACGAATTATATAATTAGCGTTAACCCGCGCGTTGCCGCCGTTATTATTGCTAGCGCTAAAAAAACCGTTGTTATTATCGGGCATTTTTACCAAAAAAGCACGAAAGACGGGCCGGGCAAAAAAAACGTTAAAAACGGCGGGATCGGGAAAAAAAGGAGCAATAATTACCGCTTAACCATTATTACGAACGCCGTTACCGTTACGGTTACCGGGCGTAGCAAAATTGGCTTTGGCCGAGCCTTTTTTTTAAAAAAACCGTTAATTAGCATTGCAATTAATTAAAATGGAAAGTAAAATTAAAAATGGCCGGAAACGAAAAAAAAAAAATGCAGCCAAACGCCGGAAATAAAAAGCGCGTTAAAAAAAATTAAAGCGATAAAAATTAACCGAAAGCAATGTAATAAAAAGGTAACGGTTAAAAAAAAAAGCATTGCACCAAAAAAAAAAAGCTAAAAAGGAAAAGGTAAAAAAGGAAAAAAAAGGAAAAAAAAAAAAAAGGAAAAAGGAAAAAAAGCAAGCAAAGCAAAAGAAAGGCACCGGCGAAAAAACAACCTTTCCGAACCCGCCCGGAACCATTACGCCGGCAAAAAAAGGCACGATTACTTTCCAAATACAATTACTTACCTTTAACAAAGCCATAAGCACCCAAATAGCAAATACAAAAAGTACCGCTACTTTAACAAAAGCAATTAAGCACCGGGCCAATAAAAACACGCACAAAAACGTCGACAAAAACCATTACCAATACCCAATTACATAAAAAAAATAACGATAAAGAACAAATTATACCATACCGAATACGAACCGCATTTAAAAGCATAACGCAAAGCTGGAAAGCGCAAAGCGCTAACTTTACGCAACAACCATCCGGCTGGCTAAGCTTTCGCTTATTAGCGGCAATCGCCGGAGCTATCCCAAAGTAATAGCGCTTTTTTAAAACCACATTTTTTATACGTTTTTTTTATAATTTTTCCATATATTAACCTTTACCTTTATTTTACCATTACACCCTTTTGGCCGGGGGCACGAAAACGCTTTTTTGCCGGAGCATTTATTAATAATTAAGCGAATTACAGTAAACGGAGCCGGCGGTTTAATACCGACCCGGCACCGGTTCGTAAGCGCAAGGTTTTCTTCTTTAAGCCAAACTTAAAGGTTTCCCTTACGCAACATTTAGCAATAGCACTAAGGTTTTTTTTATAAATAAAACAAAGTATAAATATATATATATATATTAATAATATTGCATTTGTAATGTTATTAATATTGCAAATGCAATAATTTGTAATAAATTACGTAAATTTATATTAATAATCCGGAAATTCTAGCAATTTCTACCAATTTCCATGCGATTCTTTTTAATATTACCAAGGGTTTTATTAATATTAATAAAATTTTAACTATTTTTATTGCTTATTAATGTAAAATATATTAGTAATATTGCATTTATAATGTTAATAATATTGCAAATGCAATAATTTGTAATAAATTACGTAAATTTATATTAACAATTAAAAACTTCTAGCAATTTCTAGCAATTTTTACCACTTTCCATGCAATTCCTTTTAACTTTATACATTATTATTTATTACAAATGCATTTAAATTACAAATAAATATTACAAATTACTTATATTGCTTATAAATACTAAATAATATTACCAATCTTTAGAAATTTCTAGAATTTCTACTATTAATATAAATATACGTAAAGCTTTTTTGTAAGTTATTGTTTTTTTTTTCTTTTTGTTCCATATTACCAATTTTTACACTTACGCACTTATTATTACTTACCCTTTTACGCTAAAACCTTTACTTTTAACCCTTTTTACAACTTATTTTCGTTATTTAACATGGATAACATTACTTTATCAACAAACAGTTTTACTTCCGATAACAATTCGGAATATATTATTACTACTAATAATTCTGGTAATAATACCGATAATAATACCGATAATAATTCCGGTAATAATACCGATAATAATCCCGGTAATAATACCGATAATAATACCGATAACAATAATTATAAAAATTTTCCGTATAACCAAGCAAATTATACTTTACCGTTAAACGAAAACGAAAAAAGCTATATTTTCCAACATAATTTATTTACCCGTACTCTTTTACTGATTAATATAAATAAAGAACGGGAATTTGTTATTAAATGCACTGCGTGTAATTATAAAACTATCGAAAAAGTTAACGGGTTTATAACATTAAATTACTTTCGGCATTATAAAGTTAAACACCTTAATATTGCTTATAATAAAGCTAGTGAAAAATATAAGCCAAAAAAGCAAAATATACCCCAAAACCCGATAATATCGTCGTTTTTATCAAATAATTTAACGGATAATCGAAAGCGCCAGCGACAAAATACAATTATATCGAACTTTAACAACGCGGATGCATATAATAAAATATTATGGTTTATTATCGATAATAATTTATCATTTAATGTAATAGAATTGGATTCATTTACTACTTTATTAAATTATTATAATAAAAATTTTCCCGTTATAAATAGGAAAAAATTAAAAGCTATATTAAATAAAACGTATAACGAATATTTATCGTTATTTAACGATAAAATGCGATTGCATATTAAAAATAACGGTAAATTTAATATAACTTTTAATATTTGGATTTCCAAAATAACCGGCACCGAATATTTTGGTATTATTGTAAT
>NW_008804551.1:0-12042 GCF_000145635.1 Gaeumannomyces tritici R3-111a-1
TAATTATTATTTTTATTATTGTTTTTAATACCGTTTTTATTATTATTTTTATTACCGTTTTTATTACTATTTTTATTACCGTTTTTACTATTACTTTTATTAATGTTTTTATTATTTATTACCTTTTTTTAATGCTTTTATTATTATTATTTTTAATATTACTTTAATTTATTAATTTATTATTTATTTTATTGCATTTTTACGTTAATAATAACTAATTTTTACATTAAAAATATTTTAAAATATTTTAAAATATTTTAAAATTATATAAAATTTATGTAAAATTTGTGTAAAATTTATGCTAAAATTTATGCTAAAAATGACTGGAAATAACTTGCTAAGTCATTTTAGTTAGTTAAAAAAAAAAAAGTTAGTTATTAGTTAGTTAGTTCGTTGACTGTGATTGATTTGACTAAAAAAGTTATGACTTTAACTAATGATTTTTAACTAAATTCCGAACCCTGGATACAACCCAATACGAAAATAAAAAATAACTTACCGCTTTATACCAAACGTTTTAGCTAGCAAATAAACGATAAAATAACGCGTTTGAATTTAAAGCAATTAATAAATTAATAAAAATGGAAATTACGCAAAAATATAATAAAAATAAACCAAATTTAAAATAATAAATAGCAAATTTACCAACCCGTTTTTTTCCGCTTTGCTTTCCGTTTAAATTATTGGTTAAATAATTAATGCAACCAATATAAATTTTACAAACAAAATTAAATAATTAATTAAAACGCATGCAAAAAAAAAGCAAAAAATTATATACGTTATTTTTTAAAAAAGTACAGTGCTTTTAGGAATAACCATTAAAGCGTTTATTGCTTTGCAGGTTATAAATTTGTATTGCTAAATACGCAACGCGGTTAAAATAAAAACAAGCACAAAACGAAAACGAAAAAGCAAAAGGAAAACCAATAACGTAATTAACGTTAATTAGCGCATCGTTATTACCGTTGCTATTATTGTTAAAAAATTGTTATTAACGGGTATAACCAATAAAAAAGGACGGAAAGCGAAACGGGGTAAAGCAATAATAAAATCGGGAAAAGGAAAAATTGCAAAACCAAAAGCAATAAAACGAAAAGGACCAAACGGAAACCCTTTGCTACTTCAACCATTACAAACGCCGTTAACGCCGTGGCTATTACGCTTGGTAAAATTGGCTTTAACTTTAGCCTTTTTTTTAAAAGAAAAAAGCAAGCATAACGGCAACCAAAATAAATTAAGCGCAACGAAATTAAGCAAATTTACAAAGGTAAAAAATAAATTAAAAGGCGCGCAATAAAGCAAAAGCAAAACGGGAAAGGTTGTAATAATTAAAAAGGATCGTTGCGGCGCTAAAAAAAAAGGGCTAGCAAAAAAAAGGCTAGCAAAAAAAGAAAAAAAATAAACGTAATTAAAAAAAGGGAACAAAAAGGCAAAAACCTTTTTAAACCTTTTTAGCGCTACCCCGCCGAAAGCAAAAAGCACAATTACTTTTTAAAACGCAATTACCAATTCCAATAAAATTATATGCACCCGGATAATTATATACGGAAACATTGTTACTTTAATAAATACAATTAAATATTTACCCAATAAAAATACAAACAAAAATGTTAATAAAAACGGTTATTATTACCAAACCATTTGGGGCAAATTAACGGGGAAAAAGCGGAATAACAATATAAAACCCGCTATACCAAACCAAAAATTAACCATATTTAAAAGCATAACGCAAAGTTAAAAACGCAACGCGCCGGCTTTATGCAATAACCCGGCTAGCTAAATTACCGTCCATACGCAATAAGCGCCGGAATTATTCCAAAGCAATAACGTTTTTACAAAATTACATTTTTTATATATTTTTTTTAAATTTTTTATATATTAATATTATATTTTTACTTTTTAACCTTTTTTGGCCGAAAAGTACGAAACCCTTTTTTTACCGGAGCATTTATTAACAATTAAACGGAATACAATAAACGGCGCCAACGGTTTAACACTAAGCCAGCACCGGCGCGCAAGCGCAAGGTTTTCCTTTTTAAGCCATACCCAAAAGTTTCCCTTACGCAACATATAATAATAGCATTAAAGTTTTTTTTATAAATAAAATAGCGTATAAATAAATAAATAAATAAAAACATGCAGGCCTCGTGGTGCAATGGCTCTGCACCAGGCCGGTCCCGCCAAAACCACGGGTTCGAATCCCGTCGAAACCACAAAGGACTTTTTGTTCTTTAGCCGCCCGCCCTGCTGGGCCGGAAAAAGAAAAGGGCCGCCCCGTTAACGGGCTTCGCCCGAATTAACTTTTACCTACGCACAATTAATTAATAATTCCAACAATTAATCCAATTCCAACCCTTCCAACCCCAACCTTTCCCAACCCTTTTCGCACCATTTCGAAAGCCCAAAATGCAAAAGGTTAAGCCAAAAAAAAGGTAACGAAAAGGCTTTTGGAAAGGCCTAACCTTACCCCCAACGAATGCACGTACAAACCGACGAATTCGATTATTATCCTTTTTTTTTAAATATTAACCACAAACCCTAACCCTTTTGCAGCCCCTAGCCCCAATCCTAACTTTACCGCCCCAAATAACCCAAAACGCAAAAGGCCAAGTTAATAAAACGGTAACGGGAAGGAAAAGGGCCGGGTGCTAAAAGGACCAGGTTAAATGCGTAAAAAAGCCCTTTAAGCGCTTTGGACAAATTTAAGCAAAAAAACCGGCAAAGGACCCTTTTAACCGAAATGGACCTAATTTGTAACCCTTCGGCAAAAAGGCCAGTTTAGCAAATCAAATAACGAATTAACCAACCAATTACAAACAAGCAAAACGCGGCTTTATTGGCCCTTTGCAAAGGGGGCTGTACGCGGGAAAACGGTTAATTCCCGGGTAAAACCTTTACGAGCAATTAAGCGTAAAAAAAAGTAAACGTTAGCCAAAACGGTTTAATACCGCCACGAAAGCGCACCGCCAAAAAGGCGGAAACGCAAGCATAAGGTTTTTCCTCCTTAAGCCCAACCTAAAGGTTTTCCCCCATTTGCATGTATTTAGCCGTAGCATTAAGGTTTTTTTTATAAACATAACAACGTATAAATATACAAATAAAAACATGCAATGCAAACAATTAATAATATGCCCATGGTACGGTTCGAAAAAGTATAACGATAAATAATTCAAAAAAAAAAAATTAAGAAAAAGGTTGCTAAAAAATATATTTGGGGCTTTTTGCATTCCATACAATAAAACCGGTTGAAAAGCAAATTTAATAACGAAAAAAAAAATTATAAAATTTACTTATTACGAAAACCCGTTAATTTTAGCGTTAAATTTTTTGCAAATTTGGTTACTATTACAAATTTAGCAAAAAAAAAATAAAGCAATAAACGTTAACGAAAACGAAATTCCGTTAACATTTTTTTCCCGTAAAACAAACCGTACGGAAAGGAATACTAACCTTTTTGCGGCAATTTAACCGCATACCTTAATAACAATTTAAAGCACCCCCTTTTTACTTTTACCACAAAAAACGCAAATACAAAACGGGGCTAAAGCAAAATCGAAATCGCTTTCCCCGCAACCAACTTTATCGATAAAAAAAGGGATTTTTCAAAATTAACAAGCTAGTTATTAAAAAAGTTAAGGAAAATTTTTACGGCAAACCAAGGAAATGCAGCAATTACGCTATTCGTAAAAAGCTAAAAATTACAAATTCCGAAACCGCCCCCCCGCACTTTACCCGTAGCCTTTTTAACGAAATTAAACTTTCCAGCAATACCGGTTTTATTATCCCCTTTAAAAAAAAGTAACCGGAAAAGCTAACTAAAAAAACCTTACCTTTATTTTGTTATTTTTATTATTTAGCAATACCCCGTTGCTTACCGTTTAAATAAACAAAAAAAAACGCGAAACCGTTTTTACCCCCGCCAAAAACAAAAAAACCCTTTTTAAAAACGATAATAATGCTTAAAATCCTATAATAAAATGTAACGAAAAAACCAAAAATATTTAATGCTTTTTAGCGAAAAAAGGGAATTTTAACGTATTTACGATATAAAAACCCCCGAAAATTTCGAAAAAAAAACGCTAAATTTCCGGTATAAACCGGGCGGAAAATAATTTAATATATTTATAACTTACCCTTTTTAACACCCCGCGCCAAACTGGCTAACCCCCCCAAAACCGGTAAAAAAAAAGCAACGCACCGTTCCTTTTCTTACAGCCGGAACCGTTTTTTCCTTTTACCAAAACGGCAATATACGTAAAATTAACATTTTGTATTTTAAATTACAACATAATGCCGAATAAGTACAAAATTATAATTAAAACCAATAAAAAAACGTAACGATTTGGTTGGTTTATTTTTTAATTTTGGGTAATACGTTTATTACAAATTAACAAACGCTTATTAATAAATTCCCAAAAAAAAAAAACGAAAAAAAATAGTTTAATGGTAAAAAAATTTAATTTTTATTATAGCGCATAAATAATAAAATGCCCAAAAAACGTACTAATGTACGCAAACGCTTCCAAATTAACCGGTTTGGCCGAATTATAAAACATGCAATTTATAATTTGCCAAAACGCGGTGATAACATTTGCACTTTATTGCAAAAATACAACCATTAATTTAACTTAAGCAACCGGAAATTTAAAAATCCAACCCCCGGTAAAATAACGGCACAAAGGCAATAACTATACTGAAATGATAATTACAATTGTAAAAATTATACCGGCTTTTTGCATGTTTATTACCAAAAATTGAAATTGGAAAAAAATAAATAAAAAATTTGCCGAAATTTTAATAACAAATAAAATTTAACCTTTACCGTACCTTTTTAATAACATTTTAACAATTAATAAAAAAGTAAACGAAATTATAAAAGCTTTGCTTAAAATTTGCAATTTAATAATTTTAAAGCTAAAAAAAAAAATTTGCAATTAATAACCCGAATTTTTTTTTATTATTCCGCAAAAAATACCAAGCTAAAACGGCGTAAAAAACGGACTTAATAAATACCAATTACGCTAAAATAAAAAAAAGTTACTAAATAAAGGAAAACCGCTATTTAAATAGCAGAAAGGTATACGTAACGCACCGCAATATGCAAAACGAATAAAAATTAAAACGCTAAAAGCATATAAACCATTGCCAAATGGGCGAAATATCGAAATTACCAATTACTTTTTTTATTTTTGCTTTTAACGTTAAAGGTAACGGCAATAAATAAATAAAAAGTAACGCTAAAAAAAAAGTTTTTTTTTTAATTTTAATAGCAAAAATGTTAAACGTTCTGGAAAACTTTAAACCAACCCTTTATTTTTTGCAAATGCGCTAAAAGATTACCGCAAAAAAACGTTAAAAAAACCTTTCGAAATATTAAATTTTAAAAAGCTCCGGGCTTAACAAAAATCCTTACCAAAAGGTTATTAACGATAAGTTTAGCATTATTTACAACATTAATTAAAGATTTTACAGCGTGCGTAAATTGCGGATATTTTCCGGAAAAAATTTGGAAATTCCGTATTATTATATTTTAAAAGCCCGATAAAACCTAAATACTTTAAAAGCGTAACTGCCCATTACTTTATTAAAACGATAAAAAAAATTGGGAATTTTTTTAGCGTTTTAAATTAAAAACGTTGCGAAAAAATACCAATTATTTTTTAATAAATAAATGGGTAATTAATAATGCAAATTTACGGAAACAGTTATGCGTTTAATTACGAAAGTAATAAATACGGTATAAAACGCAAAAGCGGTAATTAATTTTTTATTTTTAAATATAAACGGCGCTTTTAATACCGTTTTGTACGTCCGTTTTTTTAACGAAATAAAAAATTACAGTTTTTATAATAAATGTTGGACTTTTTAAAAAGCTTTTAAGCAATTAAAAAATAATATTGCATTTTAACGAGGAAAATACGGCGAAAAGCCGGGTACCGTACGGCGTTTTGCAAAAAAAAAATTATTTCGCCTATCCTTTTTATCATTTATACGGTAAATTTATACAAAAAATTGCGGGAAATAAAAGGAATAACGGCAATAAATTTTGCAAACGATATTAATTTTATTAATTTTAATTGCAACGCAATAAATGCCGCTAGCAAGTTTAAAATTGCTTATAACGTATATTTAAAATGGTTTACCAAATTTAAAGCAAAATTTTACCCGGGCAAATACCAATTAATTTAATTAATAAAAAGGAAAAACCCGCCCCAACGTTACTTTTCCGTTTTAAAAAGGTTACGGTAAAACCAAAATTTACGGGCAAAAAAATGCAAATATTAAGTTTTAAATTAATTTTAAATTAAATTAAACCCAATATATCCAAAAAAAAAATGTACGAAAAAATAGCAACCCAAACGTTATCCATTATACGTTTAGCGGTAATAACGTAAAATTTTACATTTGTTAAAACCAAATACTTATTTTTAACCGTAATAAAAGCGGCGTTAAAATACGCAGCACCGGTTTATTACAAATTCGATAACATTTTGCAACGTTTTAAAAAAAAATAGCTAAAATTTAAGCAAAAATGCAAAATAAATATTTAAAAACGGCGATTAAAGCTTACAAAAGCACTTTATAGCAATTTTTAAAAGCAAAAACGCACGTTGCCCCAATCCAATAATGGTTTAACGGTTACGTTACCCATTTTGAAAAAAAATTGCAAAAAAGCGGTTTGGCCGGAAAAATTAAAAATGCTTGCAAAAAAGTACAACGGAAATTAAAAAGCAAAAAAAAGGAAATTTACAACGGCAATTACCCGGATATTCCAACGATAAAATAAAGCGCTAAAATAAATTAAAAAGGAAAACCCGGAAACGGCGGTGCTAAAAGCATGGAAAAAGCAATAAAACGGTTACGAAACAATAATTTGCAACGGCGTTAAAACTAATAAAAAGCAACCCAACGAAAAAAGGCTAAATTTTTACCGCAATTTTTAAAAAACGCAAGATTTGTTGCTTATTTAAATGCAAACGGAACGGTTAAAGTTTAAAAATTACTTAACGTTTCGGAAAATTCCCGGCGTAACAATTTTATACCAATGTAATTAAAAGCCGGAAACTATAGCTTACGTACTATTACATTACCCCAATTTGCAAAAGCAAAAAAAGGAATTCCACCAAAAAGTAAAGGGGGCGGCAAAGTTTTTGCTAAATTAACCCGGTAACGCAATAATAATTACTAAATGGTTTACAAAAATAAACCGGTTTTTTAATTACGCTTTGTTAAACGGCATTATTAATAAATAAATTATAAAAAAAAGGAAAAGGAAAAAAACAACAAAAGGAAAAACGCCGCAATAAAGCGGCCAATTTAAAAAAGAAATAAAAAATGTAATTACTTTAGCTTTAAAAAGCTAACCCCATTTTAAATTTCGTTGGAAAAGCTTTTTAAGCATTTTATTAATTATTAATAACCATTACAAATTAGCAAATAAAAATAACACAATTTTTTATTTTCGTGCCCAAATATTAAAAATTTATTTAAACCCGTAAAAGCAGGTTTTAACGCGCAATTTAAAAACCCAAATTATAAAAAACTTTAAACCGCAAACAAAACGGGGATAAAAAAAAATGTTAAAGCTTTTATACGTTCGGGGAATTTACGTAAAATACGTTTTCGATATCGTTTTTATAATTAATGGGGTTGTTGTTGGGAATTAAAAAAAAAAAAAAAAAGCAACGACCTTTTTAATTACTTTTTTAAATGCCGTTATTTTTTTAAATTGCAATTATAATAATTATTATTTTAATTAAAACTATATAACCGGCCGGTTTTGTATTAATGGATTGAAATTTAATTAATTTATTAACGTAATTGGTTATACCCATTTTTTTTTACCCTTTTCGTTGCTTATTTTGCCGGTTTTATTATTATTATCGTTATTGCCGCTACCAATTTGCAAAAAATGATCGAAATTGGGCTTATTTAAATTAAAATCGCGCAAATTTAAACGGGGCTTAACGTTATTAAAAAAAGCAATAATACCGTTACGAAAACGGATGTAATTAAATTAACGTACGGCCATGCTTTAAATAAAAGTTTTAAACCGATTTTAAAAAAAAAGCCGGAAATGCGTTAACGTAACCGTTTAAAAAAATGGTTTAAAATGTTAATTATAAAAATAATTCCGGTACAAATATTAAAAATAACAAAATTGCGTTAAGCTATAATGTTTGGGCTATTTACGGGGCAATAAGGAAAAATAAAAATATTATTTAGCAAATACGTTTTACAAACGGCTTTAAATGCAGCATAAACATTACGTTCGTATTAAAAAAGCCATTTTTCCAATTTTATTAAAGTTTGAAAGTATTAACAAAGCATTAAAAACGGAAAAAAATATAACGAAAACCGTTCGAAAAATGCAAAAAAAATTTATAGCTTTAATTTTAACGGTAAAGCCAAACGCCCAAGCGTAATATTTTTGCGGTTAATAAAGTTATTTTCGGCGTTAAAAACGCGGTTTACAAAAGTAAACTTTTTTGCGGCATTAAACATACGTTAACCCAATTTAAATACCTTTTTTTACCAAAAGCAAAAATATATTAGCCATTTTTGCTAACCTTTTTTTTGGTATAATAATATACGCATTTTTTAAATTTAAAATTTAAACCAAAATGTTTTATTAACAGCGTATCCAAAATAAAGCAATTAAAAAAAAGGCAAATTTTTTTTATTAAAGTTTTGCATGCAAACCCTGTTTAAATTAATTTTACAAACCATTATTTTAAAATAAATTGTACAATTTGCCGCGTGTTACGACCTAACAGGAAAGCTGGCATTAAATTACAAAAAAAGGCTTAAAAAGGAAGCAAAAAGTGGGGTCGTCCCCTGGTTACGTAACCCAAATAAATAATATGTTAAGGATTAACATATTAAGCACTAACGGTAATATAAAGGATATAAATATATTTTACATATTAACTTTACAAAAGGAATGCTTGGGGTATAAAAAAAACGGTTTTTCATTGTTTTAATAATTTTTAACCGAAGCTTTGGCATTAATTAATTTAAATTAGCTTTTAAATGTTTTTTGGAGCAAGCATTTAAACCGCATCCAAAATACTTTGTAAATCGTTTTTATTATTAAATTACGTGCTATTGCTTAATACTTTTTTAATTACTTACTTTAAAAGCAAAAGCTTAATTGTAACATTTTAATTAATTTTATTTAACACCCGGACCGGTACCGAGCAATAGCAATGGCAAATGCAACGGCCCAAATCCCCGTTTTAAACAACAATAACCCCAGCGTTTTTACGTATAAAAAGGTTATTTATAACATGGATAAAAGGGATTAAGCAGCCCAAACGTTATATGCAATGTTTTAAACCATAGCTTAATTGCACGCTTAAATTAACGCGCTTCGAATAGCTACCCGTACTTACAAATTCCTTACGCCATACCGTTACAATAAAAAAAAGGCTTTTAAAGCGTTTTTAACAAAATGTTAGGGATTTTTTGCGTTTCATTACGATTAATTTAATACAAAATAGCAAAAAGTAGCTTACGTAATTACCCATTTTAACGGAAAAATTAAAAAATGGTTTAAGCCCGTATAAGCGGATTTTTTTAAAAAGCCTAACAAAGATAAAAAAAAACCAAAATTACTTTCGTTCGGTTTGCCCGGTTCGAAAAAAAATGCTAATATATTTAAGCAAATTAACAAGCAGCAAATGGCGGAACGACAAATACTTTAGCTTTAATAAAAAAGCGCGGCTTTGGTATACGTTTTTAACTTTTAACGCTTTATTAATAAGTTTAATTAAACCAACCAAACCAAATTCGTTTATTTTTACAATAATTTACGCAATAACGTAAAAAACGAAATTTCCAAGCTTAAAACACCCAAATACTTTAACCAATACGTTATATTTGCAATTCGAACTTGCCGTTTGGAAAGAAAAGCTAAAAAACCAAGCTTGTAATTATTAGCAATTAACCAAAGCAATGGTTCGACCGCAACAAAACTATTGCTTAAAGTTTTTACTTTAGCCCCATGGATTTTAACGCAGGCGCTACGCATTAAAAGCAAAAAAACGCAAATTTTAAAGCTTTAAAAATGGCAAATATTTTTAATACGGATAATTTAAACACATTAAAAAAATTGCTTTAAAAAAAAACAAAAAAAGGTATTTTAAAAAAATATATTAAAATAGCCGCAGCAACGAAAAAAGCAACGTTAAAACCAAAGGATAGCGATTATTCCGGCTTTACGTTTTTTTAAATTGTATGCATTAATAATTATTGCATTACCCATTAATTTAATAAAAATGGTACAAAATGGTATTCCCGCAAGCGGTTAGTAATAACCAAGCGAAAAAACCCCGTAGCACCGAAAAATAGCAACCCGATCGATTCGAATAATAAAAGCAACCAAGTTTAAATTAACCGGCATATTAAGGAAAACCCGGATTTAAGGTCCTTTTTATTTAAAAATTTGGTGCAAACGGCAAAATAAAAAGGAATTTTAAATTTGTTAGTAACGGGGTTAAAAGCGGGCAATAACGTTGCCCAAGCCAAAAACAACCTAAACTTTTAAATTAAACCCAGCAATATCGATTGGCTTATTTAAATTACCGAAAAACAAAATGTTATAAATTAAAAATTGCTTTCCCGAATTCGCAACGGAAAAACGCCATTAGCTACAACAAATTTAACATTAAATTTAAACTTTTCGCCCCCGGCTCGCTACCGGACGTATGTCCGCGCGCGAGCTCGCTTCCGGCGCGGCTGCTAGCGGCGCTAGCAGCCCCGTAAGCAACGAAGCGGTTACCGACCGCCCCGAAACCAGCAATAGCACCACCATAACCAACGCCCCCAACCCTTTTCCAACGCGCGCCAACATCGCAAATTTAAAAAACCAATTAATTAAAAAATTAAAGCCTTTTATGCCCCCTGGTAGCACCGAATTAATGCTTAAAATCGTAAAAAAATGTACCAAAGTTATAATAAACGCGTTAAAAATGCGAACCCGTAACCTTTGCAACCGCATGCTTAACCAATTTTGCATTATAAAGGATAAAATTATCGCTAAAATACGCAACGTTTGCAAATAAACCATTAATTACGCTTTAATCCTAACCGCCGGGCTGCTGCAAAACGGCCAAACCAGCGGTTATTTAATTACGATTCGGCTTTACGCGTTTTTTATTACCGGCCCCCCCCCCTAAAATACATTTCCCCGCGCATTAAACGAAAAATTACGATTTTAACCGAAAACGCACTTTTTAAAATTGCAAACCGCATATATATTAAAATTACAATTACGTTAATAAAAAAATTCGGTAATAACGTAAAAATAATTTGCAAATTTTTAAACGGTAACGTAATAATGTTTTTATATATAACCGCAATTAAATATACGAAAAATACCGTATAAATTGCTAAAATATTCGAAAGCAAAGCAATATACCAAATTTAAACGTATAACGCGGTAATTAAAAGTATTTAACAAAATGCCGTTAATAACAACAACGCATTTTTACAAAAATTTAAAGCGCAAAATAATAAAGCAAAAATTAATTTTATTTACGTATAAAACGCTCGGCATTTTAAAAAGTACGTTACGATATTAACCCAAAGTATATCCCCCGCCGCAACCCAAACCGCATGCAATAACGGTTTTGTATTTAAAAGCGAAATTTTTAACGTTAAACCGTTTGCAACGGGGGCAAAAGCCGTTTAATGCTTTAAATGTTACAAATAAAAATATAAATCGAAATTTTGCAAAATAACGGCCCGTTGCTTACATTGCGCTAAACCGTTATATAACAACGGCAAAAAAAGGAAATTTTTATGCTTTATTTACAACGGTTAATTTATTGCACAAAAATGCAAACCGAAATGTTGCAATTGCGGAAACAATTATTTAACTTTCCAACGATTATACCCCGTAGCGAAAAAAAAAATTAAAAAAGCTAAAAACGCATTTTTAAATTAACCAAAACAATTTGTTTTAAAAGCGGGGGGAAAGCGCGCACCCCGTTTAAATTAAACCGGCCAATTGGCCGCTTTCCCTTTTTCCGCTTTTAT
>NW_008804551.1:12185-24279 GCF_000145635.1 Gaeumannomyces tritici R3-111a-1
TCCTTTCCTTCTTNTTCCNCCCCCCCCCCCCCCCCCCCCCGGGCCCTTTTTAGCCGTTATACGAAAAAAATAACAATTTATTTAATTTAAAATTGCTAATAAAATGCAAGCAAAACGGCTTTTTGCTAAAAGCAACGAAAATAAAAATAAAAATTTTAAGCAAAAAAAAGTAAGCAAATTACGAAAGTTCCGTAATAAAAAAACAACAAGCTTTTTTAAACCGGCCTTTACGATAAACCGCTATTTTACAAACCCAAACCTTGCCTTTTTCGGCTTTAACAAAATCGGGAAAACGCCCGAAACCCGAACCGTTAATAACCCGATAGCATTTAATAACTTTACAACCGTTACCATTAATACCCATTTTAACTTTGCTTCCGTTTTTAACGCCCCCGTTTTACCCCCGCCCTAACCGCCGGCGTTCCAACCAATTCGATTTGAACCCGCATTAAATTCGTTTAACTCCCCGGCAATCGAAATTACCATTATTTTTAGCTAATTAATTAATAATAACAATAACGATTTACAAGGATAATAAGCATATTATATTGAAATATGGGAAAAGGAAAAAGGAAAAGCAATTTTTTTTTTATAGCAATAAACAATACAATATTATCGCTATTTAAAAACCGGAGCGCAACCGGTACGAAAACCTTTCGAAATCGTACGGTTGCAATTACAAATTAATTTATTACTAAAAATCCAATTCCAACGCAGTATTTTACGTGCACAACCGTTTTGCTTTAAAATTGTAAACCGTTTGGTGCGGTTACAATTAAGCGTTAATTACAAATATTACGCCGGAAAGCTTATTTAAAATTTATTCCATATATTTACCAAATTTTAAAGCAAAACCCGATTGGATAATACTTTTTATTACGATTATTACCTATTTAACCCAAAAATATACAATTTTTATAAGCAATTTTAACCTTTATTACTTAATATAAAACTTATAAAATAAATACAACGCAAAAAACGAAACTTTTTTATAATTAGCACGTTACAAACGTTTTATATTAATAACGTTATACGGGAAAATTACGAAAACGAAACGAAAAAAACGAAATAATATAATTAATTACGTTTAAACATTAAACCAATTTGCAATAAAATATTTAAAGTAAAACAATACGATAAAAAAATTTAACCATTTATTTTAAATTTTCCACGTTTTTTTCGGACCGTAAGCAATGTAATACCAATAAATAATAAATTAAAAATGGAAAAACGTTAAGCTTATAAAAAAGCTTGCGAAATTTAAAGCCAAAATAGCTAATGAATTAATAACAACCGGGGATATGCACGGCGTTAAAAATATAAATAAAAAAACGAACAAATTGGTGCAATAATTAACTTAATTTGCAAATTAACTAACCTTTTAATAAAAACCAAGCTTTTTTAACAAACGCGCCTTTTATTAAATAAACGAATTAAATGATTTACGAAAAAAAACGAACCGGTTGCAACGCGCATTTACCAAAAACAAAATATAAATAGCATAAAAAGCGCATAAAGTAATAAATAAAGCATTTATAAAAAAAAACGCTAAATAATGGCCAATTATTGGAAAAATGTTATATTTGCGGCGGAATAAAATATTAAAAAAAACGGCGCGCTTTAAAAGTTCGAAAAATGGGCCCGTTTAAAAAGCTTTTAAAAAAATCCGAACCGGTTATTAAACCTGGTTAAAACCGGAAAAAACCCGGATATGCCGCGCAATTATTAAAAAAAAGTTAAAATTTTATTAACCAAATTTTTTCCAAACCCGTTAACCGATATAATAAATATTAACGAAACGACTTTTTTAAACCATACTTTTTTTAACCTTTTCCAAATGTTTATATTAATAATTCCGCAAAATATCCTGGCGGCAACGGGCTGCATTAAACCGTAAAAACAAACGGGCCAAACCCATTTTCCGAACGGTTTATTTAAAGCCGCTAAATATCCCGGCGCAATTGCTATTGCAAAATTTGCTAACGCAATAATCGTTACAAGCTATTTTCCGAAGCGTTTTAAAAAGGCTTTTACAATAATATTACCCAAACCAAACAAAATTACCGAAAAAAAAACAAATTAGGGGATAAAAATTTATCGCTTTGTTATTGTTAATTTTAAAAGCAATCGAATAAATTATAGCATAATAAATTGCAAACGAAACGGAAAAAAAAGCATTTTGCTTAACGGCTTAATGGGCAACCAACGGGCTAAAAGCACGGAATTAACAATTTAAAAAATAATAAAAGCTATTATAATAATATAAAATTACGGTATTACCGCGTTGCTGTTACAATTTAACTTATTTAAAGCATTTAATACCGTTAATTATTTCCGGTTGCTAAATACGCTAAAAAAGCGCGGCTTTTTTACCATTAATTATTAAATGGGTACGAAAATGGCTAACAAATAAAATTGCCATTTTGCAATTTAATAGCAACACTTTAAACCCAATCCCAATCCGAACCGAAATTTCCCAAAAAAAAAAATATATTTTCCATTTTATTTATTATATACATTATATTGCTATACGAAAATTTAAAAAGCATTTTAAAAATTTTCGTTACCGGGTTTGCCAATAATACCAATTTATTAGCAATAAAAAATACCGCAAAAAATACAATTTAATTTTTCGAAATAACTTAGCCCAAATGCAAAAGGTAAATAGTTAAATACGGCATAAAATTTAATAGCGTTAAAATAAAATTTATCCATTTTATTAAAAACGAAAACCCGCTTGTAATCCGATTTGGTAATATAGCGATTGCTTTTAATTAAACGGTTAAATTTTTTAAAATTTGGCTAAATGCCCGCTTTAATTTTAAAAAATACGCTAAAAAGGCAAAAAGCATACAAAAAAAGCAATAGCTAACTTTAACTTAATTTATTTTGTTAACGTAAAGCAATACGTATGTAAAAAAAAAAGCTTTTTTATAACGTAATTTGCCGTACGGCTTTAGCATACGGCGCAATAATTTATTATATAACCATACCGGCAACGGGCCGTTTTAAAAGCGCCGTTAAACAATTTTAAAAAAAAATAGCGCGCGTATTTAAAAATTATAGCTAAAGCATATAAACCTATTTTTTTGGCCAATTTTAAAACCGAATATTTTATTCCTTTAATCGATTTATATTTAAATAAAAAAGTATTAAATGCAAAAAAAGGGAAAAGTTCGGAATAAAAAGCGTAATTTAAACCGGCATTAATAAAATTAAGCAATATTTTTAATAATTAAAAAACCGAAAAAAAATAAAAATGCCATACCTTTTAAATTTAACGAGCAAAAACCGGTAAGCGCAAAAGTAAAAATTTCCGGGCTTTTTTTTAGCTTTAAACCCGATTTTGCCCCGGCAATACCAATAATATAAATAAAAGCTAAATTAAAAATTAACGCTAAAATATAAAAATTAGCTAAACGAAAGCGCGCAAAAAAAAAAAATGGCTTGAAATTAAATAAAACGTTAAATGCAAAAATACCCGCGCCGCAGCGGCAAAAGCGAACCCATTCCGGTTTGCATCCCACGCAAATAAATTTAACTTTAACGGCTTAATATTAAAAACATACCAAAAATTTACTAAAGCCCAAAACGCTATAACCATTTAATTAAAAACAAAAAAAATTGAAATTAAAAGCATTTTTATAAAAACAACCCGTTTTTAATGCGTATATACCCCGTTGCTCGTGCAAAAACGGGCAAAAAAAAACGGCATTCCATTTATTAACCAAATGCCCCTTTTACAATAAATGGAAAATGGGATCGGGTTGGGAAAACGCGGGTTACCGTAAAGCTTATTTCGAAAAATGGCAATAAAAAACAAAAACCAATACCGGAACCAACGCAAACCAAAACAACCCCTTTCCCCCCCCCCTTTTTTTTTGTTAACGGCACGCTTAATAATAAAACCGAGCAAATTTAACGATTTTAAAGTGATAAAAAGGAACGACCGGTTAAATACGCAAATACCAAAAAAGCGCGTTGCTTTAAATAAATAACCCAACGCTAAACCAACCATTAAATGCAAAAATTTAAAAAAAAGTTACAAATATATACCTAGCCATATTTAACAATATTTAATTACAAGCCCGGGAATAAACCGTTATTTTACATGCTTTAACGCTTACGAATTTTTTCCCGCAACATTTCCAGCATTTGGTTAACATACGCTAAATTATCCTTATTATTAATTTGCGGCATAATTTCCATGCAAATTTATTTACGGAAAGTTAAAAAAAAAGGAAATAGCAAAAACAATATCGTTACCAACAAAACGGTAGCATTTATTAATTGCTGGGTATGCTTAAAAACGAACTTTTTAATTTTTAAATTATTAATAATTTTCGCAACGTTATTAATACGCAATAAAGCGTTAAAAGCTTTCGAAACGTAAAAAGCAAAAATTTAAAATATTAATACTATATTGCTAAAAAGGAATTGCACAAATTCCAAACCGGCGGCATTACCGCCCAAAAAAAATTTTTAGCACCGAAAAAAAAAAGCATACGGAAACGGTTAATGCCAAAGCCGGTACCCATTGGCATACCCGATTTGTTAAATTAGTTTTTATTAGCGCGTTAAAACGTAAAAACCCCAAAAATTAAAACGTTATACGCTTTTTACCAACCGTTAATAAACCGGCATAGCATAAAAAACCGATAAAACCAAATTAATTTACCAAACATTTGCAACGGTTATTTAATTTAATATAAAGCAACTTTTTAACCGTAAAAAGCGTTTTGTAATATTTAACAAAAAGCCCGGCAATAGCACGTATTTTTTTTATAATAACAAAATAAAGCTAAATAAAAATACGTTAGCAATATATTAACGATACAATTTAATACAAAAACAAAAAATAATTTACCGCTTTATACCGAACGTTTCGGTTAGCATATAAACGATAAAATAGCGCGTTTAAATTTAAAGCGATTAATAAATTAACAAAAACGGAAATTACGCGGAAATATAACGAAAACGAATTAATTTTAAAATAATAAATAATAAATTTACCTAACCGTTTTTTTCCGTTTTGCTTTCCGTTTAAACCATTAGCTAAATAATTAATGCAATTAATACAAATTTTATAAACGAAATTAAATAATTAATTAAAACGCAAATAAAAAAAGCAAAAAATTATATACGTTATTTTTTAAAAAAGCACGGTATTTTTAAAAATAACCGTTAAAGCATTTATTGCTTTGCAGGTTATAAATTTATATTGCTAAATACGTAACGTGGTTAAAACAAAAAAAAAGTACGAAATAAAAGCGAAAAAGCAAAAAAAAAATCAATAACGTACTTAACGTTAATTAGCGCATTGTTATTACCGTTACCGCTATTGTTAAAAAAATTATTATTAATAAGCACAATTGGCGGAAAAAAATGGGAAATGGGGCGGAACGAAATAGCAATAAAATTGGGAAAAGGTAAAATTGCAAAGCCAAAAGCAGCAAAACGAAAAGGACCAAACGGAAACCTTTTGTTACTTTAACCATTACAAGCGCCGTTAACGTTACGGCCATTACGCTTAATAAAATTAGCTTTAGCTTTAGCTTTTTTTTAAAAAAAAATAAGCATAACGGCAACCGAAATAAATCGAACGCAACGAAATTGGGCAAATTTGTAAAGGTAAAAAATAAATTAAAAAGCGCGCAATGGAATAAAAGTGAAAAAAAAGGTAATAATAATTAAAAAGGATTATTGCGGCGTTAAAAGCAAAAGCCGGCAAAAAAAAGGGTTAAAATTAACGAAAAAAAAAGGAAAAAAAACGAACGTAATTAAAAAAAAGGAATAAAAAAGCAAAAACCTTTCCAACCCTTTTTAACGCTATCCCGCCCGAAGCAAAAAGCACAATTACTTTTTAAAACGCAATTATTAACTTTAACAAAGCCATACGCACCCGGATAGCCATATACGGAAGCACCGTTACCTTAACGAACGCAACCAAGCATTAATCCAATAAAAATACAAACAAAAACGTTAATAAAAACGGCCATTATTATTAAACCATTTGGGGCAAACCAACGGGGAAAAAGCAAAATAATAATATAAAACCCGCTATACCAAACCGGAAATTAACCGCACCCAAAAGCACAATGCAAAGTTAAAAACGCAACGCGCCGGTTTTACGCAATAACCCAAATGGTTAAATTACCATTTATACGCAATAAGCGCCGGAATTACCCCAAAATAATAGCGTTTTTACAAAATTACATTTTTATATGTTTTTTTTAAAATTTTTATATATTAACATTATACCTTTATTTTATAACCTTTTTTTAACCGGAAAGTACAAAAACGCTTTTTTGCCGAAACATTTATTAACAATTAAGCGAAATACAGTAAACGGCGCCAACGGTTTAACACTAAGCCGGCACCGGCGCGCAAGCGCAAGGTTTTCTTTTTTAAGCCATACCCAAAGGTTTTCCTTACGCAACATATAGCAATAGCATTAAGGTTTTTCCCATAAACAAAATAACGTATAAATAAATAAATAAATAAATTTGCTTAATTTTATTGCGTTTAATTTATTTTGGTTGTTATTATATTTGCTTTTTTTTTTTAAAAAAAAGGCTAAAGCTAAAAACAATTTTACCAAACGTAATGGCTATAGCGTTAATAACGTTTGTAATAATTAAAATAACTAAAAATTTCCGTTTAATCCTTTTCGTTTTATTGCTTTTGGTTTTGCAAACAAAAAATTTCCCAATTTTATTGCTATTTTGCCCCGTTTTATTTCCCGTTTTTTTTTTCGTTAATTATGCCCGTTAATAACAATTTTTTAGCAATTATGGTAACGGCAATAACGATGCGGTAATTAACGTTAAATACGCTATTGGTTTTTTTTTTTGCTTTTTTACTTTCGTTTTATATTTTTTTTTGTTTTAACTGCATTGCGTATTTAGCAATACAAATTTATAATTTGTAAAGCAATAAATGTTTTAATAGCTATTTTTAAAAGCATTATACTTTTCCAAAAAATAACGTATATAATTTTTTACTTTTTTTATTATTTGCGTTTTAATTAATTATTTAATTTTGGTTGTAAAATTTAGATTAATTGCATTAATTATTTAATTAATAACCCAAACGGAAAGCAAAGCGGAAAAAAATGATTTAGTAAATTTGTTATTTATTATTTTAAAATTAATTCGTTTTCGTTATATTTCCGCGTAATTCCCGTTTTTGTTAATTTATTAATTGCTTTAAATTCGATTGCGTTATTTAATCGTTTATATATTAACCGAAACGTTCGGTATAAAGCAATAAATTATTTTTTGTTTTTATATTGGGTTATATCGTTAATGTATTGCTAACGTATTTTTATTTAGCTTTACTTTGCTATTATTAAAAAGGCACGTATTGTTGCCAAACTTTTTGTTAAATATTATAAAACGTTTTCCGCGGCTAAAAATTTACTTTATATTGGGTTAAATAACCTTTGCAAATGCTTAATAAATTGGTTTGGTTTTATTGGTTCCTTATAATATGCCGGTTTGTTAACGGTTGGTAAAAAGCGTATAACGCTTTGGTTTTTAAAGTTTTTACGTTCCAGCGCGTTAATAAAAACGAATTTAACAAATCCGGTATACCAACGGGTACTGGTTTTGGCATTAACCGTTTTTGTATGCCTTTTTTTGGTGCTAAGGTTTTTTTTTAAGCGGTAATACCGCCGGTTCGAAACTTATGCGGTTTTTTTTAGCAATATGGTATTAATGCTTTGGGCTTTTGCTTTTTACGCTTTAAAAGCTTTTAACGCTTTATGCCGTGCTAATAACGCCATAAAAATTGATAATACTTTAAAAATTAAAAAATTCGCTTTTAAGCATACCTAATAATTAATAAATGCTAGCTTTTATTAATAACAATATTGCTTTTGTTATTTCCTTTTTTTTAACTTTTTATATATAAATTTGCATAAAGGTTATGCCGTAAATTAATAATAAAAACAATTTAGCGTATTTTTATTGGGTGCTAAAAAATATTGCGGAAAAAAATTCGTAAACGTTAAAGCATGTAAAATAACGGTTTGTTTCCGGGCTTGTAGCTAAATATTGCTAAATATAACTAAACGTATGTTTGTACCTTTTTTTAATAAGTTTGTAATTTGGGTATTTTTGCGTTTAATAATTGGTTTGGCGTTGGGTTATTTATTTAAAGCAACGCGTTTTTTTAATATTTGCGTATTTAACCGGTCGTTTTTCCTTACCATTTTAAAATTGTTAAATTTGCCCGTCCTTATTGCCAAGCGTACGGTTAATAAAAAAAGGGGGAAAGGAAAGGGTTGTTTTGGTTCGCGTTGGTTCCGGTGCTGGTTTTTATTTTTTGTTGCCATTTTTCGAAATAAGCTTTGCGGTAACTTGCGTTTTTCCAACCCAATCCCGCCTTTTATTTATTATAAAAAAAGCATTTAATTAATAAATAAAATGTTTTTTTTGCCCGGTTTTGCACGGGCAACGGGGTATATGCATATTATAAACGTTTTATTTTTATAAAAATGCTTTTAATTCCAATTTTTTTATTTTTAATTTAATGGCCATAACGCTTTAAATTTTAATAAGTTTTTGGTATTCATTTAATATTAAATTATTAAAGTTAAATTTGGTTGCGAAAAATGCAAACCGGAATGGATTTGTTTTTGCCGTTACAACGCAAGCGTTTTTGCATTTAACGTTTTATTCGATTTCGACCCATTTTTTTCTTTTTTTTTTGCGCGCTTTCGTTTAGCCAACCTTTATGCTTTAGCGTTAACTTTTAATTTAATTTTTGTTCGTATTATTGGTATTGCCGGGGCAAAGCCGGGTTTAAAGCCAAAAAAGCCCGAAAAGTTTTATTTTTGCACTTACCGGTTTTTGCCCGCTAAATTTAAAAAATGTAATACTTTTGTTTTTTTCGGTTTTTTAATTATCGAAAATATTGTTTAATTTTATTAATATTGGCTTAAATTACGTTTTTTATCCCGGAATTTTTCCATTTTTTTGCGTTTAATACCTTTTTATTTAAATACAAATTAATTAAAGGAATAAAATATTCGGTTTCGAAATTGGCTAAAAAATGGCTTTGTACGCTTTAGCTATAGTTTTTAAATACGCGCGTTATTTTTTTTAAAATTGTTTAACGGCGCTTTTAAAGCGGCCCGTTACCGGTACGGTTATATAATAAATTATTGCGCCGTTTGCTAAAACCGTGCGACAATTTACGTTATAAAGGAACTTTTTTTTGCAAACGTATTGCTTTACGTTAACGAAATAAATTAGGTTAAAGCTAGCTATTGCTTTTTTTATTTGCTTTTTGCTTTTTTAGCGTATTTTTTAAAATTAAAGCAAATATTTAGTTAAATTCCGAAAATTTTAGCCGTTTAATTAAAAACAACCGTTATATTGTTAAATTAAATTACAAACGGGTTTTTATCCTTAATAAAATAAATAAATTTTATTTTAACGCTATTAAATTTTATGCCGTATTTAGCTATTTACGCTTTGCATTTGGGCTAGGTTATTTTTAAAAACAGAATTATATTTTTTGCGGTATTTTTATCGTTAATAAATTAATATTATTAGCAAACCCAATAATAATTTTTTTTAAAATGCTTTTTAAATTTTCGTAAAACAATATAATATATATAATAAATAAAATATAAAATAAAAGAAAATTTTAAAAAATTTCGGTTTGGATTAAAATTAAGTTTAACGTGTTGCGGTTAAATTGCAAAATGGTTATTTTATTTGCTAGCTATTTTCGTACCCATTTAATAATTGGTAGTAAAAAGCCGCGCTTTTTAACGTATTTAATAACCGGAAATGGTTAACGGTATTAAATGTTTCGAATAAACCGAATTATAGCAATAACGCAATAACGCCGTAATTTTATATTGCTATAATAATTTTTATTACTTTTTGGATTGCTAATTTTATGCTTTTAACCCGTTGGTTGCTTATTTAACCGTTAAAAAATGCTTTTTTTCCCGCTTTATTAGCGATTCGTTATGCTATAATTAATTTAATTGCTTTTAAAATTAACAATAGCAAAGCAATAAATTTTTATCCCC
Organism: Gaeumannomyces tritici R3-111a-1; assembly: GCF_000145635.1. Taxonomy (NCBI): domain Eukaryota; kingdom Fungi; phylum Ascomycota; class Sordariomycetes; order Magnaporthales; family Magnaporthaceae; genus Gaeumannomyces; species Gaeumannomyces tritici. The sequence goes on from NW_008804551.1 coordinate 22,237, forward strand.
CGGTTTGTTTTTTCGGTAATTTTGCTTAATTTAAATAATATTACCGTAAAGGCTTTTTTAAAGCGTTTCGGGAAATAGCTTGTAGCAATTATTGCGTTAGCAAATTTTGCAATAACGGTTGCGCTTAAATGTTTGGCTGTTTTAAACAAACCGTTTGGGAAATGGTTTTAGCCCGTTGCTTTTTACGGTTTGGTACGGCTCGTTGCCGCTAAAATGTTTTACAAAATTATTAATATAAGCATTTGGAAAGGGTTAAAAAAGGTATAATCCAAAAAGGTTATTTCGTTAATATTTAATGTATTAATTAACGGGTTTGGGAAAGTTTTAATTAATATTTTTTTTTAATGGTTGCGCAGCGTATCCGGAGGTTTTTTTAATCCTAACCAAATTTAATAACCGGTTTGGGGTTTTTTTTAAAAGCTTTTCAAACGGGCCCATTTTTCGAATTTTTAAAGCGCGCCGTTTTTTTAATATTTTATTCCGCCGCAAATATAACATTTTTTTAATAATTAGCCATTATTTAGTGTTTTTTTTTACGAATGCTTTATTTGCTATTTTGTACGTTTTTTATATTTTTTGTATTTTGTTTTTGGTAAATGCGCGTTGCAACCGGTTCGTTTCCTTTTGTAAATCGTTTAATTTGCTAATTTAATAAAGGCCGCGTTTGTTAAAAAAGGTTGGTTTTTGTTAAAAGGCTAACTAATTTGCAAATTAAATTAATTATTATACCAATTTATCCATTTCTTTATTTATATTTTCGGTACCGTGCATATCCCCGGTTGCTATTAATTTATTGGTTATTTCGGCTTTAAATTTTGCAAATTTTTTATAAGCTTAACGTTTTTTTATTTCCAATTTATTATTTATTGGTATTAAATTGCTTGCGGTTTAAAAAAAACGTAAAAAATTTGGAATAAATGGTTGGATTTTTTATTATATTGTTTTATTTTAAATATTTTATTGCAAATTGGTTTAATGTTTAAACGTAATTAATTATGCTATTTTGTTTTTTTCGTTTCGTTTTTGTAATTTTCCCGTATAGCGTTGCTAATACAAAACGTTTGCGGCGTATTAATTTTTAAAAAGGTTTCGTTTTTTGCGTTATATTTATTATATAAATTTTAAATTAAGTAATAAAAGTTAAAATCGTTTTTAAAAATTGTATATTTTTAAACTAAATAAATAATAATCGTAATAAAAAGTATTATTTAATTTATTTATTTATACTTTGTTTTGTTTATAAAAAAACCTTAATGCTATTGCTATATGTTGCGTAGGGGAAACCTTTGGGTTTGGCTTAAGAAAGAAAACCCTACGCTTACGAACCGGTACCGGGTTGGTATTAAACCGCCGGCTCCGTTTATTGTAATTCGCTCAATTGCTAATAAATGCTCCGGCAAAAAAAACGTTTTCGTGCCCCCGGCCAAAAGGGTATAATGGTAAAGTAAAGGTAAAGGCTAATATATAAAAAAATTATAAAAAAACGTATAAAAAATGTAGCTTTAAAAAAGCGCCATTGCTTTGGGGTGGTTCCGGCAATTGCCGTTAATAAGCGAAAGCTTGGCTAACCGGGTAATTATTGCGTAAAGTTAGCGCTCCGCGCTTTCCGGCCCCGTATCGTACTTTTGGGTGCGGTTCGTATCCGGTATGGTATAGCTTGTCCTTTATCGTTATTTTTTTTTATGTAATTAAGTATTAACGGTTGTTTTTGTTAACGTTTTCGTGCGTATTTTTGTTAGCCCGGTGCTTGGTTGCTTTCGTTAAAGTAACGGTACTTTTTGTATTTGCTATTCGGGTGCTTGTAGCTTTATTAAAGGTAAATAATTGTATTTGGAAAGTAATCGTGCTTTTTTTTGCCGGCGTAATGGTTTTGGGCGGGTTCGAAAAGGTTGCTTTTTCGCTAGTACCTTCCTTTTGCTTTGTTTGCTTTTTTTCCTTTCTTTTTTTCTTTTTTTTTTTTTTTTTTTTTTTTTTTTTTACCTTTTTTTTTTAGTTTTTTTTCCTTTTTTGGTTGCAATTGTTTCTTTTTTTTTTTAACCGTTT
>NW_008804551.1:24628-73915 GCF_000145635.1 Gaeumannomyces tritici R3-111a-1
TTTTTTTTTTTAACCGTTATTTTTTTATTGCATTGCTTTCGGTTAATTTTTATTGCTCCAATTTTTTTTAACGCGCTTTTTATTTCCGGCGCTTAATTGCACCTTTTTTTTTCGTTTCCGGCCATTTTTAATTTTATTTTTAATTTTAATTAATTGCAATGCTAATTAACGGTTTTTTCCAAAAAAAAAGCACGGTTAAAGCCAATTTTGCCAAGCGCAATAGCCGCGGCGGTAACGGCGTTTATAATAATAATTAAGCGGCAATTGTTACTTTTCCTTTTCCCGATTTTATTGCTTTTAACGCTTTTTTTGCCCGGCCCGCTTCCCGTACTTTTTTGGTAAAAGTGCCCGATAATAATAACGGCTTTTTTAACGCTAGCAATAACAACGGCGGTAACGCGCGGGTTAACGCTAATTATATAATTTGTTTTTTTTTATTTTTTTGCCGCTAAATTATTTTCGTTTTTTTATTTTAATTTAATTTTTTCGTTTAGCAATACAAATTTATAACCCGCAAAGCGATAAACGTTTTAACGGAAATCCCCAAAAGCACTTTGCTTTATTATTAAATAACGTAAATGCTTTTTTCGTTCCTTTCCCGTTTGCGCTTTGGTTAATTATTTAATTTTGCGCGTAACATTTGCGTAAATTGCTTTAATTATTTGCTTAATGGTTTGGGTAAAAAGCAAAGCGGGAAAAAGCGGTTTAGCAAAATTGCGGTTTATTATTTTAAAATTGGTTTGTTTTTTTTATAATTTCGGGTAATTTTTTTATTTATTAATTTATTGGTTTTTCCAAATACAAACGCATTATTTTATCGTTTTTATGCTAATTGGAATATCCGGTATAATACGGTAAATTATTTTTTCCTTTTTTTTTTCGTTGTTTAGCCAAATCGTTAACGTATTTTTTCCTAGCTTTACCCCGTTGCTATTAAAAAAGTTCGTATTACGGCCGTGCTTTTTGCTAAATATTATTAATCGCTTTTTAAAGCTAAAAATATGCGCAATTTCGAATTAAATAATTGCCGCAAATGTTTGGTAAATTGCTTTAATTTTATTGGCTTTTTGTGCTTTATTAATTCGTTAACGGTATAGTACGGTACTAAACGGTTTATAACGCATTAATTATTAAAATTTACACGTTCCGGCGTATTAATAAAAACGGGCTTAACAAATTCGAAATGCCCACCGGTGCTGGTTTTGCTTTTAACCGTTTCCGGATGCTTTTTTTTTTTGGCGCCGGGGTTTTTATAAGTGCCGGTATTGCTGGTTCGGAATTTGTACGGTCCCTTTCCGGCAATATGGTATCGGTACTTTAAGCTTTTGCCTTTTACGCTTCGAAAATTTTTAACGCTTTATTGCGTGCTAACGATGCTGCGGAAATCGCTAACGATTTAAAGGTTAAAAAGCTTGCTTTTGCGCAAGCTTAACAATTGGTAAGTACCGGTCCTTTTTTGGTAATAATATTATTTTCGTTGTTTTTGCACTTTTTAATTTATATAAGCAATTAAATATGGCGGTTGTAAAATAAAGTAATAATAAAAACAATTTAGCGTTTTTTAACCGGGTGCTGGAAATGGCGCGGGAAAGGATTTGTACGCGCTAAAATATGTAAAGCAACAATTCGTTCCCGAATTTGTTACTAAATGCTATTGGGTATGGTTGGGCGTATAATCGTAGCTTTTTTATATTGGGTTAATGGTTAAAATAATTATATCCGGTTGTTAATTTAGCGTTGGGTTATTTATTTAAAGCGATTCGTTTTTTTGGTATTTGCGTTTTTAATCGGTTATTTTTCTTTACCATTTTAAAATCGTTAAATTTGCTTATTTTAATTGCTAAACGTGCTGCTAACAAAAAAGGGGGGGGCAAAAAAGGGCCGTCCTGGTTTGTATTAATTCCGGTAATAATGCTTATTTTTTGCTGCCATCGTTCGAAATACGTTTTGCGGTAGCTTATATTTTCCTAACCTAAATTTATTTTCCATTTAGCATAAAAAAGGCATTTAGCAAATAAATAAAATGCTATTTCCCGTTGCCCGGTTTTATACGGGCAACGGGGCGTATGTACGTTAAAAACGTTTTTATTTTAAAAAAACGCTTTTAATTTTAATTTTTCCGTTTTTAATTAAATGGTTATCGCGCTTTAAGCTTTAATAAATTTTTGGTATATTTTTAATATTAAACCGTTAAAATTGGGTTTGTCCGCGGGGGTTACGGGCCGGAATAGGTTTGCTTTCGTTGCTATAACGCGGATTTTTTTGCATTTAACGTTCCATTCGATTTCGAACCATTCCTTTCCTTTTTTTTTTTTTTGCTTTCGGTCCGTTAATTTTTGTGCTTTGGCATTGGCTTTTATCCTAATCGCTTTTTAAATAATTACCGGGGCGGGGCCGGGCTTAGGTTTAAAAGGTTCCAATGGGTTCCATTTTTGCGCTTACCAATTTTTATTTGCTAAATTAAATAAATGTAATACTTTTGTTTTTTTACGATATTTTAATTGTTAAAAATATTGCTGCATTTTATCGGTGCCGGTCCGGATTACGTTTTTTATTCCAAATTTTTCCCATTTTCTTTTTGCTTTTAATACTTTTTCGTTTAAGTACAAATTAATTAAAAAAATAAAGCATTTAATTTCGAAATTAACTAGCAAAATGGTTTTGTAAGCCCCGGCAATAGTTTTTAAATACGCGCGTTATTTTTTTTAAAATTATTTAACGGCGCTTTTAAAGCGGCCCGTTGCCGGTATAGCTATGTAAAAAGCTATTGCGCCGTATGCTAAGGCCGTACGGTACATTACGTTGTAAAAAAGCCTTTTTTTTGCAAACGTATTGCTTTACGTTAACGAAATAAATTAAATTAATGCTAATTATTGCCTTTTTTGTTTGCTTTTTGCTTTTTTGGTATATTTTTTAAAATTAAAGCGAACGTTTAGCCAAACCCCGAAAAATTTAGCCGTTTAGTTAAAAATTACCGCTATATCGCCGAATCGAACTACGGGCAAATCCTTATTTTTGCTAAAATAAATTAATTCGGTTTTAATGCTATTAAATTTTATGCCGTATTTAATTGCCCATGCTTTGCATTTCGGTTAAATTGTTTTTAAAAAACGGGCCGTATCCTTTGCGGTATTTTTTATTGTTAATAAATTAATATCGTTAGCAAAACCGGTAACGAAAATCCTTAAAATGCTTTTAAAATTTTTATATAATAATGCAATGTATATAATAAAAAGTATAAAAAATAAAAGGAAGCTTTAAAAAATTCCGGTTTGGATTAAAATTGGGTTTAAAATGTTGCCGTTAAATTGCAAAATAGCCGTTTTATTTGCTAATTACCTTTTTACCCATTTTACAATTAATAAAGGAAAGCCGTATTTTTTTTAGCGTATTTAGCAATTGGAAATGGTTAACGGTATTAAATGCTTTAAATAGGTTAAATTGTAACAATAACGCGGTAACGCTATAATTTTATGCTATAATTACCGTTTCCATTACTTTTTGGATTGTTAATTCCGTGCTTTTAACCTATTGGTTACCCATTTGGCCGTTAAAAAAAATGCTTTTTTTTTCCGTTTCGTTAGCAATTCGTTTCGTTATGGTTAATTTAATAACTTTTAAAATTAATAATAATAAAACGATAAGCTTTTATCCCCCGGTTTATTTTTTTTTACAATAATTTTATTTGGTTTGGGTAATACTACCGTAAGGGCTTTTTTAAAACGCTTTGGGAAATAGTTTATAACGATCGTTGCGTTAGCAAATTTCGCGATAACGGTTGCGCCCGGCAATTTAGCGATTTTAAATAACCCGTTTGGAAAATGGTTTTGGCCCGTAGCTTTTTACGGTTTAATACGGCCCGTTGCTTCCATAATATTTTGCGGGGTAACAAAAACGGGCATTTGGAAAAGGTTTGGGAAAAAATGGTTTGGAAATTCGGTTTTGCTAATATCGGAAATATTAATTAACGGGTTTAAAAAGAATTTGGATAACAAAATTTCGGCTTTTTTTTAATAGCTACAAAGCGTATCCGGGTTTTTTCCGGTTTTAATTAAATCCGGTAACCGGTTCGGGTTTTTTTTTAAAAGCTTTTTAAGCGGGCCCATTTTTTAAATTTCCAAAATGCGCCGTTTTTTTGGTATTTTATTCCGTTGCGGAAATAACGCTTTTTTAATGGTTAAATATTGCTTAGCGTTTTTTTTTAACAAATGCTTTATCCGCAACTTTATGCGCTTTCCATGTTATTTGCGTTTTGTTTTTAGTAAAAGCGCGTTGCAAACGGTTCGCTTTTTTACGGAAATTATTAAATTTTTGTATTTAATAAAAGGCGCATTTGCTAAAAAGGCTTGGTTTTCGTTGTAAAGCTAATTGGTTAGCGAATTAAATTAATTATTGCATTAATTTATTGGTTTTTTTATTTATAGCTTTGGTATTATGCATATTCCCGGTCGTTATTAATTTATTGGCCATTTCGGCTTTAACTTTTGCCAATTTTTTTATTAGCTTAACGTTTTTCCATTTCCAATTTTTAATTTATTGGAATTAAAATTGCTACGGTTCGAAAAAAACGCAAAATATTTAAAACAAATGGTTAAACTTTTTTATTGTATTGTTTTATTTTAAATATTCCATTTTAAATTGTTACGTTACCTAAGCGTAATTAATTGTGCTATTTTTTTCTTTTCGTTTTTTTTTCGTAACTTTTCCGTAAAGCGTTGCCAATCCAAATCGTTTGCGGCGTGCTAATTCCAAAAAGGTTTTGCTTTTTGCGTTATATTTATTGTATAAATTCCAAATTGGGTAATGGAAATTAAAATTGCTTGTAAGGATTGTATGCTTTTAAATTGGGTAAATGGCGATTGTAGTAAAAGGCGTTGCCCAATTGGGGTTTGCTTTAAAATTTAAAAAATATATTAAATATATTTTTAATAAGCCTTTTAACGTAATAATTGTAATTAAAGCTTAATCGTAACCGTACCGGGCGGTTTACAATTTGGGGGCGAAACGGTTATGCACGTAAAATGCTACGTTAAAATTAAATCCTTAGTAATAAATAAATTCGTAATTGCAACCGTACGGTTTCGAAAAGTCCCCGTATTAATTGCGCTTTAGCTTTTAAATAGCTAAAATGTTATATTATTTGTTGCTGTAAAAGGGAAAGTTGCTTTTTCCTTTGCTTTTTTTTATATTTTAATATAATATATTTAATTTTATACGTTGCTATTATCGTTAATTAGCTAGCTAAAAATAAACGTAATTCCGGTTGCAAAAAAGCTAAACGGTACCGGTGTAAAGCCAAATTGGGTTGGTTAAAATGCAAACGGTTAAAATGGGGGTAAATCGGGGGAAAAGGAAAAAGCTTTGTAATTTGGTACATTGGCAAGGTTGGAATTGGTAACCGCGGTATTGCTAAATACCGTTAAATCGTTAACGGCCCGGCATTCGTTTGTTCCTTTTGTTCCCGTTATTTTATTAAAACCGAAAAAGGCAAAGTTTGGGTTTGTAAAATATTAATTTATTTTAAAAACGGATTTAAAAAAGCTTAATGTTTTTTTATTGCGGGATTTTCGTAATTTGCTTATTTATTTTTTAGTTAAAGAATTTTTTTTTGCTTTCGTTATTTTTAATAAAAAGCCGTTCCGTTTGCGTTTTATTAGCAATTTTAAATTAAACAAATTGTTTTTTTTTGTAACGGTTAAAAAGGGCCGGATAAAAAGCGAATAAATGCAAAAAGCGGAAAGGTATAAATAATAAAATAATTTATTTGGTCCGGTCGGGGTACGCGCTCGTTCCCCGTTTCCAAAGCAAATTATTTCGGCCGGTTTAAAAATGTATTTTTAGCTTTTTTAATTTTTTTTTTGCTACGGGGCACGTTCGTTAAAAAGCGGGGTAATTGCTTTCGCAATTGCAACATTTCGGTTTGCTTTTTTTTGCAATAAATTAACCCCCGTATAACGGGCACAAAAATTCCCCGGCTTTGCTATCGCTATGCAACGGCCCGGCGCAATGCGGGCAACGGGCCGTTTTTTTGCAAAACTTTAATTTATATTTTTACCCGTAGCATTTATAGCATTAAACGGCTTTCGTTCCCGTTGCAAACGGTTTAACGTTAAAAATTTCGCTTTTAAATATAAAGCCGTTATTGCATGCGGTTTGGGCTGCAACGGGAAATATAATTTTGGCCAATACCGTAACGTATTTTTCCAATTGCCGGGCGTTCCATACATGGATAAAATTAATTTCGGCCCCAATATTATACGCTTTAAATTTATATAGCAAAATGTTATTATTATTGGTTGCGTTTTATTAAATGCTTTTAATTACAACGTTATAAATTCGGGTTCGGTATATTACTTTGCTACTAAATATTTTAATAACCCACGCGGTATTTTTCGTATGTTTAATAGCAATTATATAAAATAAAATTATTACGTTACCGCTAAAAAGCTTGTACGTTGCTTTTACGTTATTGCCAAACTTTTTAATTAATATAATGGTAATTTTAACGGGTATGCGGTTTGCAATTTTAAAAAAAGCGTTTTTGGTTAAAATGGTAATTTCGCGTTCGGTACGCGCGGAAATATATTTTGGGGGGGGGGGGCCGGTATTAAAAAATGCGTAAAAGCAAATTGTAAGCAAATAGTTACCGGTTTAACCGCTTTGCGGCAAACCGGTTGCTAAAATTAAAACGTAATTAATAATTTATTTGCAAACGTTGCGTATTTTAGCAATAATTTCGTTTTTTATAATGCAAAAGTGGTTAGGCATATGGTTGCAATGGTTGCAAAACCGCGTTTCGAACGCGTTTGTTACGGTTTTAATTTATTTTTTTACGATTTTAAGCATTAATTTGGTACTACCGGGGGGTACAAAAGGCTTTAATGTTTTAATTAATTGGTTTTTTAAATTTGCAATGCGGGTGCGCATTGGGAAAAAATCGGGGGCGTTGGTTATAATAATGTTATTGCTGGCTTTGGGGCGGTCGGTAACCGTTCCGCCGCTTTCGGGGCTATTGGCGCTGCTAGCAACCGCGCCGGAAGCGCGCTCGCGCGCGGACATACGTCCGGTGGCAAGCCGGAAGCGAAAAGTTTAAATTTAATGTTAAATTTGCTATATTTAATGGCGTTTTCCCGTTGCGAAATTGGGGAAGCAAAAGCGGTTTTTTAATTGAAAATGAAGTATTATTTAATTAAAATTTGCTTTAAATTTGGTAAATATATTAAATAAATTTTAAATGGGCTTTTCGGCGTAATAATTGTAATTAACGCTTAATTGTAACCGTACCAAGCGGTTTATAATTTTAAAGCAAAACGGTTATATACGTAAAATGCTGCGTTGGAATTGGATTTTTAATAATAAATTAATTTGTAATTGCAACCGTACGGTTTTAAAAAGTTTCCGTACCGGTTACGCTTTGGTTTTTAAATAATAATAATGTTATATTATTTATTGCTATAAAGGAAAATGTTGCTTTTTCCTTTTTTTCCTTATATTTTAATATAATATATTTATTATTTTTATAAATTGTTATTGTTATATTTGGTTGGTTGGTTAAAAGTAAACGTAATTCCGGTTGCCGGGAAATCGAATAAATTTAATACGGGTTTAAACCGGGTTAGTTAAAACGCTAACGGTTAAAGCAAAGGTAAAATGGGGGCGTTAAAATTAAAAGCAAAGCTAAAATGGGTAATGGTAATAATAATTACAAAATTATTAAATGCTATCGGGTTATTAACGGTTCGGGTTTTAAACGTTTTTTTAATTTTATTAAAACCGAAAAAGGCAAAATTTAGGTTGGTATAATAACGGTTTATCGTAAAAACCGGTTTAAAAAAGCTTGTTATTTTTTTATTGCAAAATTTTCGTAATTTATTTGCTTTTTTTTTATTTGGAAAATCCTTTTTTATTGTTGTTACTTTTAGCAAAAAGCCGTTCCGTTTGCGCTTTATTAGCAATTTTAAATTAAATAAAAAATTTTTTCGTATAACGGTTAAAAAGGGCCCGGGGGAAGGGGGGGCAAATAAAAGCGGAAAAGGGGAAAGCGGTTGGTTAACCGGTTTGGTTCGGGCGGGGTGCGCGTTTTCCCCCCGTTTTTAAAGCAAATTGCTTTAGTTAATTTAAAAATGCGCTTTTAGCTTTTTCAATTTCCATTTTCGTTACGGGGCACGTTTGTTAAAAAATTAAATAATTATTTTTGCAATTGCAACATTTTGGCTTGCATTTTTATGCAATAAATTAACCGCTATAAAAAAGCATAAAAATTCCTTTTTTTTGCCGTTATTATGCAACGGCCTGGCGCAATGCGGGCAACGGGCCGTTATTTTGCAAAATTTTAATTTATATCCTTATCCGTAACATTTAAAGCATTAAACGGTTTTTGCCCCAATTGCAAACGGTTTAACGTTAAAAATTTCGCTTTTAAATATAAAACCGTTATTGCATGCGGTTTAAATTGCGGCAAAAAATATAATTCGGGTTAATACCGTAGCGTATTTTTTAAAGTACCGAACGTTTTATACGTAAATAAAATTAATTTTTGCTTTAATATTTTACGCTTTAAATTTTTGTAAAAATGCGTTATTTGTTGGTAAGAGTTTGGTACTCCTGTTAACGGCTCGGAAATCTCCTGTAAAGGGTAAACAAAAATCTTTATAATCTGGGGGAAAATCCTATTATTGTGCACACGAAAAAAGGAATCTATTTACCAAAAAAAGGGCACAGGATTGCCCGTTATATGCTTAAGGACAATTATTTAAAGGGTGGTTCCTTGCTTTGCTTAAAGCAAACAAAGTTGGCCCGTGCGGGACCCAAAGGATCCCAAAGCCATTTGTAATAATTTCCTTTTCCGGATCGCACGCGCACAAAAGTGCTATTCCAACACTGGCTTTTTTTTTATGCGCGGGCGATAAATAAAAATTTCCAAACAGGAAAGGTTTAATCCGGAAATTACCGGGATTTCCGAAAGTTTTAATATATGGGTTTTGTAACAAAGGAAATACCGGATTTAGGGATCCGGACTTTTATTTAAAAAGTGGATAACTTATGCAGGTCGTAAATAGGGACGGAAAAAAAAAAGAAATAAATGTGCGCTTTGGAAGGGCATTTTTGTGCTTTTAGGAACGTTGGGTAATTAATGCAAAAAAGAATAAAAAAAAAAATGGTGTAAATTTAAATTTTGGCGTACCGAAAAGCTATTTAAAAAATCGGTTTAATAAAAAACAATATTTACAAATGCCTTTGTAATTTTTGGGAATAAAATTTGCGCTTATAAATGGCACTTTTTTATTTCGCTTGCAATTTAATAAATTTAAACCGGTAAACCTTACTTTTTTAACTTCCGTGCTTTGCTATTTTGCAATTTGTTAACGTTTCGATTAAATATTTTTTACTTTTCCAAATCGTTTTGCAGCTATAATGGTTGGTACGAAAAAAAAAACCTTTTTGGTAACCGCAAAAGCCGCCGCTTTAAAAAATAAAAAAGTCCCGAATAAAGCAATAACGAAAGCGAAATTAATATTTAAAGTAATTAAATTAATAAAAAAGCTTAGCTTTAACCGGAACCGGTCCCGAACCAAATTAACAATTTCGCCGATTATTTTAAGGAAAAAGCTACGCTTGCTTAAAATCCGTTTAAAGCTTTGGTTGCTATTCCGTTTGTTGCTTTTTAGGTTATTTCGGCGTACGATCCGGGTATTGGCCTTTCCAAATTCGTCGATCCTTACGAGGTTAATTCCGGGATTTCAAGCGCCAATTTTTTTACGCTAAATAATACGACGAATGCGGTTTCGGAATTTGCGTTGGGTTAATTTGCGGGTCGTTTCGAAAAAAAAGGAGGATTTTCGTAAAGCAAAGCGTGCGTTTAATTACGCTTATAATTGGAAAATACCGGGAAAGGCTAATAATAACGATTTGGTTTTTATCGATTCGGGGATTTTTAAATTTGCTAAAATTGCTTTCGAAAAAGCGAAAAAAGCATATAGCGTTTCGAATGGTATGCTATTTATTTATAACATAATTGCAACGGGTGCTGTTGTTACTAAAGCGGCATTTAAGCGTTAACTGGATTATTACGATTTAATAAATTTGCAACGTGGTTTTATTTTTCGTTTGGATGGAAATTTTGCTGCGCAAAAAATTGGTTGTAAAAAGGAAACGGAGCTTGCAGGATTTTTAACTTTCCAAATTTAAAACGGACTTTTTACCGAATAGCGCAAGCAAGCTAAATTTTAGCTTGTGCTTTTTAACAACGCAGCAAAAGCGGCTTTTATCGAGCAATACGAACAGGCTAGCGCTTAGCTTGTGCTTTTTATCGATGCAACCAAAACGGCTTTTACTAAGCAGTACGAGCAGGCTAACGCTTAGCTTGTGCTTTTTAACGTAATAGCAAAAACGGTTTTTACCGAATAATACGAGCAAACCAACGCTTAGCTTATGCTTTTTAACGTAGCAGCAAAAACGGCTTTTACCGAGCAGCATAAGCAAATTAAAGCTTAGTTTGCGCTTTTTAAGCAACGTACCGAATCGTCCAATAATTAAAGCAAATAGGTTATAGCTTAGCTTAAGCTTTTTAAGCAATTAAAAGCTGCTTTAACGCAGCCATAGGATTTATCGAATGTGGTTATGGATATCGATTCGTCCGTTTAGCAATCCAACGCTCGTTTCGATTAATCGATTCCCGGAAAAAAAGGGGGAAAAAAAGCAAAGTTTTTTTCAAATTTTTTACTTATTTTACCATTGGTGGTAAAGGCTTAAAGTTTTTTGCAAATTTTGGTAAGCGCGGTAAAAAAAAAGGATTTTTAATCGATTTTATACTTGGAATGCTTTAAATCGATTTTGGCTAGCAAAATGCTTAAGCTGGATAACGGTAATAGCTATCGAAATTAAATTCCGATTAAAAATAAGTATTAGCTATGCGCTTTAGGCCATACATGCAAACCCATATAAGCTTTTCGATTTTTAAAAGCTTGTTTGTAAATTTAAGCTAACAATTGTTTTTAATCCCTTTTTAATTATACGTTTAGCTTTTAAATTTTTTGCTATTTAGCGTTAAAACGAAAAAGTTCGTAAAAAGGCTATAAATTTATCCTTATATTAAATAATCGAAATGCTTTTTTTAATAAAGGTTATTTGGTTGTAAAAGTTTAACAAATAGCAAACCATTTGTAAAATGATATTGCTTTTTGCCGAAAAGGATGCAAGCAAAAATAATTTATTTGCCAAAACAAATAATAATTTTTTTAAAATAACGTAAGCAAAGCGTAATGCTGCGGGCCGATCGATAGCTTTTAAAATGTAAAATGCTGTGGCTTTAATGGGGGTGCTTAATAACAAAACGGATAAAAAGTAAAAAAAAATTATGGTATCGTTTTTTTAAACTGTTTTGGTTTGCTGCTTTTATCGATTATGGGAAATACGGTTTTATGCTTCGTTGCGTTGTATTTTCGGGGTTTATAGCTTGCTATAAAAAAAAATTAATTGGAGCAACCTTTGGCTTTTTTTTATTTTTAATTTCGCTTTACCCATTTTTTAATTTTAATTATCGTTACATTAAAGCTAACGAACTTTTTAAAAACTTTATTTGGTTAATTTTTGGTTATTGCGTTTGTAGGATTGTTTGCTTTTGCAATTTACCGAATTTTATCGATTTTTTAGCTTTTGTAAGATTTGCGGAAAGTTATAATATTTATTATAAAGCGTTTTTCCGTTATTATTCCAAATTAAACAAAGCATTGGTAAAGCAATAAGCTATTGGTGCAAATTATTAGCTTGCAAAAAGGCAAATTTAGCTTTTCGCCGATTGCGAAAAGCGTAATTTTTAAAACGTAGCTTGCATTAAACCCGCTAATTATGCCGTAAATTTCGTTGGCAAAAACGTTTTGTATAATTTTTTTGCATTTAATAAAGCTTTAATGCAATATATTCCCCGTAATTTAATAGCTATTTTTTTATTCCATGCTTTATTTAACGCCAAAAACAACCAAAAACCCGATTTGTAAATTTAAATTTTTGTTATTTGCAAAAAAACCGTTTACAAATACGTATAGCTTGGCTTGTATTAAATTAATTTGCATATAATTTAAGCTTTTATCCGCGTTATTAATTTGCCATTTAATGCGTTTGTTAAATTTGGTAACGTTTGTATTAAAAGGGTTTTGGGCTTGCGCGGTTACAAAGTAATTAAATGCAACTTTCGGTTAGCATATAAAGTTAATATATGCTTTTCGTGCGCGTTAAATTACGTATTGTTGCTAAATGTTATCGTTTTTGCAAAGTACAAGCTTAAATCGATTTGCTTATTCCTTTTGCTGCATGCAAACAATCGTTTCGCCGATCGTTATTTTGCAGCCGTTAAAATAACCTTCGTTTTCCGGGCCGAAAATAAACCGTGGTTTAGCTTTAAAGTTTATTTCCAAAAAAGCAATTTCCTTTTTTTTTATAAAAGCTTTGCTGCTTAAATTTAGCGTATCGTTGGTTTATATACCAATAATTCCAAAGCTTTTGCCAATTTTTAAAAAAAGCAAATACGGATTGTAATTGGAAATGGAATAATTTAAGCGTTTTTTATAATGCTTTTAATACGTAACGAACGAATGTAATCCCGTTTCGGCCAATTCGTAAAGCGGTTTAATTAAACGAAATAAGGTTTTAAATAAATAATGCTATTGCAATTTTTTGGGTAAACGTAAGTAAACGGTCCTTTGCAGTTCGGTTTCGGTTTGGGTATATGCTTAATTAATATTCCAAATTATTAATTTATTGCTTATAGCTATAAAAGTTAATGCAAGCGCAAGGATTAAACGTTAATTGCATTGTATAATTGTTGGAAATTAAATAAGCAACGTTGCTTTTTTCCAATTGCTATACCTTTGCATTACAAATTTTAACTTTTCGTAAAATGCCGAATTTGTTTTTTTAACCTTTTTAACCATTCGTAAACCAAAAACTTTTGCCGATTTATTAATTTGCTATTTTTTAATCGGTTTTATCATTTCGTTGGTTAATAAATTCCTAATTTTTTTTTGGTTTAATTATTTAAAAGGTTTGCCGGGGTTGTAATTTTGCTAATTTAGCGGTAATGGAGCGCCAAACGCATGGATTTTTTTTTTTTGCGCTTACAAAAGTTAATGGGGTAATTTTTCGCGCGGCGTTGCGTTTAAAACGTTTATCGTGCTATGCAATAACCGGAAATATTGGGGGCTAAAATGCTTTGCGCGGTTTTTTTCGTTGGCGCAAAAGCGGCAGCGGAATGTTTTCGATTTTAAAATCGTTTTTGCTATTACTTTTCGAATTGTAATTTTGGTACTTGGTAATTTTGCAAAGTTATTTTCGGAATTGTAATTTAAACAAAATTAAATATGCAAATGGTTCCGGTTACTTTTTTAAATTTATTATTTGTTGCTTTTCCAATTTGTAATAAAATTTGCAAATAATGCTATAAAACGTTATTAAACCGTTTAATATATCGATAATAATTTTATTATTTATTATTAACAAAATTTAAAAGGTTTTTGCTATTCCTTTTTTTTTCGGTATACGAAAACTTTATTTTTTAAAGCGAAAAAATTGGGCAACGTCCTTTTAATGTTTAAATCGTTGCGCGTATTTAAAACGTTATTAACTTTTCGTTTAGCAAAAAGCTTGCGCAATTTTGCTATAGCTTTAATAATTGTTATTGCTTGTTAAATTTGCGTTCCCGTAAATGCCGAATTGTTAATTAATTAAGGCATAGCATTAAAAACGAGCAGCGTAAAAACCAGCCCGTTAAGTCCGGCGGTATCGTTTAACGTTTTAATTGCTTTTTAAAGCGCTAAATCCGGGTAAATATTAAAACATTTGCTTTTAATTATTTCGTAAGCACGGCGGAAAAGTTCGTAATACCTTTTAACTTTGCTTATCGATTAATAAGTTTTAATAAAAACCTAATAGCAAATAATCCCAAAAAGCTTTGCTTTCGCTTGGAATTTGCTTGTAACAAATTAGTTTTTGCATTGTAAAATACCACGTTAAACGGGCCAAAATAAATGTTAATCCAATAGCGTTTAAAAGCTTTTTAAATTTTTTTAACTAATTCTTTTTTAAAAAAGGTTGCGGCGCTAAACGCAATGTTTGCGTTAATTACATAAAGCATTTATTTGCCGTTTAAATGCATAACGTTAACGATAATTTCGTAATTAAAATTAACGTTATTTTTAAGCGTAAATTTAAAGCGTTATAAAGCGAAGCTTATAGTTTGGCAATGGTAATACACCTAATTAATTATTTGCAAAGCGTTACGATTTGCTTAATGGCTTGCTTAATTAAGCACATGCCAAAAACGCTTAACAAAAAAGTGGCCAAATCGTTTGTACAAACGTTTTAATTTGGCCTTTATTATTTATTTATACTTTATTTTGTTTATAAAAAAATTTTTAATGCTATTGCTAAATGTTGCGTAAGGTAAACCCTTGGGTTTGGCTTAAAAAGGAAAACCCTGCGCTTACGAACCGGTACCGGGTCGGTATTAAACCGCCGGCTCCGTTTATTATGGTTTGCTCGATTGCTAATAAATGCTCCGGCAAAAAAGCGTTTTCGTGCCCCCGGCCAAAAAGGTGTAATGGTAAAGTAAAAATAAAGGCTAACATATGGAAAAATTATAAAAAAAACGTATAAAAAATGTGGTTTTAAAAAAGCGCCATTGCTTTGGGGTGGTTCCGGCAATTGCCGCCAATAAACGAAAGCTTAATTAGCCGGGTAATTATTGCGTAAGGTTAGCGCTTCGCGCTTTCCGGCCCCGCGTTATACTTTTGGGTACGGTTCGTATCCGGTATAATATAACTTGTCCTTTATCGTTATTTCCTTTTATATAATTAAATATTAACGGTTATTTTTATTAACGTTTTCGTGCGTATTTTTATTGGCTTAATGCTTGGTTGCTTTTGTTAAAGTAACGGTGCTTTTTGTATTTACTATCCAAATGCTTGTGGTTTTATTAAGGGTAAATAATTGTATTTAAAAAATAATCGTGCTTTTTTTTGCCGGCGTAATAGCTCCGGGCGGGTTCGGA
The DNA here is from genome assembly GCF_000145635.1 of Gaeumannomyces tritici R3-111a-1. NCBI lineage: Eukaryota > Fungi > Ascomycota > Sordariomycetes > Magnaporthales > Magnaporthaceae > Gaeumannomyces > Gaeumannomyces tritici. The sequence continues at coordinate 39,672 of NW_008804551.1, forward strand.
AAGGTCGCTTTTTCGCCGGTGCTTTCCTTTTGCTTTACTTACTTTTTTTCCTTTTTTCCTTTCCTTTTTTCCTTTTCCTTTTTTTTTTACCTTTTTTTCCTAACTTTTTTTTTTTGGTGCAATGCTTTTTTTTTTCGACCGTTACCTTTTTATCGCATCGTTCCCAATTAATTTTTATTGCTTTAATTTTTTTAACGCGCTTTTTATTTCCGGCGCTTAATTACATTTTCCTTTTTTTTGCTTTTGGCCATTTTTAATTTTACTTTTAATTTTAATTAATTGCAATGTTAATTAACGGCTTTTTTTAAAAAAAAAGCATGGCCAAAGCCAATTTTGCCAAACGCGGTAACCGCGGCGGTAACGGCGTTTGTAATAATAATCGGGCGGCAATTATTGCTTTTCCTTTTCCCAATTCCGTTGCTTTTAACGCTTTTTTTGCTTGGCCCGTTCCCCGTACTTTCCCGGTAAAAATGCCCGATAATAGCAACGGCTTTTTTAACGCCAGTAATAACAATAACGGCAACGCGCGGGTTAACGCTAATTATATAGTTCGTTTTTTTTTTATCTTTTTGCCGCTAAATCGTTTTCGTCCTTTTATTTTAATTTAATTTTTTCGTTTAGCAATACAAATTTATAACCCGCAAAACAATAAATGCTTTAACGAAAATCCCCAAAAGCATTTTATTTTACCATTAAATAACGTAAATGCTTTTTTCGTTTTTTTTCCGTTTGCATTCCGGCTAATTATTTAATTTTGCGCGTAACATTTGCGTAAATTGCTTTAATTATTTGTTTAATAATTTAGGTAAAAAGCAAAGCGGGAAAAAACGGTTTAGCAAAATTGCAATTTGTTATTTTAAAATTAGTTCGTTTTTTTTATAATTCCGGGTAATTTTTTTATTTGCTAATTTGCTGGTTTTTTTAAATACGAACGCATTGTTTTATTGTTTTTATACCAATCGAAATATCCGGTATAATACGGTAAATCGTTTTTTCCTTTTTCTTTTTTGTTATTTAGCCGGGTCGCTAACGTATTTTTCCTTAACTTTACCCCGTTACTATTAAAAAAGCTCGTATTGCGGCCGTACTTTTTGCTAAATATTACCAATCGCTTTCTAAAGCTAAAAACATGCGCAATTTCGGGTTAAATAATTGCCGCAAATGTTTGGTAAATTGTTTTAATTTTATCGGTTCTTTATGCTTTATCGGTTCGTTAACGATATGGTACGGTGCTAAACGGCTTATAACGCATTAATTGCTAAAATTTATACGTTTCGGCGTACTAATAAAAACGGGTTTAACAAATCCGGGGTACTTACCGGTGCTGGTTTTACCTTTAACCGTTTTTAAATGCTTTCCTTTTTTAACGCCGGGGTTTTTATAAATACCGGTATTACTGGTTCGGAATTTGTACGGTTCCTTTCCAGCAATATAATATCGATGCTTTAAACCTTTGCTTTTTACGCTTTAAAAGCCTTTAACGCTTTATTGCGTACCAATGATGCTGCAAAGGTTGTTAATAATTTAAAGGTTAAAAAGCTTGCTTTTGCGCAAATTTAATAATTAGTAAATGCCGGTCCCTTTTCGGTAATGGTATTATTTTCGTTGCTTTTGCACTTTTTAATTTATGTAAACAATTAAATATAACGGTTATAAAGCAAAGTAATAATAAAAACAACCTGGCGTTTTTCGATCGGGTGCTGGAAATAGCGCGGGAAAGGATTCGCACGCGCTAAAACATATAAAGCAGCAATTCGTTCCCAAACTTGCTGCTAAATGCTATTAAGTATAATTAAACGTATAATTGTAACTTTTTTATGCTGGGTTAATAATTAAAATAATTGTATTTGGTTATTAATTTGGCGTTGGGTTATTTATTTGGGGCGGTTCGTTTTTTTGGTATTTGCATTTTTAATCGGTCGTTTTTTTTTACTACTTTAAAATCGTTAAATTTGCTTATCCTAATTGCTAAACGTATTATTAATAAAAAAAGGGGGGCAAAAAAGGGCCGTTTTAGTTTGTATTAATTCCGGTAATAATGCTTATTTTTTATTGCTATCGTTCGAAATATGCTTTACGGTAATTTGTATTTTCCCAACCCAAACTTATTTTCCACTTGGCATAAAAAAGGCATTTAGCAAATAAATAAAATGCTATTTCCCGTTGCCCGGTTTTACACGGGCAACGAAACGTATGCACGTTAAAAACGTTTTTATTTTAAAAAAACGTTTTTAATTCCAATTTTTCCGTTTTTAATTAAATAATTATTGCGCTTTAAACTTTGGTAAATTTTTAGTGTATTTTTAATATTAAACCGTTAAAATTGGGTTTGTTTGCGGGGGTTGCGGGCCGGAATAAATTTGCTTTCGTTGCTATAACGCGGATTTTTTTGCATTTAACGTTCCATTTAATTTTAAACCATTCCTTTTTTTTTTTTTTGCTTTCGGTCCGTTAATTTTTATGCCTTAGCATTAACTTTTGTTTTAATCGCTTTTTGGGTAATTGCCGGGGCGGGGCCGGGCTTGGGTTTAAAAAATTCTAACGGGTTCCATTTTTGCGCCCATCGGTTTTTGCTTGCCAAATTAAATGGGTATGGTACTTTTATCTTTTTACAATATTTTAGCTATCGGAAATATTATTGCACTTTATTGGTACCGGTCCAAATTACGTTTTTTATTCCAAATTTTTCCCATTTTCTTTTTGCTTTTAATACCCTTTCGTTTAGGTACAAATCGATTAAAAGGGTAAAGCATTTAATTTTAAAATTAATTAACGAAATAACTTTGTAAGCCCCGGCAATGGTTTTTAAATACGCGCGTTATTTTTTTTAAAGCTATTTAACGGCGTTTTTGGGGCGGCCCGTTACCGGTATAGCTATGTAAAAAGCTATTGCGCCGTATGCTAAAACCGTACGGCATATTACGTTATAAAAAAGCTTTTTTTTTGCAAACGTATTGCTTTACGTTAACGAAATAAATCGAATAAATGCTAATTATTGCTTTTTTTGCTTGCTTTTTGCTTTTTTAATATATTTTTTAAAATTAAAGCAAGCGTTTAGCCAAACCCCGAAAAATGTAACCGTTTAGCTAAAAGCTACCGTTATATTGCCAAATCGAATTACGGGCAAATTTTCGTTTTTGCTAAAATAAATTAATTCGGGTTTAATGCTATTAAATTTTATGCCGTATTTAATTGCTTATGCTTTGTATTTCGGCCAAATTATTTCCAAAAAACGGGCCGTATTTTTTGCGGTATTTTTTATTATTAATAAATTAATATCGTTAGCAAAACCGGTAACGAAAATCCTTAAAATGCTTTTAAAATTTTTATATAATAATGCAATGTATATAATAAAAAATATAAAAAATAAAAAAAGCCTTAAAAAATTCCGGTTCGAATTAAAATTGGGTTTAAAATGTTGCTATTAAATTGCAAAATGGCCGTTTTATTTGCTAACCACCTTTTTACCCATTTTACAATTGGTATGGAAAAACCGTATTTTTTTAACGTATTTAGCAATTGGAAATGGTTAACGATATTGAATGCTTTAAATAAATTAAATTGTAATAGCAACGCGGTAACGCCGTAGTTCCATGCTGCAATTACCGCTTCCATTATTTTTTAAATTGCCAATTTCGTGCTTTTAACCCGTTAATTGCCCATTTAGCCGTTGGAAAAAATGCTTTTTTTTTCCGCTTCGTTAGCAATTCGTTTCGTTATAATTAATTTAATAACTTTTAAAATTAATAATAGCAAAGCAATAAATTTTTATCCCTTAATTTATTTTTTTTTACGATAATTTTGTTTAATTTGGGTAATATTACCGTAAAAACCTTTTTAAAGCGCTTCGAAAAATAGCTTGTAACAATTGTTGCGTTAGCAAATTTTGCAATAACGGTTACACCCGGCAATCCGGCGGTTTTAAATAACCCGTTCGGAAAATGGTTTTAGCCCGTAACTTTTTACGGTTTGGTACGGCCCGTTGCTTCCATAATATTTTGCGGGGTAACGAAAACGGGCATTTGGAAAGGGTTTAGGAAAAAATAATTCGGAAATTTGGTTTTGCTAATATCGAAAATGTTAATTAACGGGTTTAAAAAAAACTTGGATAACAAAATTTCGGTTTTTTTTTAATGGCTATAAAGCGTATCCAGGTTTTTTCCGGTTTTAATTAAATTTAGTAATTAATTCGGGGGTTTTTTTTAAAAGCTTTTTAAACGGGCCCATTTTTTAAATTTCCAAAATACGCCGTTTTTTTTAATATTTTGTCCCGTTGCAAAAACGACGCTTTTTTAATAATTAAATATCGTTTAGCGTTTTTTTTTAACAAATGCTTTGTTCGCGGCTTTATACGCTTTCCATGCTATTTGCATTTTATTTTTAATAAAAGCGCGTTGCAAACGGTTCGCTTTTTTACGAAAGTTATCGAATTTTTATATCCAATAAAAGGCGCGTTTATTAAAAGGGTTTGGTTTTTGTTAAAAGGCTAGCTGGTTAGCAAATTGGGTTAATTATTGCATTAATTTATCGGCTTTTTTGTTTATAACTTTAGCGTTATGCATATCCTTAATCGTTATTAATTCGCTAGTTATTTTGGCTTTAGCTTTTGCTAATTTCTTTATTAACTTAACGTTTTTCCATTTTTAACCTTTAATTTATCGAAATTAAAATTGTTATTGTTCGAAAAAAACGCAAAATATTTAAAATAAATGGTTGGACTTTTTTATCGTATTATTTTATTTTAAATATTCCATTTCGAATTATTGCGTTATTTAAGCGTAATTAATTATGCTATTTTTTTCCTTTCGTTTTTTTTTCGTAACTTTTCCGTAAAGCGTTGCTAATCCAAATCGTTTGTAACGTGTTAATTCCAAAAAGGTTTTGCTTTTTGCATTATATTTATTGTATAAATTCCAAATTAAATAATAAAGGTTAAAATTGCTTGTAAAGATTATATGCTTTTGGGTTAAGTAAGTAACGATTGTAATAAAAAGCGTTGCCCAATCGGGGCTTGCTTTAAAATTTAAAAAATATATTAAATATATTTTTAATAAGCTTTTTAACGTAATAATTGTAATTAAAGCCCAATCGTAACCGCACCGGGCGATTTACAATTTAAAAGCAAAACGGTTATGCACGTAAAGTGCTGCGTTAAAATTAAATTTTTGGTAATAAATAAGCTTGTAGCTATAACCGTACGGTTTTAAAAGGTTTTTGTACTGGTTGCGCTCCGGCTTTTAAATAGCTAAAATGTCGTATTATTTGTTGCTATAAAAAAAAAATTGCTTTTCCCTTTGCCTTTTCCTATATTTTAATATAATATATTTAATTTTATACATTGCTATTATCGTTAATTGGCTAGCTAAAAATAAACGTAATTCCGGTTGCAAAAAAGTTAAACGGTACCGGTATAAAGCCAAATTGGGTTGGTTAAAATGCAAGCAATTAAAGTAAAAGTAAATTGGGGGAAAAAAAAAGGCTTTATGGTTTAATGCATTGGCAAAATTGGAATTAGTAACCGCAATGTTACTAAATGCCGTTGGGTCGTTAACGGCCCAGTATTTATTTATTCCCTTTATTCCCGCTATTTTGTTAAAGCCGAAAAAAGCAAAATTTAAATTTGTAAAGTATTGGTTTATTTTAAAAGCGGATTTGGAAAAACTTAACGTTTTTTTGTTACGAAATTTTCGTAATTTGCTTATATATTTTTTAATTAAAAAATATTTTTTTGCTTTCGTTATTTTTAATAAAAAGCCGTCCCGTTTGCGTTTCGTTAGTAACTTTAAATTAAACAAATTATCCTTTTTTTGTAACGGTTAAAAAGGGCCGGGTAAAAAGCGGATAAATGCAGAAAACGGGAAGGTATGGACGGCAAAATAGCTTATTTGGTCCGGTTAAAATGCGCGCTCGTTCCCCGTTTTTAAAGCAAATTATTTTGGCCGGTTTAAAAATGTATTTTTGGCTTTTTTAATTTTTTTTTTCGTTGCAAAGTACGCTCGTTAAAAAGCCGGGTAATTGCTTTTGCAATTGCAACATTTCGGTTCGCTTTTTTTTGCAATAAATTAACCTTTATACAACGGGTACAAAAATTCCCCGGTTTTGCCGTTGCCATGCAACGGCCCGGCGCAATGCGGGCAATAAACCGTTTTTTTGCAAAATTTTAATTTATATCCTTACCCGTAGCATTTATAATATTAAACGGCTTTTGTTCCCGTTGCAAACGGTTTAACGTTAAAAATTTTGCTTTTAAATATAAAATCGTTATTATATACGATTTAAACTGCGGTAAAGGATATAATCCTAGCCAATACCGTAGCGTATTTTTCCAATTGCCGGGCGTTTTATATATAAATAAAATTAATTTCGGCTTTAATATTATGCGCTTTAAATTCGTATAGCAAAATATTGTTATCGTTGGTTGCGTTTTATTAAATGCTTTTAATTACAACGTTATAAATTCGGGTTTAATATATTGCTTTGCTGCTAAATATTTTAATAATTTACGCGGTATTTTTCGTATGCTTAATAACGGTTATATAAAATAAAATTATTACGTTACCGCTGGAAAGTTTGCGCGTTATTTTTACGTTATTATTAAATTTTTTAATTAATGTAATGGTAATTTTAACGGGTATGCAATTCGTAATTTTAAAAAAAGCGTTTTCGGTTAAAATGGTAATTTTGCGTTCGGTGCGCGCAAAAATATATTTCGGGGGGGGGGGGGCCGGTATTAAAAAATGCGTAAAAACGGATCGTAAACGGGTAATTACCGGTTTGGCCGCTTTGCAACAAACCGGTTGCTAAAATTAAAGCGTAATTAATGGTTTATTTGCGGGCATTGCGTATTTTAACGATAATTTCGTTTTTTATAATGCAAAAATAATTAAGCATATGGTTGCAATGGTTGCAAAATCGCGTTTCGAACGCGTTTATTACGGTTTTAATCCATTCCTTTACGATTTTAAATATTAATTCGGTATTGCCGGGGGGCATAAAAGGCTTTAATGTTTCGATTAATTAATTTTTTAAATTTGCGATACGGGTGCGCGTTGGAAAAAGGTTAAAAGCGTTGGTTATAATGGTATTGTTGCTGGTTTTGGGGCGGTTAGTAACCGTTTCGTTACTTATAAAGCTGTTAGCGCCGTTAATAACCGCGCCGGAAGCGCCTTCGCGCGCGGACATACGTCCGGTAACGAGCCGGGGGCGAAAAGTTTAAATTTAATGTTAAATTTGTTGTGGTTAATGGCGTTTTCCCGTTGCGAAATCGGGGAAGCAAACGTTGTTTTTGGCTATAATATATATAAATTACAAAAACTTAACGCATTAAATTACTAATTAAATTTTTAACAAGCGGCAAACCCGTTAAAACGAATACATTTAAAATTATAACATTAAAATTATATATTGCAAAGGTTTGGAAAACGGCAAAACGGACGCTTTAAGCAAAAAGGTTAACCATAAAATCGATACCCCGGAAAAACCCAGGACGCTTTTGGCTTATAAGTTAAAAAGGTTGTTAATTTTAGCTTAACAAGCATAAATTGAAATAACCAAACCAAAAAAATAAACCCCGGTTAAAATTTTCGAAATTTATATATAATTAGCTTATAAATATTAAAAATAACAAAAATTTAAAAAAAAGTTTTAATAACATTACAAGTATACCGAAACTTAAATTAAAGTATAAAAAATAATAAAGGATTGCTAAACGTATGCTAAAAACAAACTTAACAAGCATTTTTTATAGGCTATTTTAACCATTGCTAGCGCTTAACAAAATATGGCAAAAAATTATTATAAATTTTATTGTTAAACTTTCCAAATTAAAAAAATTAACAACAAGCATTTAATATAATAACATATTGGTAATGGTAAATAAGCTTACTAAATACGCTTTATATTTATTTTACAAAAAAAGCAATAACGCTACGCAAATGGCTTATACTTTTTTCCGGCATGTAATAATAAAGCATAGCATTTTATAACGTTTAATTACAAATTAAAACAAATTATTTATAAATAAATTTTGGAAAGCCTTTACAAATTTTTTCGGAATAAAATATGCTTTATTAATAACGTATTATTTTTAAACGGATGGATAAACGAAACGAACAAACCAAATTATAAAGCAATATTTGCAGCATTACGTTAATTACAAACAAATTAATTAAGTATAATTATTGCTTATTGCTTAATTTGCTTACTATTAGGGGTCGATCGGTGCAGAGGCGGGTGGCTACCAGGTTACGGGCCGGATACGGTGTTTCCTTTGTTAAGCCTCCGTAAATCTTTTACCAAAGGTGCTATTTCCAACAAAAATTATTCCTTTTTTAGCTTCCCTTTCCTTCGTGCCCTTTCGGGCATGCAAAGTCGGTTTTATAAATTTTTCGCGCTTTATGCGCTTTCGTGCAATTTAAGCTTTACTTTATTTTTTAATTTTGCCATTATGCTTTGGCCGCAATACCGGTACTTTGCCGGTACGTTACCGGGAAAATCCGTGCCCGGTTAATTATGCTAATGCCTTTTTTTCCTTTTTGCCGGGCGGTTTTGCCCGTGCATTTAACGCTTTTTGCTTTTTACAAGGCGGTTTTGCCTATGCTTTTAACATATTGCCTTTTCCCGATACGGCTTATTTTAAACCGCGTACGCCGCACGGGGGTATCCCGTAAGTAACCGGTAATTAGCGGTATTCCGTTAAACCGTTTTAATATTTGGCAATGTTTAGGAAAACCAGTTATAAAGCTTTGTAATATGCGGAAAAATAAATTTGTACCGGTATGTAAAAGGCTTTTTTTCCCGTTTAAAACCGCAAACCTTTTTTTTTCCTTTTTATGCATTTAATAACCATTTTAAAAATTTCGATAACCGTAATTGTAAATAATTAATATTTAATTGCTTTTTTTTTAATTTTTAAACTTAACCGGTAATTGCAAATGTTATTTAATATAACCGCCGCGGTAAAAAAAATCGAATTCCCGTTAAGTATTTGCTTCGGGTTTTTCGGTTTTAACCGGCCCGTTGGCCCTTTTTGGCCCCCCGGTTCCCCAAGCCCCGGTTTAGCGCTTTTTTGGTAACCTTCCGGTATTTTCCTTAGCTATTGTGGTTTAATCGGATTCGGATTTGCCGAAATTTCCAATCCTTTAAATTTTTAACAATTGTTTTGCCGGTAACTTTCCGGTAAGCCTTTTAAATACCGCGGGTCCATCGGGCCCTTTTGCGCTTGCAGCTTTTTAAGCCCTTAACAAACGTTTTGCCGGTAACCCCCCGGCGGGTTTTAACCGCCGCGGCAAAAAAACTGCCGCCGAAAAAAAGCGTAAAACGCGCAACGAGCGCCGCTGCAACGCTTTCGATTTTAATAAATTTGCCCCCAAAACGGACACCGCTTTTTCCTCGTTTTACATGGGTATTTGCAACGCATTCCCGCCGCAAAAGTTTATTAATTCCCAATAAAACGATAATTAAAAATTTATTTGCTTGTATTACAGTACGCGTCGGGGCATTTAGGGAAGAACTTAAAGCCGCACTTTTAGCGCGCTAACGTTACGCTTACAAAACCGCAACAAAACGTTAAAAACGCTTTTCCCAAATAGCTTCCTTTTCGTGCAATAACAAAGCCTTTTTTATAACAATAAAGTGTAAGCCGTAGCAGCTTGCCCCTTTTTAAAAATACTTACACGGAACGTGCGGTATTTTGCGGCCGTTATTTAAATTGTTAAGCATATTAAAACTATGCCGTTAACTTTTATATACCAATATGCTTCGATAATTATACGGGGTCCATTAAATGCATTTATTGCAAAAACGTAATTAACAATAAAGCTTGCATTAAATTTTCCAAATAATTTTAAAAAATGGCCCAAAACCTTTACAAAATTTTAAACACCGTTTACAAGCAATACTTTAAAGCAATACCGAAGCTTTTTAAAAAAACTTATTAAAATCCAATTTCGCGCTTGCAAAATTATCCAAAAAGCTAAATCCTTTTATACCATATTAGCTAAACAATTTGCGCGTTACAAACGTTAAACCGTTATTTAAAAGCGCATTTAGCGCAAAATTGCTAGCGTTGCAACATTAAAAGCTACCCAAAACATTTTCCAATAATTTTACGCTTTTGCCGTTTAAACAAAAAAGCAAGCTTAAATTTTAATTATTACCAAAACCCTTTTTAACAAAATAACGGCGTTTTTTAAACGTTTTAAAAAAGGTATAATTATTTTTTTAAGCATTTTAAAAAGGGTATGGTTGTTTTTTTAATGGCATTGCCGTTAGCTTTGCTACAATTACGGCGCATTTGGATATTTAAACTTACAATCGCGCGGTTTTTTTTAAAAATGCGGCGTTTGTATTAGCGCCGGAAAATGCCGCTTTTGGCGCCAACAATTTTAGCGGTAATAATTTTAACGCTAACAAAAAAACGTGGTTTCTGAAAGTTTTAGTTTTTTTAAATACGGTATTTAATTAATTTTTTTTTACATATTTTTTTAATTAATTATTGGTATTTTTTTTAAAAAAGTAATTAATTTTAAAAAAAATTCGTTAATTTATTATAATTAAAATTACAATTTTTTTTCGTTATATTGCTTTTGCAGCATTGCAAAATTCCAATATTTTTAATTACTAATTAAATTTTAATGCTTTAATAAATAATTTCCAAATGCTTTTTTTTCGTTTTTTAATAAATTTAAATACCGCCGATATGCATTTGCCGCTATCCAAATATTTAGGCCCGTTTGCTATGCTATTTGGAAATTTTTTTATTTTTTTTTCGGGCAAGCAATGGTATTTTATTATAACGTACGTTTAAAATGCGGTAATTGCTTTAGCGTATTGCGCTAAGCATGCTTTTTACGGGCTTTCCAAAATGTGCTACATTTTGCATATTTTTTGGAATTTAAATATATTGCATTATTAATTTAGGGCGTTTTTTATATTATACCGTTTTTATTTAACTTTTTATTTATAAAATACAATATTTTACGGCTATTACAAACCGTTTACGGTTTTTTTTACGTTTTTCTTTGGTAACCAACCGGTTTAGCACGTTTAAAACATTTTTTTGGGCCATTTTTTTGGCTTTTATTACTTTTTTTTTGTAATACCCCCGTTTTTTCCGGGTATTTACCCGCTAAAGTTCGGTATTTTCCTTATTTTATAAATTTGCTTTTAATAAATTTGCTTTATACGTTTAAACAATTTTTTTCGTAATATTCCTTTTAAAAACTTACGAATTTTCCGATTTGTTATAGCTTATCCATTTAACAAAGTATTTTCGTTTTTGCAAAAGCCTTTTGTATTTTAACAAAACTTTTATTTTAAAACGGTTTTTTTTTCGTTTTAATTTTTAAATTTTTATTTTTTGGCTTTTTGTTAGGTTTTTTTTTAAACGCTTGCAATAAATTCGCCGGAAATACGTTATATATTTGGTAATTTATTAAAAGCTTTAACCGGAACGTTAAACCGGCTAACTTAACCATTTCCGTAATTTAAAAAGGTTTTAGCCATTTATTTAATAGCTTTTTCGAAAGCCTTTTTATTTTAATGTTTGCCGTATTTAACAATACCCAATTTTTTACCCCAAAAAGCACCGGGGTTTTGTTTTTATCGTAATACTTTTTATACGTATTATTCGCTTTTTTTAGCAATTTTTTAATTTGGGTTTTAATTGCTTCCAAAGCCCCCGCTTTAATTTTAACCGTTGCTAACCCTTTTTTTTTAACCACCCAAAAGTTATAAAGCTTTTGCGGGTAAAATTTTATTAACAAAAACGCCGGGGTTTTTTGCAATTCCAAATGCACGTTTGTATTATGCATTTTCGTTGCCAAATGCAATAACAACGCCCAATCGTTTTGCTTTTTGTAATAAAAGCACCGGAAATAATACTTTATTGCTTGGTTTATCCGTTCCGTTTGCCCGTTAATTTGCGGGTAATACGCTATTAAAAGCTTTTCCGTAACCTTTAAATATCCGGCAAAAATTGTTTAAAACCCATTTATAAACAATTTGTTTCGGTTTAATACGATTTTTTCGGGTATTTTTAACAATTTCCCAACGTATGCAAATAAAAAATTCCTTAATTTTTTATTGGTTAATTTTGTAAACGTTAAAATAAAAAAGCTATATTTAATAAATTGGTTTACCATTATTAATATTGCGTTGCGCTTTTTGCCGGTTCCATTTATTAACGTTAAAAACTTTTCGATAAAATTTATCGATAGCTTTTGTTCCGGGCGGTTTGGTATAAATAGCAATGCTAGCAACCCGTAAAATGTTTATATTTTTGGCTTTATTTATTGGTATATTTAATACGTTCGTACGTATTTGCGTACGTTTTTAACTATATTTAACCATTTAAATTGCCGTTTAAATTTTTTTAAAATTTTAGCTATATTTTTGTAACTTTTCGTTAAGCCATTGTATTGTTTTTAAAGCATTGCCCATTGTAATAACGCTAAATTCGGAACCCAATTTTTTTTTTTATATTTAAGCAAATTATTGCTAATTTCCCAAACGTTAAGCTTGCTTTTCCAAATATTGCTTTAAACGAAATCGTTTTTTATTTATGCTTTAAAAATGCGCTTTAATATCGTTTTGGTATTTTTTTAATAATAATCGTTTTTACGTAATTTGCTTTTCGGAATTTGGCCAATAAATTGCTTTGGAATTTTTTTTTTGCTATATTGCCTTTCCCGTTTACGGGCATATTTTAAAAACGTTTTAACAAATTATTTGCGGGGTTTCGGTATTTTGGTTTCCATTTAATCGTAAAATCGTACTTTGCTAAATTTTCGAACCATTTTGCTTAGCGCTTTATTACTTTTTTTTTGTTAAAATATAAGTATAATTTAAATGGTTAGTAATTACTTTAACAATTTTTTGTAAATAAGCTAAATAATATTGTTACTTTTCGAAAGCTTTTATAATAATTAACAATTCGAAATTAAAAATTGCATATTGTAATTCTTTTTGGCGCAGCTTTTTTAACAAATAAATTACCGGGTGTTAATGGTTATTTTGCAATTGCAATAATATTGCTTTTATTGCAAAAGCCAAAGCGTTGGTTTTTACGCATAACGGCTTTAAAAGGTCGAAATGCATTAATATTAAAGCTTATGTAAATAACAATTTTAGCTTGCAAAAAGCCTTTTTCGCAATGTTTCCCAAATAAAACGCCGTATCCTTTTTAAAAAGGTTTGTTAAAACGCGGTAATTTTCGCGTAACCTTTTACAAACTTTAAATTTGGTTATTTTAAAACCTAAAAAATCGATGCTATCCGTTTCGAATTCGTATTTGGCCGGGTTAACGTAAAGCTTGTACTTTTCGAATTGCTTCAATACCGTTTTTATTGCTTTACGGTATTTTTCCCGTATTTTTAAAAAAATAAAAATATTGTTTAAATATATAATGCAAATGCTATTAATTAATTTCCCAAATGCTATATTAATGAAGCTTTAAAACGTTATTAATGCATTGGCCAAACCGAATAGCATTGCTAAATATTTATAATGTTCGTATTTGCAGCAAAAAGCGATTTTTTATTTGTTTTTTATTAAATTCGTATTTTGTAATAAGCGTTTTTTAAATCCAATTTAATAAAAAACTAGGTTTTAAATACCCGGTTAAATATTTTGTAAATTAACGGAAATATTAACCGGTTTTTTTAAATAATTTTATTAAAATTTTAATAATTAATATACAAGCAAAATTTCCTGTCCTTTTTTAAAACGAATAAAATTTTGGCGCTAGCGGAATTAGTTAAATGCCGGATTTAACTTTTTACTATAGCTTTATTAAAATATCCCTAAAAAGTTTTTAATTTTTTTTTGAATAAAAAGTAAATGTTTTTATAACACGGTATCGTTTTTTTTAAATTCGATTGCGTAATTTTAATTTATATGTTTTAGCAAAAGGTTTAATTTATAAAGCTGCGCATATTTTGCAACCATTTTTTTAACTTATTTCGGAAAAGCTTTTAACTTTTTACCGGGGTTTTTCGAAATTTCCAAGCATGCAACCGTTAATACGGTTATTGCTTGTTCCAATTAAACCAGCTTTTTAGCTATTTTTAACAAAATTATTTTAACCTTTTTAATAATTACCGAAAACCTTTATTTTATATTTCCAAACCGGATTTTAATATTTTTTGGTTGGAATTAAAATATACTTAACGTAATATTATACCCGGCCCGGGGCATAATTACGTAAAATACCGTTAACTTTCGGGTTATTTTTTAACTATCCGTTATTTAAATTTTGCATTTTTTTTTTTATGTAAGCATGCGCTTTTTTGTATCGAATTACGCTAAATAACCCCCGTTTGGCACCGGTATTTCCTTTGCTTTTACTAGCAAGCGGTTATGCATTAAATTAACGTTGTTCCTGTTATTAACCAATGCTTTTAACTTTATCCGGCAACCGTTAACCCGTAAATATATTTCGGTTTTCCAGCGCGTTTTGGCCGTTAAAGCGCACTTTTAAGTTCCGGTACCCGAACGGCCAAATAACGGTATCGAATTAAATAGCAATATTTTGCTTTTTTTAAAGCACGCCAGCCGGATATAACCCAGCTTTTTACATTTGTAACACCGTATTTCGGGCCTTTTTTTTTGCTTTTTAAATGGTTGCTGGAACCGTTGGGGGTTTTGCATTATTTACCCGTATTTTGCATGCCGCAGCGATATAACCCAATTGCCCGCATTTGTAACAAGTAACCGACTTTTTGGTAATTGGAACATTTGTATTTCCCGGGGTCCTTTTGGGGTATCCCAATATCATTTCCGCTTTAAAAGCTTTAATTTGCAAATTTTTTATTATATAAAAAAAGCTTTTAAACGTTATTTATTTTTAAATTTTGGGGCGAAAACGGTTAAAAAGTAATATCGTTTTTATTTATTTAAATGTTAATTTGGAAAAATCGTTTTTTACCAAATTTTAACAAATCCGAAACGCTTCGAACAATTTGTAATTTTTTGCTTTATAACGATATTTTCCGCAAATTTTTTAATTGCTTGCTATATTTGCAAATTGGGATTTTTTTAATCCGGTTTAAAATTACCGAAAAAAATCGGTTTAAATAAGCGGGGCCCGCGTATCCGGGTAATGCATTTGCTTGTATTTCGTTTATTATGCCCGTTAACGGTAATTAAAAATGCTAAAAGCTATTTAAATTTTTACACGGTTTTTACCGTAACGTTTTTTTTCGTTTTTAAAAATAAATTCGTAATTATTAATATAATGGGCAATATTTTGCCACGTTGCCGATTTTTTAAGCATAAACGGTTTAAAAGTAATTTTGCTTTACTTAAAACCTTTCCGTTGTTTAAAAGTATTTTTTTTATTTTCGTTTAAGCTTTTATACGCATGTTTTAACCTTTTATTTTGGATTTTTTAAATCAAGCAAACGCGTTTGCTTTGGGCTTTTAGCGCATCGTTTATTTTTTGCAATTTTTCTACGAAAAGGTTTTCGAAATTGTTGGAAATTTGCGGGGTTTTTTTGGTATTTTATTCCGGTAACCTAACAGCCCTTTTTAACGTGCTCGACGTAGCGTTAAACGTTATTATAAGCGGTACGAAATTGCAAATTCCTTTTTCAAATTTGTTCGATCCTTTTCGGTAATTACCCGGGCTTGTTTCCCAAATAAAAAAGTAAAAAAAAGGAATAATATGTTAAAAGTCGATTGGTGCAAAAGCGGGTAATTACCAAGTTACGGGCCGGATGCAGTGTTTTTTTTATTAAACTTCCGTAAATTTTTTACCAAAAGTGCTATTTCCAATAAAAATAGTTTTTTTTAATTTCCCCTTTTTCGTACCTTTTTAAGCACGCGGGGTTAATTTTATAAATTTTTTGCGCTTTATGCGCTCTCGTACAACTTAAGCTTTATTTTATTTTTTAATTTCGCTATTATGCTTTGGCCGCAATACCGGCACCTCGCCGGCACGTTACTGGGAAAGTCCGTGCCCAGCCAACTGTGCCAGTGCCCCCTTCCTCCTTTCTGCCGGGCGGTTTTGCCCGTGCTCCTAACACTTACAATAATTTAATATACGATAATATAAGAATAATACCGTTTTACGCAAATTATAAGTATACGCTTACAGCGTACCGAAAATTTAAAATAAAAAAACAAAAGTGTTAGCAACGGAATTAAAAATTGGAAAAATTATTAAATTGCAACAAAATTTCCAAGCCAAATTGGAAATGTTGCGTTAGCAAATAACTAAATAAATTAACAAAAATAAAATCGAAAACCCAATTTTTTTTAAAAAAAAAAATAGCGCTTACTTTTTGCGCATTAATATTAAAATAAAAAAGCTAAGCAATAAGTTAAACAAAAAAAATTCGAATCCTTTTGGGTTAAATAAATTATTTTTCCGGTTAATTATAAATTTTAGCTATTTTTAACCATGCAAATCCATTTAACCTTTTACTTTTTTTTGTTAAAATTAGCGCTTCCAGGCTTTAAAAGCACCAAATTAATAAAAATCAACCCTATCCAAAAATAAAAAATTAAAGCCATTTTAAACGAAAAAACGCATTACCGCAAGCAACAATATTTTGTTAAATGGAAAAATTGGGGGAAAAAATATAATACACAAAAATACGCAACAAACTTTGGGAATTGCCAAAAGGCTTTGCAAAAATATTGTTTAAAAAACAATTAGCAATAGCTTTAAAACTTGTAAAACGCCACAATTTTAAAAAAATCAAAAAGCAAAAAAAAGAAAAATACTTACAATGTATTTAAAAAATAAGCTAATAAGCAAGCAAAAAAAAAGGAACCATTTTTAATTAAATAACCAAAGGTATTTTCAAAAATTGCACCGGGAATTAAACCTAAAATTTCCCGTTACAAAAACAAACGCGCTACCATTGCGTTATATAATTAAAAAAAGTTGTTAAAAAATTACAACTTACCCAATTAAAAAAAGGCACACAAATTAAAATCCGGATTAACCCTTAACGTTATTTAATTAAAAAAGAAAGAAAAGAAACTGGGTTAAAGCAAAAAAAAAGGGCTGGCTGTTACCAAAGCAATAATTTGTACAACCTTTTCCCGTTTTACCCGTTCCAATTCCTTTACGGTTTTAATACCCCGAAATAACGCCCGCAATTGCTTTTTTAAACCAAAAATCCTTTTGCTTGCGAAACCGTTCGAAACGGTTATTTAAATTACGGCGCTTAACTTTAATAACCCGCATTTTAGCTTTAATTTTTTAATATTAAAATTTAATGGTTTAAAATTGCTTAAACGAAAAGCCCAAAATGTTGCAATTAAAACGGTTGCAAGTTAAATATTTTACGCAAC
The DNA here is from genome assembly GCF_000145635.1 of Gaeumannomyces tritici R3-111a-1. Classification (NCBI taxonomy): domain Eukaryota; kingdom Fungi; phylum Ascomycota; class Sordariomycetes; order Magnaporthales; family Magnaporthaceae; genus Gaeumannomyces; species Gaeumannomyces tritici. Next base: position 56,976 of record NW_008804551.1, read on the forward strand.
GAAATTTTTTTTTTAAAAAAAAATAAGTATTTTTTTTAAACCGTTTTAACAAAAAAAGCAAAAATGCATATCGATAGTTAATGTAAAAACCAAAGCAAAAAAGTCCTTGCGCTAAAAGGTTAAGCGCGCAAAGCGTTTTTGCATTTAACCAAACATTGTTAAAAAAAAGGAACGGTAAAATAGTAAAAAAAAAGTATTTGTAATTAACAATAAAGGTTTGGGTTAAACATAAGCAAACCAAAAGGGTTTAGCCGTTAAAAAAAGGATTTAATATTATAACCAATAATTACCCGGCTGTTAAAAGCACGGGCGAAACCGCCCGGCAAAAAGCGGGGGGGCGTTAAAAAAACGGGCGAAACCGCCCGGCAAAAAAGGAAAAAAGGGGCGCTAGCAGCCAGCCGGGCACGGACCTTCCCGGGAACGTGCCGGCAAATTACCGGTATTGCGGCCAAAGCATAACGGCAAAGCTAAAAAATGGGATAAAGCTTAAATTGCACAAAAGCGCTTGGAACGCAAAAAATTTATAAAATTAACCCCGCGTATTTAACAAAGCACGAAAAAAGGAAAAGTTAAAAAAGGAACAATTTTTGTTGGAAATAGCATTTTTGGTAAAAAATTTACGGAAATTTAATAAAAAAAATACCGTATCCGGCCCGTAATTTGGTAATTACCCGCTTTTGCACCAATTAGCTTTTAACATATTGTTTTTTTTAATCCTTTTTTATTTTAAGGGCAAGCCCGGGTAATTACCGGAAAGGATAAAGCAAGTTGGAAAAAGGACATTTGCAATTCCGTACCGTTGCAATAACGTTCGACGCTACGTTAAGCACTTTGGAAAGGGCTGCCGGGTTACCGAACCAAAATACCAAAAAGGCCCCGCAAATTCCCGATAATTTCGAAAACCTTTCCGTAAAAAAATTGCAAAAAATAAACGATAAGTTAAAAATTTAAAATAAGCGCGCCCGTTTAATCCAAAAAATTTAAAACAAAAGGTTAAAGCATGCGCATAAAAGCTTAAACGAAAATAAAAAAAATACTTTTAAACAACGAAAGGGTTTTACGTAAAATAAAGTTATTTTTAAGCTATTTATATTTAAAAAATTTGCAATATAACAAAATATTGCCCATTACATTAACAATTACGAATTTATTTTTAAAAGCAAAAAAGAACGTTACGGTAAAGACCGTATAAAGGTTTAAATAGCTTTTAGCATTTTTAATTATTAATAACGGGCGCAATAAACGAAATACAAGCAAATGCATTACCCAAATATTTGCTTACCGCTTATTTGGGCCAATTTTTTGCGATAGCTTTAAGCAAAATCGAAAAATCCCGATTTGCAAATATAGCAAGCAATTAAAAAGCTTGCGGGGGATATTGTTATTAAGCAAAGGGGTCCTCGTGGCGCAGTGGTTTAGCGCTGGGAGGTCCTTTTTGGAGGACGCAGGTTCGACTCCTGCCGGGGACACCGGGTTTTTTGTTTCGCACGTGCAAAAAAGCGATTTATTAAGCCCTAAACCGTTCCGACGTTTTTCCGAACAATTGGTCCCCACAACAAAAAAGCCCACAGCAACAGAAAATTTTATCTTTATCGACGAGCCCTATGGCACCCACGTGCGACCTCCTTTCGACTCCAGCAAAGCCACTTGCAACCCGTTAGCGGGGTTCCTTACCCCCGAACCTTGTAACGCACGTGCCGAAGGTTTGAGCAAAAGGCCCTTTAAGGCACGTGCAGCCTGTGGACGCACAAATTATAGGGCAAGCAAAAAAATAAGGACTTCGGGCCAAAATAAATCCGACCGGTTATCGGAATAATAGCGCCGGGGTTGCGGCGAGGGATAAAGGTACCGATAGCGACGAAAGCAATTTCGATAACAAAGTTGGCCGATAAAATAATGGCACCAATTAAAAAAAAGGAAAGGACCGCTTTCGAGGGGGCGCGCTTGGCCCGGAAAATAAAAGGAATACGCCCTGGCTGGAAAAGGTAGAACCTAACAATCGACGAATAAGCTTTATGGTAAAATAAAATATTGTTAATTCGGTCGTTTGGACCTCGCAAATAAAACCCGGATCGTAATGTGCTACCTGGGATTGTAGCGCGTGGGTTGTAGCGCGCTTTCTATGCACGTTCGTGTTCGTGCCTTTTTAATTACTAATGTAACTTTATGTGCAGGATTTTTACTTACGAAGAAGACGCGCAGTTGCAAAGCCTTCGAAGGGAAGGGGTTTTCATCCAGCCTTATACCAAATAGTTATCGGCTGAAGGCACGGTTTCCTCCTTTATGTAGTTAACCCGATCCGTAGTGCTCCCCATGTGCTATACAGCTCGAACGGGGTAAATAAATCTATATATGTATTAAGCAAAGGGATTGCAAATTATTTAAAACGTTCCGGATTTGTTAGGATTTAATAAAGGACGATTTCCCCGAATTAGCGTTTAAATGGACGAAAACGACATTGTTTTTTAATTGCTTCCGCCCCAAAATTTAAAAATAAATAATTTTTGGAAGCTTTTTTTATACGATAAAAAATTTGCAAGCTAAGGTTTTTAAAGCGGAAATAATATTGGAATAGCTTAAAAAAACGCTAAAAAATATAAATATTTTAGTTACCAAAAAACCGGTTATTTATTACAAATGCGGGCAACTAGGCCATATTACCGGAACATGCAAAACATGCACGGATAATTCGAAAACTTTAACGGCTTTAGCAACCACCCTAAAAGCAAAAGGGAAAAAGCCCGAAATACGGTATTACGGGTATGGGGAGCTGGGCCATATCCGGCCGGCGTGCCCCAAAAAAAGCAAAATATCGCCATTTAATTCGATACCGCTATTTGGCCGGTTAAGCACAAAGGTTTAAAAATGCGCTTTAACGGTTAGGATACGCTAAAAAACCGAAATATGTTTACGAATTAACGGCCATTGGGTAAAGTTAAAAATATTGGTTAACAACGGGAGCAACGTTAATTTAATGCATAGCTATTTATTAATAAAAGTAAAAAAAATACCGGTGCTAAACGGGGGTTATTTGGCGTAATTTAATACCAAAAAGCGCATGCTTATATAAAGGAAAAAAAAATGCAAAATTTAAATAACGGATAGCTAAGGAATAACCCGAAAGTTAACGGTATTTTACGTAATTATGCCCCGGGCCGGGTATAATATTACGTTAAGTATATTTTAATTCCAACCAAAAAATATTAAAATCCGGTTTGGAAATATAAAATAAAGGTTTTCGGTAATTATTAAAAAGGTTAAAATAATTTTGTTAAAAATAGCTAAAAAGCTGGTTTAATTGGAACAAGCAATAACCGTATTAACGGTTGCATGCCCGGAAATTTCGAAAAACCCCGGTAAAAAGTTAAAAGCTTTTCCGAAATGGGTTAAAAGGATAGTTGCAAAATATGCGCAGCTTTATAAATTAAATCTTTTGTTAAAATATATAAGCTAAAATTACGCAATTAAATTTAAAAAAAAACGATGCCGCTTTACGAAAGCATTTATTTTTTATTTAAAAAAAATTAAAAATTTTCCGGGGGTATTTTAATAAAGTTATAACAAAAGGTTGGATCCGGTATTTAACCAATTCCGTTAGCGCCGAAATTTTATTCGTTTTAAAAAAAACGGGAAATTCCGCCTTTGTATTAATTATTAAGGTTTTAATAAAATTATTAAAAAAAACCGGTTAGCATTTCCGTTAATTTACGAAATATTTAACCGGGTATTTAAAAATTAGTATTTTATTAAATTGGATTTAAAAAACGCTTATTACAAAATACGGATCCAATAAAAAAACGAATAAAAAATTGTTTTTTGCTGCAAATATGGATATTATAAATATTTAATAATGCTATTTAATTTAGCCAATGCACCGGTAACGTTTTAAAGCTTTATTAATATAGCATTTGGGAAATTAATTAATAGCATTTGCATTATATATTTGGATAATATTTTTATTTTTTCGAAAATACGGGAAAAATATCGTAAAGCGGTAAAAACGGTACTAAAGCGATTCGAAAAGTACAAGCTTTACGTTAACCCAGTTAAATGCAAATTTAAAATAAATAGCATTAATTTTTTGGGTTTTAAAATAACCAAATTTGGGATTAAAATTTTGCCGAATAAAGTTATTACGATCCAAAAATGGAAAATACCGAAAAGCATTAAAAACGTGCAAATGTTTTTAAATTTTACGGGTTATTACCGGAAATTTGTAAAAAGCTATGCAAAAATTACGGCGCTTTTAACGGATTTTTTTTAAAAAAAACATAGCGTTTTTGTTAAAAAGCACCGCAAAAAAGGCTTTTTGCAAGCTAAATTTATTATTTATATAAATTTTAGTGCTAATACATTTTAATTTATCGAAACCGTTGTGCGTAAGGATTGATGCTTTAACTTTTGCAATAAAAGCAGTATTGTTGCAATTGCAAAACGGCCGTTAGCACCCGGTAACTTACTTATCGAAAAAGTTACGCTAAGGAAAGTTACGATACGCAATTCCCAATTCCGAATTGTTAATTATTGTAAAAGCTTTTAAAAAGTAACGGCATTATTTAGCTTATTTACAAAAAATTGTTAAAATTATTACTAACCATTTAAATTATACTTATATTTTAATAAAGGAAAAAGCAATAAAGCGTTAAGCAAAATAGCTTAAAAATTTAGCAAAATACGATTTTACGATTAAATAAAAGCTAAAATACCGGAATTTTGCAAATGGTTTATTAAAGCGTTTTTAAAATATGCTTATAAACGGAAAGGTTAACATGGTAAAAAAAAATTCCAAAGCAATTTGTTAGCCAAATTCCGAAAAGCAGCTTATATAAAAACAACCATTATTAAAAAGGATATTAAAACGATATTAAAGCGCATTTTCGAAGCATAAGCAAAAAACGATTTCGTTTAAAGCAATATTTAAAAAAGCAAGCCCAACGTTTAAAAAATTAATAACGGTTTGTTTAAGCATAAAAAGAAAATTTAAATTCCAAATTTAACGCCGTTGTAACGGGCAATGCTTTAAAAACAATACGATAATATAACGGGAAATTACAAAAGCATTGCCAAAATTTTAAAAAAATTTAAACGGCAATTTAAATGGCCGGGTATAGTTAAAAACGTACGCAAATATATGCGGACGTATTAAATATACCAGTAAATAAAGCCGAAAATACAAGCATTTTACGGGTTGCTAGCACCGTACCCGTACCAAACCGTTTGGGACAAACGTTATTAATGGATTTTATTAAAAAAAATTTAACGTTAATAAATGGAACCGGCACAAAGCGCAACGCAATATTAATAATAATAACCTGGTTTATTAAATATAATTTTTTTATTTTAACATTTATAAGGTTAATTAATAAAGGATTAAAAAGCTTTTTATTTACATACGTTTAAAAATTGTTAAAAACGTTTAAAAAAATTGTATTGAACTGAAATAAATTATTTACAAACGGGTTTTAAATAATTTTTGCGGAATATTTAAAAATTACAAAACCTTTTCGATAACGTATTACCCGCAAACCGATAAATAAACGAAACGAATAAACCAAACGGTAAAGCATTATTTCCGGTGCTTTTATTACAAAAAGCAAAACGATTAAACATTGTTATTGCATTTGGCAACGTAAATGAATAATACGAACGTGCATTTAAGGTTGCAAAAAACCCCGGCGTTTTTGTTAATAAAGTTCCACCCGCAAAAGCTTTATAATTTTTAAATATTTAAAAAAAAGCTTTAATAACGATTAAAATTAAAGCGGGGGTTTTGGAAATAATTAAAAAGCAAATTAAAAAATTGTTGGAAAAAGCAAATAATACGTATAAAAAGTATTACGACAAAAGCAAAACCCCGGTGCTTTTTGGGGTAAAAAATTAGGTATTATTAAGCACGGTAAATATTAAAATAAAAAAGCTTTTAAAAAAGCTATTAAACAAATGGCTGGAACCTTTTTAAATTACAAAAATAATTGGGTTAACCGGTTTAGCGTTTCGATTAAAGCTTCCGGTAAATTACCGAATATATAACGTATTTCCGACAAATTTATTGCAAGCGTTTAAAAAAAGGCCCGGCAAAAAACCAAAAATCGAAAAAAAAACCCCGTTTCGAAATAAAAATTTTGCTAAAATACAAAAAGCTTTTACAAAAACGGAAATACTTTATTAAATGGGCAGGTTATAACGAATTGGAAAATTCGTAAATTGTAAAAAAGGACATTACAAAAAAAATTGTTAAAGGGTACAAAGCGAATTTGCAAGTTAACGGAAATACCGGACTTTAACGGGCAAGCACCCGGAAAGAACGGCGGTTAACAAAGGATAAAAGTAACAAAGGCTTAAAAAAAAGCCCGGAAAAATGGTTTAAACGTATTAAACCGGTTAGCTACCGGAAAAGGACGGGAAAAAACCCGTAAACGATTTGTAAAAGCCATAAAATATCGCGCTTTATAAATAAAAAGTTAAATAAAAACGGTATAGTATAAAAAACGCTTTAAATTATTAAATGCAATATATTTAAATTTTAAAGGATATGCAAAATGTAGCACATTTTGGAAAGCCCGTAAAAAGCATGCTTAACGCAATACGTTAAAGCAATTACCGTATTTTAAACGTACGTTATGGTAAAACATTATTGCTTGTTTAAAAAAAAAGTAAAAAAAATTCCGGATAATATAGCAAACGGGTTTAAGCGTTTAAATTACGGTAAATGCATATCGGCAATATTTAAATTTATAAAAAACGAAAAAAAAGCATTTGGAAATTATTTATTAAAGCATTAAAGCTTAGCGGGTAATTAAAAATACCGGAATTTCGCAATATTGCAAAAGCAATATAACAAAAGGAAATTATAATTTTAATTATAATAAATTAACGAAAAAAATTTAAAATTAACCACTTTTTTAAAAAAAATACCAATAATTAATTAAAAAGATATATGGGAAAAATTAATTAAATACCGTATCCAAAAAAACCAAAATTTCCGGAAACCACGGTTTTTTGTTAGCGTTAAAGTTATTGTTGTTAAAATTATTATTGCTAAAATCGTTAGCGCTAAAGCCGTTACTTCCCGGCGCCGATACAAACGCTGCATTTTTACGGGAAGCTATGCGGGCGCAAGCTATGGTATCCAAATTTGCCGCAATTATAATAAAATTAATATTAATACCACAAATAAAAAGGGTTAAGCCTTTTTCGAAACTTTTAAAAATTGCCGCTATTTTGCTAAAAAAAGCTTAAACGGCAATTAAGCCCGTAATTTGCTTTTTTATTTAAATGTTAATAATATAAAGTTATTAAAAATTTTTTAAATAGCTTTTAATGTTGCAATGTTGGCAATTTTGCGTTAAATGCGCTTTTAAATAACGGTTTAACGTTTGTAACGCGCAAATTGCTTAACCGATATGGTATAAAAGGATTTAGCTTTTTAAATAGCTTTACGGGCGCGAAATTGGGTTTTAACAAGCTTTTTAAAAAGTTCCGGTATCGTTTTAAAGTACCGTTTGTAAACGGTATTTAAAATTTTGTAAAAGTTTTAAACCATTTTCCAAAATTATTTAAAAAATTTAACGCAAATTTTATTATTAATTACGTTTTTGCAATAAATGCATTTAAAAAATTCCGTACAATTATTAAAACATATCGGTATACAAGGGTTAACGGCATAATTTTAATATGTTTAACAATTTAAATAACGGCCGCAAAATACCGTACGTTCCGTATAAATGTTTTTTAAAAAAAGTAAATAAATAAGTTTTTAATTATCGTTTTATTGGAAATTAATAACTTTTTGCGGCGGGAACGCGTTACAAATACTTATATAAAACAAAAAAAAGCGGTATCCGTTTTAAAAGCAAATTTATTGGAATTAAAAGCGTTGCGGCGGCGCTTGTTACGCGTTTTACGCTTTTTTTTAGCGGCGGTTTTTTTGCCGCGGCGGTTAAAGCCCGCCGGGGGGTTACCGGCAAAACGTTTGTAAAAGATTTAAAGGGTTGCAAGCGCAAAAAGGTTTAATAAACCCGCAATATTTAAAGGGTTTACCGGGGGGTTATTAACCGGGCAATTATTAAAAATTTAAAAAATTAAAAGCTTAAGCAAATCCGAATTTAACGAAATTACGATAATTAAGGGAAATACCGGGGGGTTACCAAAAAAGCGCTAATTCGGGGTTTAAAAAACCAAAGGGCTAAAAAAGGCTAACGGGCTAATTGGAACCGAAAAACCCAAAGCAAGCATTTAACGGGAATTCGATTTTTTTTTACCGCAGCGGTTATATTGGATAACATTTGTAATTACCGGTTAAATCCAAAAATCCAAAAGGAACGGTTAAATATTAATTATTTACGGTTACAATTATTAAAGTTTTTAAAAAGGTTATTGGAAATTTTTTAAAAAAAAAAAGGTTTGCGGTTTTAAATTAAAAAAAAAAGCTTTTTTATGCTAGCGCAAATTTATTTTTCGAAATATTACAAAGCTTTATAACCGGTTTCCCCAAATGCCGCCGGGCATTAAGGCGGTTTACCGAAATACCATTAATTACCGGTTATTTACGGGATTTTTACGCGCGGCATACGCAATTTGGAATAAGCCGTATCGGGAAAGGGCAATATGTTAAAAGTACGGGCGAAACCGCCCGGTAAAAAGCGGGGGGCGTTAAAAAAACGGGCGAAACCGCCCGGCAAAAAAGGAAAAAAAAGGCGCTAACAGCCAGCCGGGCACGGACTTTCCCGGGAACGTACCGGCAAATTACCGGTATCGCGGCCAAAGCATAACGGCAAAGCTAAAAAATGGAATAAAGCTTAAATTGCACGAAAGCGTTTAAAGCGCGGGAAATTTATAAAACCAACCCCGCGTGCCCGATGGGGTACGAAAAAAAGGAAGGTTAAAAAAGGAAGAATTTTTGTTGGAAATAGCACTTTTGGTAAGAAATTTACGGAAGCTTAATAAAGGAAATACCGCATCCGGCCCGTAATTTGGTAACTACCCGCTTCTGCACCGATCGACCCTTAATACCAGCTAAAAAAGGAAGCCAAAAAGGTAAAGGGTAAGCAAATGGCTACTTTTTATTACAAAAAGCTTAAATAAGCTAATTTATAATTTGTTAACAAAATTACAAATTACAAAATTAATTTATAATTTATTAACAAAATTACAAATTATTAACCTTTAGCAACGTTCGTACAATACCAAATTAAAGTATAAAAGGAGGGATTTTTTATTGTTTTAGGTAATTTTTAATTAAAGCTCCGGCATTAATTAATTTAAGTTAGCTTTTAAGTATCCCTTGGAGGAAGCATTCAAACCGCACCCAAGATACCTTGTGAATTCCCTTAATTGTCGAAGTTACGTGCTACTGTTGAGTACCCCTTAGGTGCCTTACCTTAGGAGCAGAGGCTTAACTGTAACAAAAGGCAGCGGCAAGGTTGTTGCCTGCGGTAAAGGCGGGACCAAGAAGGAAACGGTACGTTTTTTGCTAACGCGCTTCGTTAAATTGCGCCTACTAGTATCGGTGCAGCTTATAAAAGGCCTGGGTAAAAATAGCGGTTTTCCGGCTAGTGCTAGGATCGGAAGCGCCGGGGAGGGCAGGGCGCTGGCACCCAGCAGCAGGCGCCCAGCCGTTTCAAGCCGCTTTCCGCCCCAAGCTGATGACGGCCAGGGATAACCATGAGAAGTTCTGCGAGGATTAAAGGAGCGAGATGATAGAGAAGCATGGGGTGCAGGTGGGACAGGCCAGCGGCTGCCGGTTCTACCATTTGAAGTCGGCGCGCGACCGCGAGACCGTGTACTACCGTTTCGTCAAACAGGCAGTAGACGCCGAGGCGCAGCAGCTCAAGAAGAAGCGCCGGGCGGGTACAGGTGCTCGGCCGGTGGGCACTCGGGCTATGGCCGTTGTCCACATTGAGCGCTGCGCGTCCTGAAAGAAGTTTTTTTTTTTTTTTTTTTTTTTTTGGGAGAGGGGTGTTGATAATGTGTGGGCAAACCAGGGGTCTCTTCTTGCTTTATAGAAAATCAGGCGCCGCTACTGTTGGACCAAGTATATGCACGGGACCAAAGTCGGCGCTGCATCACCTTAGGGGACGGGCCGGTTGACCACCAGATTAGGGAGGCCTACCAACAGCTAAGTGAATGCCATCTCGGGTTTTTTATCCGCCTAACCAATACCTTCCACTAAACATTACACCATCACCATGTAGCTGCATAAGGTGTTACCAGAGCCATCATCCCGGCTGTACTTCTCGATGCAGCCCTCGCCCCATCTATCGACTGCTTACTCAAGTTATAAGCTCCAAGAATAAATATCCTGACTTTCACAGTATCATATTTTTTGCTGTAACCTTTTCCCACAAGTGAAAAGGGTCTATTACCACCTGTGATGCTCTTTTTGTATCACCCTCGGAGTCCAGAAACGAGCTAGCGCATTGGTAACGCACCCTAGGCGTCCAAGACCTGGTCTTGCTCAAGATCCTCAGGGGCCGGGGGTGGAGGCGTCGGGGCGCGCGGCTGCTCGGGCTCGGCAGGAGCGTCCTCGGGAGGGGGCGTACGGGCCGGCGGCGGTATCTCGGCCAGGGGGTCGCGCTCGGAGCACCGGGGCTCATGGCGGCACCTCAGGAAGCCGGCGCCGTCGCGCACATAGGGGGCAAAGCACATATAGCACCACTCGTGGCCGCAGAGGCAGGTGATGTGGTTGCAACCCGAGTGCTTGTGGACGTCGCGGAGGCAGCCCGGGCAGGCCTTGGCCATCTTGGAGACGGCCTCACGCGTCCTGAGGTCGTCGCGCAGCCGCCGACGCGCGCGGAGGTCAAAGTCGGCGCACGTCTCCCCGCGGTGCCAGGGGACATCGTGCACAGTGCACTGGCGGGCGTGGCAGACGTGGCACCGGAAGACCTCGGGCTTGCACGACGACGGGGGCGACCTCGGCCGCGAGACGTGGATCTGGCCAGACCCGCAGCCGGCAAGGCACCAGCGGAAGTGCCGCATCTCCCCAAGAGCGGCGCGGAGGGCGAGGCCGTCGTAGCGGGCAAAGACAGGGCTGGAAGCCCATCGCCTCACGTCGGCGTGTGTGAGCAGCTGCGGACACTCCGGGCAGCGGAGCCGGTCCCATACCGTGTCGGCAAGGCTCGACTCGATCCAACGCCGCAGGCAGTCCTTGCATGTCCCCGGACGTGCGTGTTCGCATCTCTCGGTGATCCTCAGCGGCATGTCGGCTATCGTCTTCTTGTCGCCGCACACAGCGCACTCCTCGCTCGGCCCCAGCAGCCATGCGTCCTGGGCCGAATGGGCTTCCGCGACCTCGAGTGGTACGCGAAACTCGACAGCGTTGGCGCCAAGCGCAACCCAGTCGGCTCGGCGAAGGTCCCGCCCTCTGCCGTGGCTTCCCCTCAGGAGCCGGATGGAGCGCCTTGCGAAATCGATGCCCTCGCACTGCAACCCCAGGGCCCTATCCTGGCCGCCAACAATGCGAGAATGTAGCCAGTCGCGGATCTCGTGGACACGCAGCGAGCCGGCTGCGCGACTCTCATACGAGTTATGCTGTCCACCGCTTAGGGAAGGGTGGTAGACGTACTCCCGGCGGATACCCCTGACAACTAGATAGTCTCGCTGCTTCGAGACATTGACTCCCAGACGACGAGCGAGCCAGGCCGAACCGACTTGCGAGATATCCCAGTAATTACCCTCGACTTGGAGATTTGTTCCCACATTAGAAATAAGCGGATTTTGGGATGAACACCAGGGCCGTTGATCACAGAGCAACAGGCAGAAGGAAATGCACAAATTGCGGAGAAACAAATAAGCCAGAAAAGAAGAATGGGTGGTTACCTGGACCTTCTCGGAGGCCGCCTCGTGCGATCAACACAATGCGGTTTGGATCGCCTACCGCCAAGGCACACGCGATATCCTCCCTTAGGGCCTTGATGGTCTTGCCCTGTTTGATGGCCTGCAGAAGCGCTCCCTCGAGCAGGCCAGGACCGGGGGCAGAGTTCCGGTCTCCCTCCCAGCTGATGCGCGGCCCCTGTACATTGGCGGTCCTACTGCATAGGCGGTAGTACAGGGTCGAGGTGTGGGCTAGGCGGGCGCCGGCCGAGACGGGCGGGGCCACCGCGTCACTGTAAAACAGCAGCCTCTCGTGGTTGCCAATGCGGAAGTAGGCGGTGCTGCGTATTGCTGACTCTATCCTTGACAGGCGGCAGCCGCTGGGACCGATCGAAAGCGTGAAGCTGCTGCGGAGGTGGTCGAGGTCCTTCAGCTCGACTTTGAAAGGCGGAGCCTGCGGCTCCACGGCCTCGGCGGCAAGACTCGATTGGCTAGTCCGGGCCCTTAACCCGAAGAGAAGCCGGCCGAGGAGCCGAGCTGGCCGCTGATGCTTGGCTCTTTCGCCGCCCATCTCGCGGTATCGCCTTTATGCTATGTCCAGCCCCGCCTGGCCTAGCGCATACACAAGGGCGAGGGCGTATGATAAGAAGAGCGTACAGTTTGACATCCTGCGAGAGGCCCTGGGGCTGGGACCACCTGAATCTTGTATATCCAGAATAGGGCTGCGAGGAACACATAATGTTGCGAGCCCAAGGGCGGGGACCGGTCTGAATTGCCAGTGGCGCCCGAGGTTCGCCGGCATGAGCACTCTCGAATTCTACTGGTTATTGCGGTAGATTGGGCGTCGATGCTGATGCTGCTTTTCAGAGAACTCGATTGGCGCCACCCCTAGAGCACCTGTGAGAGCACAAAACCGGAACACATGGGGCACAAAACGCACTGAACGAGTCCAGAGTCAACCCTCATGTTTCCTGCTGCCTCTAGGGTATATCGTATTCTACTGCCGCCAGTGATTATAGCCGCAGTGAGGGCACTAGCCGGGCAAGCCTCCAGCTGAGTAGCGACCTTTGCGAATGAACAGCGACCTGGTGCCCGTCGCCGAACAAGAAAAACAACAGCCGGATCCGCCCTAAACCACAACCAAACTTGACGCAGGCGTCTGGAGCTTCATTGCCAGTCTGGTCAACCACGCCGAGCAACATGGCGTGTTAGGGGCCAGGGGCCAGGACAGTCTCTCGGTCGCCGCGCTGGGTCCGACACAACCCAAAAATACCAATAAAGAGAACGCACCGCGTCCAGAGCATGCTAAATGACTGTACCAGACCAATGCAGACCCTCGAGCCAAGCCGGAAACTCGACCGCCGAGCCCTTACAGCGCGTAGGCACCCACAAGCGCGGCCGCAGCGACAGCGACGCTCGCAAAGGTCGACAGCTGACCCACAGCAGCGGCGCTGTTGGGCCGCGCGGTGTTTGCGGGCGTAGTAGTGGAACCTGTCTGCGTCGCACGGGAAGCTGGTGTCGCCAGCGAGGAAGTTGCGGCACCCCCACTACCGGCCTTGGCAGCCTGCTTTCCGCAGAGGCTTCTGATGTCCGTGTTGCACTTGCCCTGGGCCGTACTGTCGCCCACGCTGGCAGCAATGCATTGTTCGAACGCTTCCTCGCAGATGAACTATGGCAGCGCAGATTGTCCAGACTCAGCAACCAAACCCACACATACCACCGGCGAACGGGGGGCAAGGTGAGGGGACACTTACCGTTGGAAGACTGTTTTGGTAGTACTGAAGTCCAGGAGCGGTGCCGTTCTGGCAAGTGCAGGCGAACTGGAGGTTGCCAGGGTCGCAGTCGTTCTTGGTGGGGTATGTGTTTGGGGCGCCGCACAGAGTGTCGCAGACGGCACGCTCGCCATTGCACCAGTCGGCTGTACAAGGTTAGCACGAGGAACGCGCACACAGACAGCACCACGGGGTCCGAGGAGTACACGCACATCGTCTGTCCGACGAGACCTTGCTCAGGTCCGGCTTAAAGGTGAGGTTGAAGGGCAGGGGCGGGATCTGGATCGCCTGGGCAGCAGCCAGCGGCGCGGCGGCCGACAGTGCCATGACAAGAGCTGCGCGGACCATTGTGGAAGATGAGTAGACGACGAGGGGATGCAATTGGCTGCGGCGCAGGACTGTGAGGCGGCGGCGGGCGGATGCAAGCTGCAGGTCCTTGCTCTTCAGCCCTCTGCTACAGCTTCTTCCTCTCCTTGTTGCCTCTGAGATGTCAATATGGGATGATGACCCGGCTGCTACGGCTCCTGCAGCTGAACGCGGGATGGTGATGCTGAGTGGCGTCGATGGAACGTCCAAAAATGTTGTTCCAAAAGACAAAGACCCGGTTGTTGTTGTTGTTGTCTTATTTCTCCAAGAAAAAACAAATGCCTAGTGGTTGCTAGAGTGTGAGCGAGCACGAAGAGGAGGGAGATTTGTTTGGGTTCAAAAAATGGACAAGTGACGATGCAGTGCAGGGCGGGCGGGCGGGTTGGGAGTGTTTGTACCGGTTGGGCAGGTGGACTGGGCGGGTAATAACGTCGTTGAGACATGGTCGTATTGAGCTTTCCCACCAGGATAGCAGCCCAAAGATGCGACTGATGTTGTGCGGCAGGAAGGTGGGATGGGATGGGCCTGGAGCCCGCTGCAGCTAAGCGGGGCTCGCTGATTGGCCGAACCCCCTGGCGCCAGAACCGGAAACATCTGCGGACATGCACATACCGCTGGCCCCGGACCTGGCCCCCGGAAGTCGCCGTCGTGTTTCTTCACGAGATGGCCCAGCACTCGCTAAGCCCATGTGCGCGAAATGCCGACCGCGCCTGGGCTCTGTCTGGGCAGATGAAGAGGTCCTGAGAGGCGCCTACCGTGCCTGCCGTGTCTGCCGTACCTTCCTGCTCATTGGGCGAATGTTTGGCCTCCATCCGTGGCGATTCGGATATCAGGCCGGCCAAGCCCAGGCCAAGTAGCAATTGGTCGTATGCGGTGCCTTCCCCTCTCCGCCGCGGATGCCCCAAGATCCACCCGTCGGCCGTCCGACCAAGCACGAATGAACGGTCGGGCCAAGGTGAGGAAAGAGTTGGGCTGAACAACCTACCGCGCCTACCAAGCTTGCTGTCCACTTGTCTCTGACGGCGCGTGGGTGCGACCGACGTTAGCGTGCTTAGCACCTTCCTCTAGGAAACACGTATCCAGTCCTATCTCCCTTAGGCTAGCGACCAACCCTACCGGCCTGGGTATAACGCGTCACCGATGGTTGTTGCCATTTACCTCCAGGATTCCAGTTTTCCAGTTTTCCAGGATAAATCTGTCGCTCATTGTTCTCCAGATTCCACAATCCCGGCGCCCCTGCCAGGTGGCGCCTCCGTTTTGCTATCTCGGCGATCTGTGCCAGCATTTGCGGCAAAACACATCCCTGGCCTTGAACCTTGCACATGCCCACGTCGCAGACGGCTGTCGGCGACACGGCGCCCTTGCAGCCGAGGCAATTTGAGCGAAACAAAGCCTATGTTAAACCCACTCCCAGCTTTCTTTACAAACTCTGTAAGAGCAACGAAGCTGGCGCACCACACAGTTATAGAGGCCGGCTTGCACGCCCTTCAGTCTAGCCCAGCCCACGTGTCTCATTCTTAGTTAGAACGGGCGCGTGGAATGTTCTTATCGTGTGGGATCTAGTCTAGCACCCTGGGCACTTAGACAAGAACTCCTCTGGGCACCTGCAGACAAACGCGGTGAGCGGCAAATCGAATACGTAGCCCCTTGCCACGTTTGACGGACGCCCTCGCCGCTTATCAACTAGGTAGCAGGCCCCGCCCACAGATGATACCAGGAAGTGGAAGGGCAGTGTGGGTAGTCGGGCCGCCGGGCGTTCATAACTGACATGGATGCGCGCCTCCAGCCTCCCTGTCCGTCCGCCCAAATCGAGTGATCATGTGAGGAAGAGCACTGTGGTTATCATTCCAGTCCTAACTCCTCCACATTTTGTTTTGGCGCTTGTCCGGATCCAGGCAGCTCGCGTGGATTGGCCTCAGGTGGTCCACTGTTCAACGGTAATTGGCTGAGCCGCCGTGCACCGTATGAAAGATGAACTAACTTTATCTAGTTGTGCAGATGGAGGGGTGCAAGAAAAAAAGCCCATTTGACGACACATGGTGCCTGGTGGGTGTGGCGGACCTCGATTTGCTCAAGCAGCCTCGTTTGCGCTGCACCACCACTCCGCCTGACACATCCTGCGCGTCGACTTCGTCTCCTCAACACGTCCTTCTTTTCCTTCTCACCCTCTGGAATATGCTAGGTCTTCTCGGGCGCCCTTTTGGGCGCCTGCAACCCTCAATTGCGCGAGCAGTGGTGGCGCCCGGCGCGCTAGCTTGTGCTTCTGCCGCCCCAGCAAGGAGATTCAACTCGTCGGCCCCCATCGTCGAGCCGCTGCCCGCCGCCCAGTCACCTTTCCCTTTTCCGGCAGTACCGTCCGCCCCGTCGTCGTCGTCACAAAATACCAACCCGGCCCCGCCCACACTGCAAAAGGCCGGTCTAGTAGCGGCGACACCATCAACGGCCCAAGACACATCCGTCGCCGCACTACTGCCTCTCCTGGCGGCACAGCCATCCCACTATGTCACCCTCCACATTCACGGCAAGCCATACCTCGTCACTCCTGGCGACTCGATCCGCCTGCCATTCAAGATGCCCGATGTTCTCCCAGGAGACATACTCCGATTCGATCGGGCGAGCGTCATTGGCTCAAGGGATTTTACTCTCAAAGGCAACCCCTGGATCAGCGAGGGGCTATTTGAGTGCCGCGCCGTCGTCATTGGTACCGAGACTGAGCCGATTCGCCACAAGATAAAAAAGAAACGGCGTGAACGCAAGACAAAGATTGTCAAGAGCAAACACAAATACACCGTGTTGAGGATCTCAGAGCTCAAGATCATTGCCCCAGACACGGCCGAAGCATCCTCGACGAGCTGATCTGAGCTGGGCAGCTGAGGGCGGCGAGATTGGGTCCTGGTGTGGTCAGTTCTGTCCTGGGACTCCAGGTCCGAGCCTATTCGGTGTCACAGATGCAACCCAGGGATAAGATGTGGATGAGAGACAGAGAGAACC
>NW_008804551.1:79050-107460 GCF_000145635.1 Gaeumannomyces tritici R3-111a-1
CCCCCCCCCCCCCCCCCCCCCCTCCACCAAGGTGCCGTCCCCACCTCTCAAGCGGTCCCCGTCATCGCCTGCCGTGCTCCCGGTGGTATCCCTCCATCAAAACGCGCACGCACCTAGCTGCCAAACCACACAATTGCAGAGGTGACCATAAAGGGGCCAGCGACACCTCACCGGCCTGACCTCGAAACGATGACAATGGCAACTTTCATGCATAGATAGTTAAGCGGTCGGCAGGCTTGCTTTGCACATAGATCGGATCTGAGGTGTCACACCATAACTTGCACGTTGCATTGACAGCATTATCCAAGCCAACAGGGGCATCGATCTGTGGGGACTGGATCAGGCGGGGTGTTGTTGATCGAGTGCTGCTTCCCAAGACAACCTCGCTTGGGACACCGACGGCTCCAAATGTGGGAGAGAAACCAAGTTGGATTGGACGTATTGGGTGGACTATCTATCTGCCAACCAAACAACTGACTAGGATTTATCACCACGTCAGAAGCGACACGACGAGCAACTGATCCTCCGAGCAGGCTCCGTGAAAATGTGGCCGTATCTGTCCATTCCATAATCGAGGCTAGTATTCCCCCAATTTCGATGCCGAAAGGCGCGGGGCTGGGTCGATGATGCGGTAAATTTAGTCGAACAGACCGAAGCCCATGTCCTCGTCGGACTCCTCCTTCTCTAGAGATGCGAAAAGTGGTTAGTATGGCCTAGAGTAAGAGATGGCATGTCTGATGGATAGTGAACGTGTATAACGTACCCTCCTCCTTCTCCTCCTCCTTGGGAGCCTCGGCCGCGGCACCGCCGCCACCACCGGCAGCAGCACCGCCGCCGCCGCCACCACCGGACGGGACGGACGCCAGCTTGGACGAGCCCTCAGCGATGAGCTAGCGAGGAATTTCAGTCAGCAAGAGTAACACCCGCGATGGTGATTTAGTCCCGGGATGAAGTTGAGAGCCACAGGCCATACCTCGTTGATGTCCTTGCCCTCAAGCTCCGAGATCAGCTTCTTGAGGCGCTCATCATCGGCCTCGATGCCAACGGACTCGAGGACAGACTTGATGTCGCCGGCCGAGGGGGAGGCGTTGCCGCCGAGCCCAAGAAGAAGGTATGCCGCAAGGTGCTTCATTTTGTTGGTTTGATGCTGCCCAGATGCGCAAATGTCAGTTCAGTGTGTGCACCCGCGCTCGTCTCTCTGCGCAGCGGCTGAGGGAGAGAACTGACAGCAGTTCAGAGAACACGAGATATCAATCGATTTAACCGTTTCCGGAGACTGATTCTTCGAGTCCTGGAAAGTTGGCGATGTTGCAAATTTGCGAAGGTTGTGTCGTCAGGAATTCAAGGCGGGGCTGAAAAGTTGCGACAGGTATTTGTGTGGGCTATATTTCCCCTTTGCGCTTGCGGTGCAGTCACGTGCTCTTAGGGCGCCTTCCCAACCAGCTGTGTGCATCACCGGCCCCGCCTGTGAATCATCGCTCTGGGCTCCCGTGCAAGCTCGGACCTATTGAGAGCCACGGGCTGGTGAGCTGAGCGCCACCCATCGCTCTGTCTCCACATCCTTGCTTCATGGGTGTGCAGTGGTAGTGGGTCCCCTGACTCCCTCAGGACTGAGCTGCCCCCACCCAGCACTTCGACGTGGTCTGCGACCGCCACGAGTCTGCCAAGTTCACGCGCAGCGGGTTCCGTGGCAGACACAGTGCCAGCGCCAGACTGAAGAATCAAGCCTCGTTAGTTGCATAAACAGGAGGTACCCACCCTGCGACTTGGAGCCTGCCAACGGAGATAAAGGGCTCTCTGGCCTTCTAGTCCCTGCCGACTTCAGCTGGCCAATGTTGCCCGCGTGCGCACTGCTGCTTCCGGGCATGGAATTTCTTGACTGCCAACCCTTCCCTCTCTTCTCTCCTTTCTTTCCCTCCATCCGCCGCCTCCATTCGCTTCCTGCCACCTCTCACTCTGTTTCTTCATGGAAGGCCAACATGAGCGACGAGCTGGTGGGTCTTTCGAGGTGATGGACTGCCTGTTTGCATAACGCGACGCTTGTTCCCCTCTTTTCCTTCTGCTTCCAACGCAATCCAATCGAATCCAATCCGACAGAAGCCAGACTCTAGCCGACCGACACACTTCCCTACTTCATCAACCGGCCTACCCCTAGGCGCCTCTCTGTCTATCGATCCGTCTCACCTGGAGATTCGGCCGCATTACAGCGGCTGCTTGGTAGCTGCTGTGCTCATCAAATCCAGAGACTGCAGACGACGGGTCGCGTCTCAGGTCAATCACCATCAAACGCTGGGCTGTCTCTTGTCGGACGTCCACATCACTTGCATTCTGAACGGTCGGAGCGCCAGAGCCCGACTTGTGGGCTTTCCTCAAATAGACACGATGCCGGTTCGATTTCCCTCATAGAGAGACTCCTCTCCGAAATCCCGCCCCTTTGAACGCGATGGTTGACTGACTGATTTTTTCTCATTTACTAGATCGGCGATCTGCTTGCTTCGATAACCGGCGAGAAGCCGAAGTCCGCGCCCGCCCCAGCCAAAACTAGCTTGCCTCTGAAGCGAAAGGCTGAAGACGATGATGCTAGGAATCGCGTACAAAAGCTGCAACGCACCACGTCTGGCGCAGATGGTCGTTCACTTCCCGCCCCCCTAAAGGGCGATGTGACAGCTCCGTCTTCTGCGAAACATTCTACCAGACCAACATCTGATTCGGCTAGATTGAACTTGGGCAATGGGACGACAAGACCGGTGGCATCCCAGCCACTCCGATCTCGACTGGCACCATCTACGGGACCGAGAGTAAGCTCTCAGCAGACCCCCGACAGTGTTGCCACGGTTAAGTCGGCTCCCAAAAAGGGATCATTCGCCGAGATCATGGCCCGCGCGGTGAAGGCACAACAAAGTATGGGCCAGGTGGGCAAGATCCAACACAAGCCACTCGACAAAGTACCACCGAAACGGGGTGACCGCCCCGACAGCAAAGCGGATGGCTCACGCGACCCCAGGCGCAAGAGCAAGGGTCAAACCGCGCTCAGTGCACATAGCCAGCGAGGTGGCATGAATGGCTCTGCTGCTAAGAATGGTGATCGAAACACGGACAGGAGGCGTAGCCCTGGGCCTCCGGCATCCAGGACTGGAGCCAGTGACAAGAAGGAGGCTGCCCCAGCTGTGGAAGTCAAGAAGGTCAAGAAGGCCGCCGTCGCCACAACGGGCTATCAAGGTACCGCAAGGCCGCCTCCCGGCGCATCATCCAAGCGAGGAACCGGGGCTACTGTACCGGCCAGTGGGAGCGCCAGACACAGTGCTGATCAACGCCGACATGTTCCCTTCGGCGGAGCGAGAAGCCGCAGTCGCCGCCACGATGAATATGAGGAAATGGATGACTTCATCGACGACGATGAGGACGATCCCGAGGAGCCAGGATACCGGTCAAACCAATATAGATACGCTTCGGAGGAAGATGAGTCAGACATGGAGGCGGGTCTATCTGACATCGACGAGGAGGAGCGCGAGGCCGAAATTCTTGGCCGTCGCGAGGATCGCGAGCAGGAAGCACTGGAGCAGAAGCTCAAGCGAGAGAAGGAGGAGCGGAAACGCCGTTTTATGCAAGCCGCCGCCGCAAAGCGGCGGTGAGCCGAGTCGTTATGCAATCCGACCATTCCTTTCAGGCTCATACAGGACCAGGTTCAGCCACAGTCGTCCGTTGGTCCAGTCTTTCCCTCCACCTGCATCCACATGGTCACCGTGACCTTTGGCCGTCCAGATCCTAATTTCATTTTGCTTTACATCGGTTCCTCTGGTTTAATAGCGTTGGCCTTTCGCCACAGGCCTAAGGTCCTACTTTCATCATGACTGAGGCTTTGCTGTTGACTGTCGCCATTCACGCGATCACTTGCTACGTTTGGTCTACTTGCGATATATTTTTCGGGGAGTTGATTGGTAGCATAAGCGATTGGTGTTGCACATGGTTTTACACCCTGTGGCCGCTTCAAAATCAACATGTTTTAATCTCCTCAATTTTTTGTTCATGGTGTTAGCCCACTGAGAAAATGAACTATATGGCCCAAGGTCACGTCTTTCAGTGTAAATAGCATATAGTACGAGATACATGGGCGCCCCAAGGGCATCTCGGATTTCTTAGAACTTGCCAGATGATTCGCATGTGGCAAACTGAATCTGTCGTGTGGAAAAACCAACACCGTCGTGATAACTAGACAACCCGAGAAGGCACCAGAAATACTTTGGCCAATCATTTCCTTAAAACGACTGGCTTTCTGCGGCGGGGCATTTAGGGCTTAACACAAGGACCGCAAGCTATTTGCGGGGTGGAAAGCAAACAAAGTTCAAGGCAATCATGGCTGAAATAACAACGAGTTATGCGGGAGACATGGGCCGGGACCAGGCCGCGCGAGGAAGGGTGACAACAACTAAATCTATGAAACTCAAAAGAAACAGAAACGAGGGAATGAGGCAAGGGGAAAAGCAGTAGCAACTGGGTGAAGAAAAAGAAAGCGCGATATTAATCCCATTAGTGCAAATTTCAGAACCCAGATACTACTCCTTCAGCATGATGAGAACCAGCCAAACTTGGCAGCCCTCTCAGGCTCTTGCTGTTCGCTATCAACCAGTGAGCGGCTGGCCCGACTTGAAGCTCGATCCGCCCCAGTTAGGAGAGATTCAGGATTCGTCTTTGCTAAGACCGGTGTTGCCGAAGCCACTCAGATCCCATCCCTGATAGCGCCCCGAGTCATCCGGCTGCACCTGCGGCTGGCGGGCGGGGAGAGAATTTTCGGGGGTAGCCTTGGCTAGGGGTGGGGAAAGCGATGTCTCCTCTGTCTTGGACGGCTGTGTGGTAGTGGTAGAATGTTGCTTGGGGTGCCCCGACATAAGGCCCTTCTCCTTGAGATACTGGAGGGTCTTGACGATGGTGAGATCTTCTTGGTCTTTGTCGTTCAGCGTGAGGCGCTGCTGAAGGGTCATCCTGCCTCCATTCATCTCGCGCTCCTTCAAGGCGGCCTGGCGGACAGCGTCGTCGTGGACGAAGCGACACTTGCCTTTCTTACCGCAGATTCCACCAGTGGAGTAGTATTTGCAGTGCTTGGACGGGTCTGCCTTCTTGGATGGAGGCGGCACAAATGCCGCAGGGTCAGGACGCGAGGGAAGAACGTCGGGCTTTTCTGTGTCCGACTTGGAATCGTCAGAAGCCGAGGGGCTGCCAGTCACGTCTCTCATGTCGTCTCCTTCGTCTTGCTGTTCGCGCTTTCGCTTGATGCTCGACTCAACCTTTTCGAGCTGCTTCCGCAGCTTTTCCGCCTTGAGCTTTTGCTTCTCAAGCGACAACACGGCAGCACTTTTGCCGCCATCCTTCGACTTATCCCCACCGGCGGTGGCCGACGCTGCCGCTTTGGCCTTTACGCGTGCCTGTGTGGGGAAGCGAGCCTTTCGCTCGGCTATCCAAGCGGCGACATCGGTTGGGCTGTTGCGGCACGAAAGGGGCAGTTAGCACACGATGGGTCACAACGCAAACAATAGGCTCGGGAGGATGAGTCGAAAATATCCGGGGGTCATGGCTAGAATGGAAGGGCCACATACTTTGGAGCATCCGGGCCTATTAGCTCTACGAGCTTCTCCTCCTCGTTTGCGTCATCATCGGACTCCTCCCCGGGGGTGAGGCCCAGCGTGTTCGTCTTGCGCTTCTTCTTCTTCCCGGCGGACGCTGCATCAGGCTTCTGATGGTTGTTATGCGGTGTTGAAGGAGCCCCACCAGGCTTCTTGATATGGTGATTATGGCGCATCTTGTCGCCACCCATATGGGGTCGACCACGGCCGTTGGAAGAATGAAAGCCCCCTCTGCCATGTGCACGAGCACCGTGCTGCCCGCCGTAGTAAGAAGCGTCATAATGAACAGGGCCAGGCATATGGGGAGGGCCAGGGGGTGGGTACCCCTGATATGGCGGCGCTGGATAGGGGGCAGCGACCTGAGGAGGCCCGTAGGGCGCAGGATAGCCGTTACTCACTGGAGCAGGCTGCTCCTGGCGATTATCAAATCCCAAGCGAATGGGTGGGCCCATGGCCGCTGTGGCCTTGTGCCCGCCACGGTCTCCGTGACTGCCGCCGCGCCCACGCCCACCACCAAACTGAGGTCCAGCGGGCTGATGGCCCGTCGGGCCAGGGCCCCCCCATGGCTGATGGGGTGGTCCACTTTGCTGGTGAGGATACGGAGGATAGTGTGGTGTATAGGGCTGCTGCTGCGCCTGAGGCTGAGCTTGTGACGGCGGCTGTGGTTGTGCTTGTTGCTGCGTCTGTTGCTGTTGCTGAGGCTGTTGCTGAGGCTGTTGCTGCGGAGGCGGCCCGTATGGCGATTGGTGACTATACTGGGGCTGTTGGTATATCTGGGGGGCATAGTTGGGATGGTAATTATGCGCAGACAGAGGGGCATGGGGAGGCTAACAAAGTCCGCATCAGTACAAGTTCCGATTTGGGCCCGAGCAATGAAACGACGAGATGCCGTCGAGGTCAGAGCTTACTGGGGCGCCGTGAGGGGGGGCAGCGTAGCTGGGAGGAGGCGGATTGCCGTATGGGTACGGCATCGGAGAGCCATGGAAGTCGCCGCGCCCAGAGTGACCACCACGCCCGCCACGGCCCGAGTGGCCTCCATGGGAGTGGCCTGCGGGTGGTGGTGGCTGTTGTTGGTACTGGCCATACTGGGTGTATCCGGAAGAAGGGCCGCTGGGGAGCGCCGAAGGAGGGGCCGGTGGTGGCGGGCCGTAGCCGTACGTGGTCATCTTTTCGCAGGTCTCGGAGACGAGCTCGGATGATGTAGACGCGCAGAGCGGGAGGAGCGCGTGTCCGTTCAACGCAAGAAAATGGGGACGAGTACCGACGAGGCGGCAAGGTAAGATCGAATGCCTTGCACGCGAACTTCTTGAAGAAGCACAGCGCGCACAACCGTAGCAAACCTAGGCCGTGGTGGCAGTGCGTTACTTAGGCAGGAGACGACGGGGACGGTGCGGAAGGTAGGGACGCGAAGTCGAGAACCAAGGGGAATTGCACGGCCAACGACAGGAGGCAGATAGACGTTGCCCTCGGAGACAAGCGTCTAGCCAGCGGTGCAGGTGCTGAAAAAGCTTGTGAAGGTATCGCGTTGGGGACTGTCTCGGATTCGTGTGATAATAGGGTAGATGGACGTCCAACACACGAGATTGTCAGGATGACGTTTGGATGCCAGTGGTTTCGGTTGTGTTTTGTTTTTTCGAGTACGGCGTGAGGATTTATTCCTGGTGGTGGCCAGCGAGGCAAGTTCCCTGCAGGGCCCAGAGAGCAAAAGCCAGGAGACCCACATGCGCCGACCAGGGAGGGTCGGGAGGGAAAGGCGGCGGTGGGGCTTTCATTGCCCGCCTGCAACCAGAAGATCCTGCTGCGCAAGCAGTCAGCGGTATCCACTCCTTCAAAGAAGGCAGGCAGGCCAACGGCCCTTGGAGCCATCGCATCTGTCGCCCTCGCATCATAGAATGTGCCCAGAAGGAAGGAAATGTACAGAAGCTTGTATTAGGTATCCCGAATCACGTCTAATCCTGGAACGCCTCAGTAACCGCGAACATCCGACATGTTCATCCTCGTACGTTATTTCTCAAAACCAGCCTCTGCTCACTCACCTCAAGTTCGGCTGTATTCTTCCTTCCGTTCATCGTCACAACTTCTACTTTGCTTGTGTCTAGAGTATACATTGTACCCATTTTCTAGCCACTGGCAAGAAATTTTCTGACAAGCATCCAGACCAAGATCGCGGATCTTGTCCAGATCAAGCCAGCACAGTTTGCGAAGCTGAGCATCGATGCCATAGAGGACAACCTGAACGAAAAGTACTGCAATAAGGTGCGCCGGCCAACGCCAGCCCTGCTCCAGCCGCAAACTGGTATTCAAAGCGGTGGCTCATGGAGCGAAAAGCTGACTCCATTTCCAGGTCATTCAAAAGCTAGGCCTATGCATATGCGTGTATGACCTATTGTGGGCCTCTGAAGGCCTCATTGGACACGGGACAGGTGTTGTGAACGTCAATGGTATACATTTTTATAACAATCCACCATTCTCAGCCTTGTTCTATCTCGACCATCGCTTGGTCTCGTGTATTCTGCATACATCCAGGCTGACGTGCGCAACCCCTGTTTACCTGGATCCCAGTTGAGTGTCGCCTCGTCGTCTTCCGACCATTCAAAGGCGAAGTGCTGTTCGCGCGAATCAGCCGATGCGTGAAGGATGGAATTCACTGTCTGTAACCCCAAACAACTCCCGTCTTCGAACAGCCGATCAATGCTAACCATCGGAGGGATTCAGTGCGCACCGACTTCTTTGATGATATCTTCATTCCATTTGACGAGCTACCTGAAGGGGCCACCTTGTATGTCTCGTAAACTGACCCTGCTCCTACTCGCACAACATCTGACTGGCAGCCTCCCGATAGCAACCACGAACAGTCGCTCTGGGTCTGGCACGTAGATGGAGAGGACATGTACTATGACATCCACGAGGTTGTCCGCTTTCGGGTAAGCGCAGAAGAATGGCATGACCAGACACCGACGAAACCAATCGAGGGAAATGAGCCGCATGAGAAGAAACCGCCATACCGAATCACCGGCACAATGAAGGAGGAAGGCTTAGGGGTTTGTCTATGGTGGGGGGATGACGGCGACGCCGAGGCTGCCGAAGAGCCGGTTGACAACGGTGAGATTTGAGATACCTTACAGGGGTGCTGCAAGCTACAATTCCATACCCGCCTCGGAGCTCACTCCCTCGACTTGTTCTGGACCGTTGAGATTTGAGACCGAAGAACCGCCAGCAGCATCAGGACCGCCGAACCTGTTTGAGTAGTCTGTGCTCCACCTCGTCAAGAACCGAGTAGTGCTCGATGACGGCGAGGTTTTCAACCTCTGCCAAGAATTGTTTGTCAGGGTCAACACCTGGCCCGAACATCTGGGGGGCTTGTGGTCCCATCTGACCCATCTGCTGAGCCATTTGATTCGCAGCTAGACAGAATGTATGTCAGCCGTTGTGTGAGGTGTGGGGTAGCAATCCTTCTACAGCTTAGGGCAAGGAGATACATAATCACCATTTGGATGACGGGTGGTGACTTACCATTATCACTGCCAAGCAGGAAGTTGAAAACAGACTGCAAGCCGAATATGCACAGAAAATACCAGCTAATGCTCGACATCCATCTCGGATCCATGTCTCGGGTAGCGACGCCAGCCTGGAGCATGCTCTTGAACTTGACGGTGAGGGGGAAAGGGAGCTTCACTGCAACGGGGTCAGTCGAAAGCTAGATTAGGTGTCAGGAGGGGCTTGTGACGAATAGCGTACTAATGACATAGCCACTGAAAAATGTATTGATCCAGCTCATGATAAGCGTGTTAGGGATGATCATGGCCATATTGTTCTTCATCATGCCCATCATTCCCTCCATCGCATTGGGATCCGTCATGGGGTTCGGGGGCGCCTGGCCACGACTTTCTGGGGCCTTCAAGAAAGCACCAGATTCGTATGCGGCTGTTAGGGTGTCACGGCGCGTGTTGAACGATCGTTTTGACAGAACGTGGTAGTTGCTGCGTATCCCGATACCGTGCAGTAGAGATCGTTGCTCCCTCATTGTCTTGGCCTCAAGCCGTTTGGGCGATGGGACCATAAGCACGGCGGCGTAATGCCTCAACATGCCGGTGAGGATCTGTAGGTAGCGGGCGCGTTAGAGGGGGCACATCCGGCGCGGGTGATAGGATGCGGCTCACCATGACAACAGTGATCGGGATCAGAATCCAGTAGCTGATTTGTCTCCCGTTAGCTCGCGCATCCCTGGCTGGTGCCATGCATCGCACGTTTTGGGAGTCGAGACGGAACGGCATCCATGGAGGCGCTGGCGTACAAGAGCTGGGGATCCCTATGGATCGTCTGTGCAGGAATTTGCACAGCCATGGTCTGATCGGTGTCTCGTCGACTGATACTGGCGGGGATGAGAAGCGAAGTTCCCGGTAGATGGGTGGTATTTTATATGCCTCCAGCACCGCATGGACTTGTGTCGTCAGGGCCTCGGGACATTTGACGTCGAGGACAACAGGGCGGCAAGGCTATGGCTGTGTGGGGCAGCGCAGCGGGCAGTAACGGTTGGGACCCACCCTGGACAAAGCTTCTGGTGGTGCGTGTGCGGGCCCTTGGGAGGCCGGTGGCCTATGAGAACTGTGGAATCCGACCACGTATGGTGGTGGCCGCGGCCGGGCGCACGCCGACACAGAACCTCGCACCTGGTTCGACGAGAGCCAACCTGTTTCGAGTTCAACCACCAACGAACAAAGAAGGCTGCTTTTTCGCATCGCTTGGATCCTCGCCAACGGCAAAATGGCGGAGAAAATCACAGTTTATAATCTGGCAGGTAAGGGAGCCATCCCGGCCAGCGCTATAGTCATGGGCAGACGCCTCCTTGCTCGCTTTCTCGTGCTGACAATGCCGCTCTAGATCTCAAGAACACGTCTGACGATGCTATTCCAAACTACCTGAACTCCCTCAAGTTCAAACAGTCACACGCCCTCACCGACGTCCGTCTGGGCCTCGGCTACGGCGCCTTCCTGGTCGCCGCCGCCTGCTTCCTGTGGGACTACAAGCTTGGGTTTGAGGGCACAAAGTACTACACTGCTGCTGCCGTTGCCCTCTATACGCTTCTCAATGGCGCTCTCACCGTCTGGATATGGGGGGTTGAGAGGGGGATTGTCTATGTCGGTACTGCGCCCAGCGGGGAAAAGGTTCGTCTCGACATACCTACCACCCATTTCACGACCACCCGCGCGTGGCAGCCTCTCTCCCGTTTGCTGTTCGTACCCAGACTAACCTTTTATATTCAAAATGAAGCTCACCATATCGTCGACAACCCTGAAGAACGACCCTACCTACAGGCTCACCATCTCAGTCCTTCCCAAGGGCTCCGCTGCAGCACAAAGTCTAACGGTTGCGAAGGGCTTCAACGAATGGTTTGACTCAGCAGGTCACTTCATTGCGGCGCCATTCCAAACCATGCTGGCCACGGCTGTGCCGGCGATTGGGAGACTTGACTCCAAAAGGCTTCAGGCCGCAACGCCCTCTTCTATACCTTCAGACTCGCAGAAGTACGACGCCGAGGTGCTCGACGCGTTGCTCGTGGCTTCCACCTCGGGCGCCACAACCGGCGCCGAGTCGGGTATCACCAAGAAGGGCGGAAGTCGGCGGAAGGCTTAGAATCTCAATCGCTGGCTGCAGTCTGGTTGATGATATAACCAGCCCGGCGCAACCCCGAGAGTTTGTTTTACTCTTAGCCAGACCCCGATAAAGCCGAATGCAATGGAACTTCAACCTGAAATCCATTCGTATGACTGTCCACTGTCTCGCTAGTCACTGCCCTCCGGAGTTGCGCACACTTGGCGTGCCGAGTATGCTTAGTCTCCCGTGCGTATACTGCAAGATTGGGCGCATGAATGTCCGTTTCTTCTTGCCATATGAATACGTGATTCGTCTTACGCTATTTATAGTGCGGTCCCCTGCATGTGCCTCTCCCTAGGCCCGCCCCCTGCCTCTGCATGTGGCTACCTAGTGCTGGCTTATTCTTGCCCAGCTGCGCCGAGCAGCGAGAGCAGACTGCCTGACTTCTCGGACAGGATCGCCACATGCATCTCCTAATACACGAGACATGCTTGCCGAGTACTGCCCAAGAAGTCCCTCGTCGAAGCTCTGCGCCAGGTCCTTGAGCAGCAGAAGAACCGCGTCCCGACAGCGGGCAGGGCTTCCTTCCCTTCGAAATCTGGCGGGAATTTCCAGCCCCGCCACCAGCCCAGGCGACTGCTTCAGCCCACACTTCAGTGCTTCGATGGCCCCTGATACAACTGCCTTAATCTGACCCTTCATGGTCCCTGGGCTGTGTTTGAGAACCTCTCGAAGCACGTCTAGCGCGGCTTCGATGTCCCCGTAGTTATGGAGGGAAGAGACGCCGGCGATTGCGACGCGAATGACTGTCTCAATGTCTTCCTCGTATACGCAGAAGTCCATGTGTTTCAAGATCCGGATGACCGCGATCGCTTGGACCTCACCCTCGGGCTTCTCCTGGGTGATTGGGAACGAAGATTGCAGTTTGGAGCTGGCAAACCTCACGTAGAACCACTGCTTGTAAAGAGGCTTGATGACGGCGTGGTTCTCGGGCTCTAGTCGGTCTTTGCACGACACGAGATCTTCTAGACGCCGCGCCATGTACTCCCCATGTCCAAAGGATGCCGGGAGGGCCGAGACAAGGGTAGCAAGTTGATCAATGTCCTTGTCTCTCCTTGCAATAGCGCCTGCGAGCACAGCTAGGATCCTCAAGTAGCGCTCCAGGCGCATTCCGGTGCTGGCCTCCTGGGCGGCTGACTCGAGGGAGGAGATAACAGCCTTCCATGCCTGTCTCGCGGGGGCACTCACGCTCGAGCCCGGAATCCATTTGTTCGCGATGACCGTGAGAATGCAGTCTCGGACCTTTTGCGTTCTTTCCGGAAAGGCCTCGGCAGTTGTAACATCATGAAGGATTCTTTCCGCAAACACCTCAAGCTCCGGCTGCCGCGTCATGCCAAGTCAGCTTCTCCGATCGCAGCAGTACGGGGTACCCCTGGGTTCGGCTCACCGTTTGGGATGAAGGAAACGTGCGCAGGCCCCTTAGAAGACCAAGTGATAGAACATTGGCGCGCCCGTCGTCGTGTGGACTCAACCATGTAGTTGGTGGGTGGCCAGCTCCAAAAAGGTTGAACGCCTCCTCTGGTATCTGCAGTGACTGTTGTTCCTCTAGCTCAATATCACGGACTACGAAAGTCGCCATATCTGCGAGTTGGTGCAGATAGATGTCCTGCAAGTCAATATCGTGAGCGATTGCCGCGCTCGGATTGTTATCCGCGTTCCGGAAGTCCAAGCTAAGCCGCGGTCCGGGGGCTGGATCGGCGACATAGGCGGTGGCGCGATGATAAAATTGAATGAGCACTGACAGGGAGCATTCAAGATACTCTCGGAAGATATCAGAGGTGGCTGCCTGGTCCGTTTCATTTCCTGATTCGGACCCAGATTCGGGGGCCAGCTGACTGGTGGTCAAGGGAAGCTCAGGAGAGGGATAATCGAAACCAGCCGTTAGCCGCGCCCAGCTATCTGTGATCATACCACGTCGTACGAGGAAGCCTTTGCAGTGACATGCGTCCCTGAAGAGCATTAGAGCGTTATAGACGGCCGATACTGCGATGGTAGGAATGTCGAATGGGACCCTCTGGTCAAGATACGAGAAGGTGAGCTGCTGCGTTGACAAGACAAAAGAGCGCAAATGTTGCAGGGGGTGACCGGAGGAGGGCAGACTGGAGCAGCCAATATATGAGAGCCTCAGTAGTAGCGTTTTGAGCATGTCTAGGGAGCTGCGCGATGGCCGGTCTCCCCAACGTCTGTCCTGGATACTGGGCATAGCCCTCTGGAGCATGGTGGAGTAACCAGAGGGGTAGAAACCAACGATGTCGCGGAGGGCAACCACAACAACGTCTGCCAGTTCCTTGCGGAGTCCTGTGTCTGGCGACGATGCGAGGTTGAATATGTTCACAATGCGGTCAGATATCATGGCACATATCTGATCGCACTCACGGTCGCTACACAGTAGGACGGAGGCGCTAGCAACAGCCTGGGCTCCAGGTTGGCAAGCCAGGGCAGCTAGACCTCGAGCCGTCTCCTTGAGCGTCGCGACATGGTCGGTATCGGGGTTCTCGACGTTGTTGTCCTTCCAAGAACGAGTGAGAGTGGCGTATACACGTTCGAGCACAAGCGAGTCGAGCGCTCCAAGATCACGAAATGACCCGGATTGGTCCGCGCCAGGGGCAGATGCGCGAACTAGACGGGCTCGCGAGTCTAGAAGCGAGGCTAAGAAGCCGAGACACGTTCGAGCATGTCCAGACGTCCTTGGATCTCGAAGGTTCGCAGCGATAGCGTCCAGGGTACTAGGAAGCATCAGCGCAAGTGACTTCGCGTGAGCCCCCATCACGCTCTCGAGGAGGAGGCCGGCCTGTTTAGCATATGAAGGGTTGGCGAGGTCCTCGAGACAGTCGCCCATAACGGTTGTCGTAAATTTCTCGAGCGGCCCCTGATCCTGAGCTACCACGGCAGGCGTGGACAAGGGCATGGTAGCGAGTCTGCTTGACAGCGTCCGCATGACACCAAGGGTGCTGTTGAGAATCTCGTGGACTTCCCCGTTGCGGACCTCATATTTAAGGGAGTTCCAAATCTGGTTGGCGAAGGGTGCTATGCCTCGAGATGGGTGTTGGTATCGCTCAAGACACGAATCCAGTGTTTTTAGTATGTCCACCTGTGCTAAGGGTTAGTAAACCATGATCGACTATAGCGGTTGACGGGGTTACTTTCCTTGACCGGGACTGTGATTGCGTCTCCTTGGTCCAGCTTCTGAATTAGAAACGGTAGGGAGAGTTTGGCCAATTTCTCACTCGCAGAGAAGCAGGTCCGGAGAGAGAGCTTGAGATCATCGACTGTGACACCGGCAGGGTTCACGGAGCTTCTCATAGATATGGGGAAGTATGCGGAGAAGGATTTGAACAGCTCTTCATCCACGTCGGATGAAAAGTTGAAGCTGCGGAGTAGGCCCTGCAGAATTCCAAACCACTGGAGGAGGCAGCTAGGGTCTCTCTCGTGGTTACAGAGCTGCAGGAGATCGAGGGCGAACCCACCGGCAGTCCCGTAGGTGTGCTGAAGCTGATTGGAGACCTCCTCGTGGCTGATCAGGGCCTGCAACAGCGCATATACTTCCAAGCGTGTTTGGGGCGGCTGTAGGCGGAAGTCATCTCGCATAGCGGCGACACTTTGGATGACGGATTCTCCCATGTCGGGTTTGAAACCTTTCATCGTCGCCAGCTGACGCAGAGCCTTGGCAGCAGCTAGGATACCAGCCTTGTGATCGACAGTGAACAGCCTACCGAAGAACACGGCAAGTAAGTTTACTGTAGCCGTCGGAAATCAGTCAGTATACTGTAGCCCTTGGCCTTCCGGGATGGGTGCATTGTTAAGGATTGCGGGATTATATTACCCTGTTCAGCCCGAAGCAGCGTTTTGTCCATTATTGACAGCGTGTCTGCAAGATAATCCAAAGCTGAAGGATGATAAATCACCACTGGCCAAAGGGCCAGTGAAGAGAAAAACGATCAGCATTAACAACATGAGTAGCACAGGCCCATGGAACTTAGGAGAACATACCTTTGGCTCTAGCGATGACATCGAACTCGGACTCGCCCACTGCATCGTCATCCTGTGGGACCCCTGTGGAAGACAGAGCGGCTGGCATCCATGGGTCGATGGATTGGACCCAGGCGAGGATAGCAGTGCTTCTGACACTGGCAGAACTGAGAGCTTCGGGACCGGGGCAGGCAAGAGCGGTGTCAGTCGGCCCATGATCATGTTGCCGTATAGCCCATAGGCGCGCCGTACTCACCAACGTTTGTTCTGGTGACGGCATCCTGTCGTGTGACCTCATCATCTGCCAGGACATACTGTAATGCCCAGCCCTTAAAATCGGACATGACTATCTCGAATAGCCCCGCGCCAAGGCACAGGCGAGGGTTGCGCTTGTATTGTTCAGACAATGTTTGTATCGTTGGTATCACTTGCCTATTGGCGGGCGTTGTGTTCAGGTTGGACAAGATATGACAAAGATCTGGGCTTTGCGGGGTTCGCTGCGTGCCCGTGTGTGTTTGGCCCGCCGGCAGAGTCAAATGCGCGAACCTCAACCCGCCCTTGCGGCTCCCAGTTGGAAGATGGTGATGCAAGAAAAAAAGAAACCACTTAGTACACAGGGTACTTTCCTGACGGAAACGTCTGCCTCATTATTTTGACCGAGACTCATCACGTTGTCGTTTGTGATGACTGCTGATAGTGACGCAAGGTGATTGTATTGAAGGTGGGGATAACGGAGGGCGGTGAGAGGGGATGGTGAAATCGGACCAAAGAGAGCTGACTTGATTGCCCAAAAAGGTTGTGACAGGGGTGGAGACTTTTTTTCTGCCACGCTGCTGGAGGGGTCAACATTGGCCGATGTCGGAGGGACGGGAAAAAATGGTTGTCCTTGGTGGGGTAAAGAGGCGCATTCTATTCATGCTCGGCGGCACACTCACCCCAAGTCCCTGAACTGATGCCATTGGGTGAGCGTGGATTTCTGAGCTGCTGGTTTTCGTTCTATTGCAGATATATTCTATCTCAATCCCGTCCGTCCCTCAACGGAATTTTACATTTCGATCACTTTACCATAAATCACAATGTCGTCATCTGACGTGCCCAAGACCTGCAAGGTGGTAACGGCGGATACCGTTGCCAGGGGCCTCCTGGAGGAAGTCAGAGAGACTCTGCGACAGACGCAGAAGGAGGGCAGCGCAAAGCCCTACCTAGCCGCCTTTCTCGCCAACGACGACCCGGCGGCCGTCAAGTATGCCGAGTGGTCCAAGAAGACATGCGAGGAGAAGTGAGTTTCAATCGTCGCCCATGCGTCTGAGCTGTCCATTTCACTCCCCAGGCTAGTTCCTGCCGACTTACGTGTTCACTACAGTGGCTTCGAGTTTGACCTCCGGAGGGCGGACAAGGAGTCACTTGAGGAAGACATCGTCGCTGCCAACGAGGACCCCAGTGTAGATGGCATCATCGTGTACTATCCCATCTTCCCCGGGAACCCGACCCACGACAAGTACATCCAGGAGACCGTAGCCCTCGCCAAGGACGTCGAGGGCTTATGCCACAAGCATTTGTACAACATGTACCACAACGTCAGGTTTCTAGACCAACCAACCAACCACAAGAAGTCCATCCTGCCGTGCACTCCGTTGGCAGTGGTCAAGCTCCTAGAACACCTCCAGATCTACAACTCCATCCTACCCTACGGGAACCGGCTTTTCGGCAAGACGATCACCGTCATCAACCGTTCCGAAGTTAATGGCAGGCCGCTCGCTGCATTGCTGGCCAACGACGGAGCCACCGTCTACTCCGTCGACCTGACCGGCGTACAGCTCTTCACTCGCGGCCAGGGCATCCGACAACCGCGCCACCAGGTTCTTGACAAGGACGACTGGGGTTTGCGAGAGTGCATCCCCATCAGCGATGTCATCATTGGCGGGGTGCCGGTCGAAAGCTTCAACGTGCCCACGGACCTCATCAGGGACGGTGCTGTGTGCATCAACTTCTCCTCTTGCAGAAACTTTGATGGCCCCGCAGTGAAGGAGAAGGCTTCGATATATGTACCTTCTGTGGGGAAGGTAACCATCGCAGTGCTACTTCGCAATCTAGTGGTACGTTTAAAGTTTTGCAGTTATTGCAGTATAAAAAGGTTTACATTATGGAGCTAACACCAAGCAGCGGTTAATTGCGAACCGGAACACGGTTGCTTGAGTGTAAATGTAAGGGGGGCGTGCCAGAGTAACCGCTCCACTACATAGACCAAAAGATCCAACAATTCAATCACTTCGTGATTAAACCCTCTGGCACCACAGTATATCAAGCCCCGGGATCCCTTAGTAGGGCGACCCCGTTACAGTAAAAATAAATAAAAATGTAATATAACGCTGCTTAAATACACGGTTTAACACCACCTAGGTTCGCTGCACCCTTTCTTATTTTTCCCCTTCCCGCAACAACCTACCTTTTAATCAGCGCCGACTTGCTTGCAAGCTCGACGCCCACAATCTGCTCAGGTTTACGCGCTGCGTGCGGCAATCACGTGGCCACGCGATCGGTCGTTTTATTTTTAAGCTAGATAGCGGGACGGGCGAAACCATAAGCGTGTTTGCTCGCTTTAAGACAGTAATACATCTTTGTTGGACTCCAGCCCTTGATCGAGCTTGTTAGCGTAGTCCCTAGCCAGGTAGGGGTGGGGGGAATTTCTTTTGTTATTGCTGGATCATCAGGCTCCTTGCGGACCTGATACTCTTCGTTCACGAAGCACCCAACAACATCATGTCTCGAAGGTTCACGAGGGGCCGGCGGAGGGCAAGGATGCCGAGACACGGGAGGTCTTTGACACCTAATCCAAGCTGCACGAGAATCCTTGGTGGTAAACCACGGCGTTGTCCGCCAACGGCCACAGGGCCATTTACGCTGATAGGTATTAGTACCAACCTTTGTATGGTGATAACTACTCTGCCTGAACTAATTATTTTGGCCTCTTTCCTTTCACTCCCCTTCTTCCCTTTCCCCTTCTTTCCTCCCTCTTCTTTTCTCTCTTTTCGTTTTTTCTTCCCCCCCTTTCCTTTCTTCTCTTCTTTCACACTCATCTTTTTCCCTATCCCCCTTATTTTTCATACAACACTCATTTATTAATGCAAGAAAAGTGTTTACCGCCGTTTAGCAACATATTGGAAAACGATTAAAATTAACTACGTCAAATGATTTGCTGTTTCCCTCTCATCTAAGATATATTTCCCCATTCTCGCCACCGATCAAAACGGATTCGTCTTATTCCACTCGGCGAAGCTCACGCCCGGGTTTAGCGCCATGCGCAGGTCCACATCGCCCACGGGCCCGACGGCCTCGGTGCCGTCCCAGCACCACTTCGCGAAGCAGGTGTCGCAGGCGGCGGCGCGCGGCATGCCCAGCCTGGCGCGGCTGCGCTCGACGACGGCGCAGGCCAGGCAGCGGGGCCAGTCGCGGGCCAGGGTGCCGTTACCTTGGGTGACGAGGTCGAAGCTGTTAACCATGACCTGGCGCGTCTGCTCGAGCGACAGGGCCGACTGGAAGTCG
The DNA here is from genome assembly GCF_000145635.1 of Gaeumannomyces tritici R3-111a-1. Taxonomy (NCBI): domain Eukaryota; kingdom Fungi; phylum Ascomycota; class Sordariomycetes; order Magnaporthales; family Magnaporthaceae; genus Gaeumannomyces; species Gaeumannomyces tritici. Next base: position 97,836 of record NW_008804551.1, read on the forward strand.
GAGTAGTTTGTGAAAGCGCTGTATGGGGCATTGGCGAGATATAGCACTATAGGGCTCTCGTGGCCGCGCTCGGGAGTCGTCGTCAGGGACGTGTCACAGCCGAAGAGGGTTGGTCGATGGTTGTAGCCACGCGCAACGAAGGTGGCGGGAGGGGGGACTTTTGGAAAAGGTATGGGTCCCTGCGCGTTAGTGAGGGACTGTAAGTACGAAGTATACAGATTCGTGCCGTTCTGCCAGTTCAAAGCCACGTCCTCGGAGTCGTCCCAGGCGATTATGAAGTCGAGGCGGCGCTCAGGCCGGGCCAGCACCGGCATGGGCAGCGCGTTGAGCGTCTCGGACCCGTCGGCCAAAACAAGCGCGTCCGGAGACCATAGAGAATTTTGGGTGAAGTTTGTGTTGCGGAAGGGGTTGCTTAATGTTGTATAGGTCAACTCCTGCAACGTATAGTTGAAGAAGGCCTTGAAGACGGTGACGATGCCGTCGATGTCATCATTGGAGAAGATGGGCGTGCGCTTGTCGAGCTTCGGGAAAGGCGGCGACGACCGCAGCGCCGTCCAGGGGGACCGCATCGTCCTCCGGACGGCCCGGGAGACGGCCCGCGACACCCCGGCCGCCGGCTTCGAGGCGGCCTCGGCGAGCCAGGCGAGGGTGGCGCGCGTCGACGACGACAGCTCGCGCTTGGAAAATCTGCCGTTGGTGCCGTTGGACTTGGAGGCTATGTACCAAAAGTTCTTGTTCAAGGTTAGTAGTCAGACCACGGACCATAACCATAAGGGGAGCATCTCTCTTACGAAGGCGTTGCCCGACGCCCCGACGACAAAGGCGACAGAATCGAAGGCCTTTACACAGAGGGACGAGTTCATAGGCTTGCCGGTGGAGAGGGGCGTGCCCAGAAACTCCATGGGCATGAAGCCGCCGCGGGGGCCCTCGAACGTGCCAAATTCGAACGGCTTTGTGAGTGGGAGGGTTGATGTCAGCATCGTACTTTGATCTTCTCTATAGGATCTTCCAGGGCTCCGTACATTAAATTCCCAATTGGTGGAGTTTCTCCTGGGGACCTTGAGCCCGTAGAATTCTTCATCCGATGCATCAAGTCCCACGGACTGGAGGATGGGGAAACTAGATCGTTGTGTCAATAGAAAGTAGCTTGAAGGTAGTAAATCAGGATGTTACGGATGTAATTGAAAATTTACCTACGGCATGCCGAATTTCCGGAACTTGTTGAGCCCGGAAATGCCACTCCAAGTAAAAGTCAGGCCGCCGTGAGTATAGGGCGCGGCCTCCCAGCTGAAGGCCTGGCCAAGGAAATCGGCCACTGATACATTAAAACGAGCAAGAGCCTTGTTGGCGAGCTGCGCAAACATAGTCTCGGGCCTCGCCGCCCACTGGCTGTCCGTGATCACGCCCGACACCCGGCTGATATTGGTCCTCCAGCTGGCGATAAGATCGTCTATGACGGGGAAGCCGCTGTGCACGTTTGTCAGAGCAGAGCAGCCAAAAGGGATGGTCAGTGAATAGACGCCTTACCCAACAGCAAGGGATGTCACCGGCCACGCTCCGCCAGACAGGCCAGAGATGTACGTCATACTTTGCAGGAGGCCGCCTGTACCAGCGGCCACCGAAGCGGGCTGCCTGGCATCAAAGGCGCGCAAAGCCCCAACCCCAGTAATCGCGGACCCCCAGCCGCCGCCGCTGATGCACATGCCGATGACGGGCGCGTCGGTGCCGGCCGGCCTGTGGTCGCAGCTACTCCCGCCGCCGCGTAGCCGCTGGATGTATTGGGCCTTGTCAAAGTCGCCCATGTCGATGCTGGCCAGATAACTCTCGAGCGAGCTGACGGCGGCGGCCTTGCGGCCGCGCACCCACGCGGCCTCGGCCGGCGAGAGCCCGCGGGCGGCCGGGCGGATCCACTCGCCGCGTTGCGGGCATTCGACGATGGACGGTGCAAGAGTGATGTTACTCGCCCGCTGGCCGGCCGCCAGCGGGATAAGGAGACAGGCGATGATAAGTGTTGGCGACATTTTGTGTTCTGGTTGAGAGGGCAGCTTCTGCCCCCTTTCCCTTTGGCCTCCCTTTTTGGGTATAATTGAAGGGGTGTGTGGGTTGTCGACAGGGGATGCTGGGGCGGCAGTGATCAGGTCGCGTCAATTCACCACCAGGATGCCCAAGACGACTCGCCGATAGACAATGAAAAGATGCAAACCCCAACGGCAAAGCGAAATTAACGTCAAGTGACATTACTCTTTATTTGAATCAGATGTGGTGGTCGAGATTTGCCGCGGCCCAGCAGGCTGGGCTGATTGCGGATCGCCAAGGTTTCACAAGCGCCAACGACCGTGTGACAGGCGGCCCTGGGCGGCAAAGCAGCCTTCAAGATCAAGAGTCGAGCCCACATGTTCGAGGCCCGGGTGGCACAGGCACCGCACCGGGAGAGACCTGCTCAGCCCGACCGCGAGCCGTCGAGCCGACGCCACCAGCTGCAGCTAGGCCCGCGCCGGCTCGGGGGTGTGTCGGCTGTGCGGAGGTCCGGAATTACGGGCATGAGAATGGTAAACATTCCTGTTCCTCTTCCTGCTCTTAGTCCTGCTCTTAGTCCTGCTCTTGTTTCTGTTTTTGTTCCAGTGTTTATTTTCATCCTCATAACTGATCCACAAACGAACCAAGACAAACGTCATAGTGGCTATTATTGGACAGCAACAACAAAGCCGGGCGCTTACACCAAGCAGCCCCCAATGCTCCCCCTCATTCATTTCGCCCACTCAGCGCTAAAAAAATCGATAATATCCTTCCCCAGGGAAGCTGGCTGCTCGTACGCCGCAAAGTGGCCACCCACGTCGTGAGTCCGCCAAAACACTGTAAAAAGCCATTAGTAATGGTAAAACCTAAAGGTTCTGCAGCGATGGAATAGTTACCAATGTTGCATTCTTCCTCGGCCCACCGCCGAGGAGCCATGATGATTTCTTCGGGGAAATGCGAGACTCCCGTGGGCCGCTCGATGTAGGCCGACGCGGCTGCCTGCACACTCGGATCCATGTTCTAGCCATCAACCAGGGGCGTCTGGTTAGTACATCTTTGACAGCAGAATGGTGGCTATGGAACCCGGAACCCGTTGAGGACTGTGCTACAACTCACCTCGCGGTACATCAGCATCCCAGTCGTTGGGCCTGGGAGATAATGTAGTAGTGTCCATGTGATGAACTCGTCCGCCGTCCACGTTTTGCCGCGTTTATCCGACCAGAACAGGAGCTTGTCCATCATCCATGAGAGCATGCCGACGGGGGTATCATGCAAAGCGTACCCCAAGGTGCGGGGCTTGGTCTTGTGCACATTCTGATACGCGGCTTGGTTCGGGAAGAACCAAGAAGTGCGAGCCAATGCCGCCCTCTCAGTCTCCGTGAGTTCCTTCTCCTCTGGCGAGGTGGGGCCGAACGCCTTGCGAGAGGCGAACATGTTCCTATGGTAGGGGTTGTGGCGTTAGCTACTCGCTGGCGACAACTCGCAATAAGGGCGACAGCGAAAAGTGGGAGGGAGGTGAAAGAAGGGTACAAGTACGGGGGACGTTACAAATGAAGCGCCTTCACTCGAGAAGGGTACGACAGGGTCAGAGCCCGCGCGACCAGCGAGCCCCAGTCGCCACCCTGAACGACATACTGGCCGTATCCGAGTCTCCCCATTACCGCGTCGAAGGCTGTCGCGTGATGAGCGACATTAAACCCTGCCTGCCGCGGGTACGAGCTGAAGCCATAGCCAGGTAAAGAGGGGGCCACGACGTCGAAGCCGGCCTCGAGCAGGATGGGCAGCATCGGCTGCACTTCCATGAAGGACCCCGGCCACCCGTGCAGGAACAGCAGCGGGATGGCGCCGCCGGCACGGGCCGAGGGGGCGGCGCGGGCGTGCACAAAATGCACCGTCAGCGGGTCGAAACCTGCGATCTCGACTTGAGTCGTGTATTGGGGCATCTCGTTGAGGCGCGCCTCGTGGGCGCGCCAGTCGTACGACGTCTTCCAGTGCTGCACCGTGTCGCGCATCAGGCCGGCCGTCACGCCGCCCTCGGCCTCCTCGCCCCAGGCCGTGTCGGCCGGGTAGTCGGGCAGCCGGGCAAGCTCGAGCTTCTTCCGGAGGAGCTCCAGCTCCGACTCCGGAATGTCGACTCTGAAGGGCGTCACTTGGCTCATCTTGTCTGTGGGACTGTTTAAAGAATGGATGAAGGTCCAAGAAATGGATAAACAGGTGTTCGTTGCCGTTCTCTGGGGATGGGGGATTGGCGGGCGAGGTAGCGTATATACCAAAAGAACGCGGACCGATACACACCAATTTGTCATCTGTCGGCTTCCGAGACTATGTCCGCCATCAGTCATGCATCTTGGCCTCCATTTCTCATTCGACGGAGTCTCCCAAAAGTGCGGGGGTTGAGCTCCACGATGACGCGCCTACCTAGGAGCCCAGCCATCCCACCTAGGGTTGCTGGGTTTGTCAACGGCCCAATTTCCATCCGCTTTACGGCTCGGGAGGTGTCGGGGGCCGAATTCTCCGTTTCGGGAATCCCGAGCCGAGGTATTAGAGTTTACGGAACGGGAATTTCATATGCTTGACCGTAGCTAACGTAAATTCTATCCAAAACTAGCGCTCGTATACGGTAAAAAAAAAAGGCTATCAAAGTAAAGAAGCCAGCAAGACGCTAGCCATGCAAGAAAGAAAGAAATAGACTGATTAACCTCATAAGTACAAGCACCAAAACGCCAATTCCCTGCCTGATTTGATACATACGGCCTTAAAACGTCCCGAACGCAAAGAGGTGAATATCATGGTGGTCGACATAAACCCATGAAGCTCACGAGAGCCAGTTTTGGGTCAAGGAATGTAGCCGATCTATGACCAACGGCGCGTACGCGGCTAATGAATCGTCAAGGATGCGGTCGAATAGCAAAAGAGCGTCAGACTCGTCGACGGCAAGGTGGAACCGCTCCTGAACCTTGGAAACGGCCTTGTCGGGCTCCAGTCGAATATCAGGGATGCTGGCATCGGTCATGAGGCTGAACAGGTTCAATATAAGGTTGCTATTTTTGCGGAGAGCGCTATAGGCGAGAAAACTGTACTGTTTGAAGGCGCGGAACTGGTCGGAACTAGTACCACCGATAGCGTCTACCATCTCGCGTGAGAGCTTGACTGCGGGCGCGAAGGGCTTGGGGTCGCGTCCGAGAATATAGCCAAAGTCGGCGTGAAAAAAGTGGCCATCAGGCGCCAGCAGGAGGTTGTCGAGGTGGCGATCGCCCACGCCGAGGATGTATGTGATTACGCAGTAGCCGGCGCACGACCTCACGAATATGTCGTGGGCCTCCTTGCGCACGCCGAGTGGCGCGCTGGCGTCCGGGTTATGGTGGCGCAGGTAGCCCAGCGCCGTGTCGGTCCGGAACTTGCTCGAGATTGACTGGAAGCTCGAAGAGGCGACGAATTGTGTCAGTCCTGCGCTCGCGCTCGTGGCCAGGATCTTGTAGGGCGACAGCTTTAGGTCGAGGTTCTCCTTCTGCAGCAGCTGGTCCATGAGTGTGATGATCTGCACCACAAGCTGGTCTTGGCGCAGGTCGTCGCCCGTTTTGAACAGGATCGGGTACTTGAGCCCATCATCGGTGCGGAAAGTGACCTTGATGGGGTGCAGCGACGATTTGAACACGGTCGTCTCCTCGGGAACCACGCTAACAATGCGTACCGCCGGGTCCAGTGGCAGTGGCAGCGGGGGCTGGATCGACACCAGCTCGTTCTTGGGGTCTGCCAGGAACTGCTTGACGCGTTCGGTGCGCTTGGCCATCGACTCGCCCGATTCCTTGATCTCAACCGAGATCTTGGACAGGATGGCGATCCACTCGGCCTGGCGCAGCAACGTCTTGCGCGCGTCGACCCCGCCAGGCTGTGCTACGAGCTCCGTCATAAAGTCATAGGCGACCTTGCGATAGATGGCGCGGTACTCTGGCAGCTGCTCCTGGCTCGTGTCGTCGCACTCGACCATAAGATACCAGTATAGGTAGTTGCCTAGCGTAAAGTTCTGGCTGGCGCGCGCGATGAGGAAGCGCGCGAGGGACGACGCCTGCGTGGCCTCGCTGTTGCCCTCGGCCGAGATGTGCTCGAACTTGAGCGCTTGCACCAGCTGCAGCAGGTACAGCAGCAGCTCCCGGTCGTCGGCTTTGCGCAGCCGGTCCACAGCATACGCCCTAATTGCCGGGTACTCGAACGTGGGGCCGAGCAGCTCAAGCGCGTCGTCGACGTCGATTTCGGTCCACTTGCCCAGCACCTGCACTGCCTGCTTGGACTCGCTCTGGTCGTGCCAGTTGACCGACTTGACGAACTTGGTCAGCGCCCGCTTGTCTCGGCTGAGATGGTAGCGGAACTTCCACACGAGGTCGCGCTCGTCGGCCGTCAGCACATGGGTAGGCGAGTAGGCCAGAATCAAGTTCAGCTCGTCGCGCGTCTTGGGGTTTGGCTTCAGGTCCTTGTCCATGACTCCGTGTCGGTGCTGCCCGCGCACGAGTCGCCGGTGTTTGCTCTCGGCAGGGTTATCCTTGGCGCCCACCTCAGGGTCGTACACCCGCACCACCCGCGCTCCCGACCGCTCGCCGGGGCTGTTGATACCGGGCCCGTAAAGAACCTCCGGCGGTGGCTTGAGGGCTATGTTTGACTGTGACGCCGACATGTGCTGCAGCGACGAGATGGGCGGAGGTGGGTACTCGTGGTCGGCGAAAACCACGGGGAAATCAAACCGGGGCAACTCGACGTTTAGGAGGAATTTCGAGGCACGCTCTTCGTCTTCCTCTTGCTGCTGTCCCGGCTCGCCTTCGGCCTTTTGTTGTAAAGCCCTCTGCCTCTGAAGGGTCCTGATGGATGACCTCGCTGTTTGCAGGCCCCGTTTTTCGAAACCGCGGAAGACAAGTTGGTCAAGCCACTCAACACGTGGGATCTCGCCCATTTCGTGCTTTTTGAATAGCTTCTCCATCCGCTCAAGCTCCTCAGCATCCTTGTCGAGAGCCACGACTTCGTCCCGGCGCTTCCTGGCCAGTATCGCGGGAGTGGTCGAATCATCAGAGCCGTCAGCCAGCTTGTGCCGATGAACTTGGCACTTTTGGCGGCCCTTGTGGACCTGGTTGTCCCGGTCAAACAGAGGCAGGGTGGTGCCGCCAAAGGGCACGGCATGACCCTGGGCGTCTTTGCCACCGGTGGGTGACAGATCCCACAAAGTGATGGCGAGTCGGGCGTTCAAAGGCACATCGCAGTACTTGAGGGGCAAAGTCAACCACTCGTTCCACCGTCGCTCGGCCTTGAAAGCGCGGTAGGTGGTTTGGACCGGCACGGTCAGCGGCTTGGAGCCGGCCCAGACCTGAACGGTGGCGTAAAGATCCGAGTTGGGGTTAGTGTTGGAGCCGACATAGCGAAGCTCTGGGCGCTGCAGCAGGGTGGAGGCGCGGTAGGGCACCTCATCGCCTTCGAGGTTGATGATGCGAATGCTGACGGGAAAGTCCAGCGCCTCGGAGCTCGCAAACGAGAAGGGCTCCGTCTCCCTCATATTGGCGGTGGGCGAGGCGCAACAGCACACAGCAGAAGCGCGGTCGGTTGCTCTGGCGGCTCAAGTTGGAGGTTTAGCATGGCGAGCACACGAGGCAAGGGGGTTGTGTTGTGTCGTCGGCGCTTGTTTTGTCGAAAGGGCGCTTGGTCCGCCCCTCGTGACGTGACTGTGCCATGGAAGCCACCGCGACTGACTGACGTACGCGGGAGCTGGCACAGTGGAGGAGCACAAGGAGCTGCATACCCCTAACCCTTCAGCCCCCCCCCCCCCCCCTGCCAGATCCACCTCGGCGCCCACTTCCCCACAGCGGCGGTAGCTCAACGCGTTAACCCTGCCACAACCTTATCAGCGCGTTACGATTCTAAACGACTTGGGTTTGGCGGCACCATCACCTACGGGATGGACATGGCATGCCGGAATGGAAACACTCACCAGCAAGTAGCCGCTCCCAGCAGAGACAGACGAGCCCACCCGCTGCCCGCGATCCCCTCCGCACAAAACGTGGCCAAGCAGCGCCCGAAACCCTCTTGCCAAGTCGGCCAAACCACCCCTCCCCCACCACCATGGGAGACCACAACGATGGCGATCTTGAGCACTTCGATCCGAACCAGTCGCTCGACGAGCGGCGCGAGATCCAGCGCGGTGTGCGCGGTCTGATGCGCAAGACGGCCGAGAACCAGGAGGACTTGCTCTCGACGAAGCCAACACTGTATGCTGAAATGCTGCGCGAGGCCGACGAGTACATGCACCAGATCAAGCAGACATTCGAGGCCACTGTCGACTCCCGCCTGATTCTCAACGTGGCAGAGACAGCCTACCGCCGATCCAACCGCTTGACCGCCGGGGCGGGGACTGTCGGCGGCGTCGACGTTGACGAGCTCGTCTCCAAGTGCATCACGTACATGAAACACGGCCGCGGCATCGCCGACGACTCACACGCCGAGCTGTCTAGCACCCAGCATCATCGCCGCCGCCGCACCGCCGCCGGGGGTGGCGGCTCGCGCGACGAAGACGGCGACGAGGACGGCGACGACGGCGACACGCTCAACTGGGCCCATTTCGGCAAGTATGCTTGCGTCCCCTACGTCCGGCGCCCCGCGCTGCCGGGCCTGCTCCTCGGCCCGCTCTCGGTCGAGCGCAAAGCCCGCAAGGTGGCAAAGCGCACGGCGCCTCTCCGGATTAACAGCCTACACGAGGTGCGGCCCGAGGTCCTGGACCCGGAGGCGATGCAGGCCGGGGCCAACGCCGAGAAGGGGGACCTGACGGCCACCTGCACACGCATATTCCGCCTGCTCAACACGGCTGTCCACGAGCGCCAGGATGCCTGTGTAAACGCTGTCGGGGAAGAGCTGCCTGAGGGCCTGCAAGAAGATGAGGATGCGCGCAGGCCCTTCTACGACCGCTTCGCCATCCGGGCCACGGGTGGCATCGACCTGCTGCGCTTCGCCGTCAACCCGCGCTCCTTTGCCCAGACTGTGGAAAACATGTTTTACATCAGTTTCCTGATCCGCGACGGCAAGGTCAATCTCGAGTTTGACGACGATGGCCTCCCGTCGATATGTGAGTTCCCAACACCTGCCTTTGTACTATCAGTCCACTGTATATTTGTCTTGTCCACGTGTCTGTCTAACACTGCTGGCAGGCCCTGTGGGTGACGACGACGACGGCGAGTCAGCCGAAAGATCTCATCCGACGCGGCACCAAGCCATCATCGAGCTGGACCTGGCAAAGTGGAGGGAGGTGATCGACGTCTTTAACATAACAGAGTCCATCATTCCTCACCGCGCCGACACGGACCACAGTGGTCCTGGGGCCCGAGGCTGGTACAGCAGCTAAGCGGGACGGCCGCGGCTGATAACGCCATATCTACGATTGACATCTTCCTCTGACTGGCACCACTGCCATGGTTGGACCCCGTCCTCTATTGTTTCCATTTACTGTGATACCCTACTTCATAGGCAACGTTTACCTAGCCTTTCTGAGCTACGATTACAATACAAGCCATTCTAGGCATCCACCTTTGGTCGATGCGGCTCTCTCCACGCTCGTCTCTCCGAGGCCCGCCCCCCCCCC
>NW_008804551.1:108062-140002 GCF_000145635.1 Gaeumannomyces tritici R3-111a-1
GTCTCTCCAGGCGCCCCCCCCCACCCCCCCCCCCCCCCACCAATATCAATTGACCTATTCTGAGGAACAAGTGATCAGGTCTTGAGAGGTCCTCGCTCTAACCGCATGATCCTCCTATTGTTCTTGCAATTGACCGATCTTTCGGCATATTCAGAGTTCCCTCTCAATACAAGTGGCAGCATGACTCAGCAGGTCCGATTGGGATTTCAATAGGCAATTTCCCTATTGTTGAGGCAGCCTCCTATTATTCCTTATTCACTATTGAAGCCATCGTCATGCCATCCACAATAGCCGCAACAGCCAGGTCAATTGAGAACAAATGCACCGTGATGCCTCTGGCCCAGAGGGGCTCCAGGTATAAATACCTCACCACTTCCCCCTCGTGCTCGTCGCAAGCCTCCTCTTGATTTTCCGGTTGAAGTTGACGTTGTTTTTGTTTATTTCTCTCCGGCCCCTTTCTCCCTTGCCAAAATGGCTGCCGCAAGGTCTCTCATCGTTGTCTCTTCTCCTGCGGCTGGTCCCGCAACCTCCACATCTTCACCGGTGCAGGACGAGCATCCCTCTCCCGCGGCCGAGTCGCCCGAGCTCTCTGCGGCGGACTCCGCCGACTCTCCCGGGTCGAGCCGGTCCTCGTCCCCTATGTTTGTCGAGTCTACCGCTGGCGGTGACGAAGAAGACAGCGAGGGTGACGAGGACGAGTACGAGAACGAGGAAGACGAGGAAGACGAGGAAGACGAGGAAGACGAGGAAGACGAGGAAGACGACGAGGACGAGGACGCCGACGCCGACGCCGACGACGAGGGCGACGCCGACGACAACGGCGCCGCCGCCGAGCAGCAGCGAGAGCAGCTGGAGAGGGAGCTCCATTGTGCATACGTCGAAATCTGTAAGTGCGAAATACCAGTGTCCGTTTCTGGCAAGCCAGCATTCCAGTGATCACCATGAATTTATCCCTTCTTTTCCCGGTCATCTTCATCACTGGCCTGCAATTCGCTTTTTTTTTATTAGATCTTTCTGAATTTAACCTTTTTATTCTCTTTGATTGTCCTTGTCTGTTACCTGCCCGCGAACAGTGCCGGATCCGCACCCCTGGATGCTCATCACATGTTGAATGCCGGATGGACAGACCGATTTCGATTGTGCAGATGTCTTACTTACTTGGAGCTGAGCGCAAGCTCCCAATGTTCTGTTTTCAGACACCATGTTTTGCTGAACGCAGAAGTGCAACACTCACCTGATTTCTTTGTCCCTCCACAACTCCTCTTTTCTCCTCATCGTGTTCAAGTTTCCTCGAATGCGGCCCATCCCACGACTGTTACAGGGTTTGCTTGTTCTGTTCACCCACACCTTGGACGCTCTGCATCGAAAACAACAACCTCTTCACCCAGGAACCCAAGCTGAACCCAACAAACAGCCAAGCTCCAGCACCTAACCGTTGACGGCCTCGCCGACCTCCTCCGCGGCCTCAAGATCAACGACGACCGCGAGGACCGCACCCGCGACAAGAAGGAGGCCCAAGACCTCCGGGCCGCGCTCCGCGACAGGGACGGTCGGGTCGAGCGGCTGCGCAAGACCGCCACGGCCGAAAGGCGCGCTCGGCAACGCGCCGCCAAGGAGGTTCAAGACCTCAGGGGCGCGCTCCGCGACAAGGACGCACGGATCCACCAGCTGCGCAGGAGCGTCACGGCTAAAAGGCGTATGAGGCGGCGTGTGGCCAAGGCCAGCCCCGAGCCGCAGCAGCAGCGCCGGCGACGGCAGCAGGAGGCCCACGAGCTCCTGGACTGTGGCTTCTGGGAGAACCAGTACCAGTACGACGTCCAGCACACCACCGTGCGGCTCCGCGCAGAAGCGGAGGAGACTCGCCGCCGCCTCGAGGCCGAGTACCAGTCTGCCGCTAGGTTCTACAAGCAGCAACTGGAGAACCAGTTCCAGCTCCTCATAAGCGACTACGAAGGCCAAGTCAAAGCCGGGTTGCAGCAGTTGCTTCAGCAACAGCAGCAGACTTTGTTCCAGCAGCAGCAGCAGCAGCAACACCAACAGCACAAGTGGTATTGAAGTGGTACCACCACTCCTCATTCCAGGATGTCTGGCGGTGGAAAGGACCCTGAGGAAGGCTTGGAGGAGGAACAGCGGGGGCAGGAGACGGGCCAGGATCAGATTCAGAGGCACGGAAATGAGCATGCGAGGGAGCAGGAAACGGAAGACGAGGATATGGAACAGGACAGCGAGGACAGGGAAGAGCATAACGAGGAAAGAGATGACAGTGAAGAAGATGACGAGCATGTTGACGCCAATACCGGCATAGGATCGGCAGGAGATATCGAAGAAGACTCTGACGGCTCCCGTACCTTGTCTCTTCATAGCAGCAATCAAGACCATGGGCACAGTCACCAAGACAACCCCGGCGACACTGCTGATGGTGACCCGCCAGCGTCGGCCGACAGCCCCGCCCTCGTCGAATCCCCTCCTCTCACCCCATCCTCGACCGTCGAGGTCTTCGAGGACAGCTTTGAAGATCAACTAGAGCGGCCCACGGCTTTGGCAGGCACCGCATCCGGCGAGCAGCCCGCAGTCGTCGACAGACTCGGGCGGGAGCTCGAGCTCGAGCGGACCGAGGCGCAGAAGCTACGGGTCTCGCTAGGCCAGCTCACCAGGGCCCACGAGGCGGTGACGAGCAAGATGACTAGGCTCAGATCCGAAAACGGGAAGCTGAGGGAGGACAACGCGGAGCTGCTGGCACTAAACGCGGAGGCCGGCGGGCCCGGGGCGGCCAACAAGGGCGACCCGGCATTGCGAGGCAGGCAGTCCATGACCCTAGAGCTCCAGCAGGACAACTGGAAGCTGGTAGCGCAGCAGCGCAGCCTGGCGGAGTACTCCGAGCTGGAGAACGACGAGCTCGAGAGGTCGGTCGGCGACCTGCGAAGCACGATCAGGGAAAAAGAGCAGCAGATCGACGCCCTCAAGCAGTTTGCCAATGAATCCCAGCACGGCGGCGGCCTCACCCAGATCATGGACCCAGCCGGAAGCGGGGAGGTCATCGGCATCGGCGAGGTGAGCCTCCGGTTCTCGCGGCAGCTGAGCCGGCTCACGCAGCTCGGGGTCCCAGACGCGCTCCTGGATGGGCCCGGTGGGCAGCACGAGGGGCTCATCAAGTCGCTGCTGCGCGACGATGACGCCCTGCACGACGCTTTCGACTACCCGACCGAGCACTACACGGTGGACGGGACCGCGGGGGGCCACCACCTCACCGCGGATCCCAAGGTCGTCCGGTTCCTCGTCGACATGGTCGAGCGCGAGGGCGACCCGGGCCCGGTGCGGGAGCTGTTCCAGTACCTCGAGGACGAGACCGACGAGGTCGGGCTCGCGGACCAGGTCTGGCAGCTCCTGGCCAAGCTCGTGGCGGTCAAGGAGGCCGAGGCGTCCGACTCCGGCAAGCAGCCGCTGGGAGACAACACCAGGCTGGTGGTCGAGCTCCGCGAGTCCCGGGCGGAACGCGACAGACTACAGGAGAAGCTCCGGAGGTTCAAGCGCGAGGCCATCTTCGTGGAAGACCTGAAGAAGATCGTCGCGGCCAACAAGCGGGGAGCAGAGACCGACGAGGGCCAGGATCCCACGGAAAGGAAGGCGGAGCTGGTGGACAGCGTCATCCACCAGCTCCAGGAGTTGGGTCGCACCGGCCAAGGATACCACATGTACAACTACCCCTCCTCATCTTCATCCGGATCCGACAAAAACGACACCGAGGAGCAGTTAGAGTACGAGCCGAGCCTGGAGCACGACCTGTACGCCGATGTGTTATGGGAACTCGAAGACGAACCCGACCACCTCCCGAGCATCGGGGAGCCGGGGCCCTCCTCCGTGCCGGCGGCGCCCTCCCGGCCCCGGCGCTCTACAACTATAGGCGGTGGCGACGCGACCCAGGCTCTACCGATGCCACCCACTAGCCACCCCCGCAAGCCCGCGAGAACGGGGTCGTTCTCGGCGGCCCGGTCTATACCGAGGCCGCCCACCAGCTACCCCAGCGAGCCCACGCAGGCGAGATCGTGGTCGGCGGCCCAGGAGGTGACGAGGCGGCGGCACGCCGGCAGCTTCGGCGGGCAGTTGAGGTCGGAATCCATGCCGGTGGACCAGGGGGCGGCGCCGGCGCCGGCGCGCAACATCCCCTTCGAAAACAGCAGGCTCCTGGCGCAGTACGCCGAGGTGGAGAGGTTAAAGCGGGTGCTGGGCGAGACTATTGCCAAGCATAGCTCATGCACCGAGGCCATCGACAAGCTCACGACGGAGCGCGACGCCGCCAACGACAAGGCCAAGGGGCTGGAGGGCCAGCTGGGCGAGCTGCGGGCCAGCCAGCAGAGAACCCCGGCGGCGGCGACGGCGCTCAGGAAAAAAAGTCCCTGGGTGCCGGTTCCGTGGTTCCTCGGCGGTGGCGGCCAGGCAGAGGTGGCGGTGGCGGAGCCCGACAGAGCCGCCGTGGATGATGATGACGACAACTATGACGGCGGCGAGGAGCCGTCGCTAGTCCAGAGCAAGGACCTCGCGGCGGAGCTAGCGAGACTGCAGACGGTCGTCGATGTGCTGATGCACGACAGCAAGCTGCCCAAGGCCGACGGCGAGAGCCTCCGCCGGAGCCTCGAGGCCGCCCAGGGCGCCGCGCGCGAGCTCAACGACACGGTCAGGAGGCTGGAGCGAGGCTCGCTGGCGTCGGCCGAGACCATCCGCGACCTGGAGCAGAAGCACTGGCGGGCCAACTCCAAGATCGACGAGCTGCAGCGGGTGCTCAACGACTCCATCTCCAAGGCCACGCACGACGAGTCCCGGAGCCAGTTGCAGGAGGCGCATAAGAAGATCACGCTGCTTCGGAGCGCCCGGGCGGAGCTGCGGGGCTCCAACTCGACGCTGCTCGACGCGTTCAGGCGAGCAGACGCCTCTAGCAGACACCTGACGCGCGAGATCGAGGAGCTTAGGGCCGAGGCCGAGGCACAGCTGGGCGAGGCGGCCAGGGAGAACGAGGACCTCGAGGCGCGCACCGAGCGGCTCAAGGCGCGGTACGAGACGCTCGGGCTGGTGGTGCAGGCCGCGGTGCAGGCCATGGGCGGGGATGTGGCGGTGGCGGACGATGATGACGGGCCCGGTGTCGAGGGCCAGTCGGCCGAGGACAGAGAGCACGTGCGCATCATCCTGGACCTGGAGCGGGCCATGCGGTCGCACCGGGCGCGCGTCAGCCTTGAGGGCCACGCCGGCGAGATCGCGAGGGCGCTCCGGGAGGCCCGCGAGGTGCACGCCGCGTGGCGCGTCAGGCTCAAGAGGCGGCGGCGGGGCCAGTGGCCGTTTGCGGGCGCCCCCACCGAGGCGGCGGCGGTGGACGAGATGCCGGGCGTGGCGACGGCGGACATGCAACGGACCTACGCCGAGAGGAAGACGGAGCTCGCCGCGGTCCTGTCGGGCCTGGGCCAGGTCAGGGCCGAACTGGGCAGGGCCGGGGTCGAGGTGGCCAAGGACGCGTCGCCGGGGCCCTGGCGCCTCCGCGTCCCCAGCATGCTCTGCCACTCCTGCGAGACGCAGGCGGCACGGTCTCGGCTGGAGGGGACGGCGTGGCCGGCGTTGGTCCTCATCCTGATGAGGCCCTTTTTCAGTGTCTGGGTGGTCGCCCTGTGGCTGCTAGGCGTTGCGACGTGGTTCTACCAGGCGGCATCTCGCATGTCCGGCAGGCTCGTCACTTCCCTCGTCGACCGGGTATGGGTTTGGGAGGAACTGCGGGACGGCAAGGCTGCGAATGGGGAAGAACAGAACAACGACAAGGCCAACGCTACGAGCCCATCAACATCACCCACTACTCGGAACGAGGAGCGGCCGGATAACGAGACTGTAGCCGGAGAAGAACGGCGCAGCATCGATTACAGTACTACGAGCTCATTAGCACCACCAGGCACGGTTGCGGCGTTCCCGGCGGTGCCACGGGTGGAAATCGTGGAGACGGCCGTCTTCATCTTACTAGTCCTGGTCTGCCTATTCTACTTTGCCCTAAGCCAAGAGCGACAACTCTGGCTGGGCGCCAATGGGGCGGCAATGAGGCGGGCGTACATCAACGAAATCCGGAGCCGTGGGGACGCAGTGTACGTGACCTGGACACCGTTCCTCAAGATCGACTTTCGGCCCTTATACGAGCCTTGGCTGGGAGATACGGTCGAGTGGCTCTCCGATACCGTGACAAGGGCTGTTGACGGTATTTGGATGGCGCCGGCAGTCGCCAGCAACACGATCCAGTGGTCCACCGGTGCGGTGGGAAGGACAATCAGCGGCGTTTGGGAAACGCTGGCAATGGCGTCAAGTCACACGATCCAGTATTTTGCCGGTGCTGCGGAGAGAGCGGTTAGTGGTGTTTCGAGGATGGCGGCAGTTACCAGCAACACGGTCCTGTGGTTCGCCAACACCGCGGGAAGGGCGATCCTTAGTGTCCGGAAGAGGAGTACCGGGCTTCCGGCGAGGATGGTGGCAGTTCCCTGGTTGAACAATACGACCGAGTGGTTGTCTGGCGCCTGGGAGAGGGTTCAGGGGCTGCTAGCTTTCTCCTGGAGGATGATCGCGGCCACGGGGTTGTGGTTGATGAAATCGATTACGTGGCAATTTGGCACTGCGAGAGCCGCTTGGGGGCGGCTCGGAGATGGGACAGAGTGGTTACTCGACGATTTTTGGGCGAATATTGGTGGTGCTTTGGGATGGTTGTTCACTGTGTTGAAGAGGATGGCTTTCTTCTATGCCTTGGGCGTTATCTGGATCCGGTTGATGAGGCGAGACTAAGCTGTCGCCTTTTCCCGGCTTGGTGTCACTTGTCTGCTTCTTTCTCGACTTGTTTTTTTTCCTTCAAGTTATTTCTCATTCGGTTGTTACAAATGCCTTGCCATACCCGTGTTTCTAGTTGTCATGACGTGCAAGACTCCAATGCCGTGATCTGACTGAGCGATCTGCGGGGTTTGTGGATCATATGGGATTTGCCAAACAACCAAGCCCAAGCTGGATTTCGCAGTGCCTGGACGATGGGAAGCTTGACTGCACGCATTTGAACCGCCCCATTTCCACACCGACTGCGTCTGTGGACTCCTGCTGAGGCTGGAAAGAAGCGGTGCGTGTCCACAGCGTGACGGGCTGAGCCGGTTCAAAACAATGACGCAGGTGAAGGACAGACCCACTGCCATGCATGGCCAGGGATGGATATTGATTGTGTCAACAGTCCAACAGGGATGATACTTGCAGCCGTTTACACGTTTACACAGTGATCCAAGGCGGGCTTGGAGACCCGAAGACCCGAGAGAAACACGACAGAGAGAGGATTAGTGGTAGGCAAGCAAAGCTGACTGCAGACCCTTGGAAATCCTTCGCCCAAAAGAAAATTCTCTAGCTTACCGGTTTTCCCAGGAGCAAGTTGTCGGTTCAGGCAGGTCGGTGGGCAAGTATCACATGGAGGCGGGCGGTTTGCAGCTGTTGGCTGGGGCTTCTTGGCTCCGTGGGTGCTGTGCCCCATGTGGGGCCGCCTCTTCCGCTGGGTGCGCCAATTTTTGGGTTTGCCATGGAGGATAGGCAAAGGCTAGGAAATGGCACAGGTCAGTTACACGAGCGGACAGCAATGATGGTTTGTCGTCATAATAATGAACATTCTTAATCCCAGGTCGCAGTGCCAAACTCTCACGATGCCAAACTAAGCTTCGTCCCATTCCCCGATGAGAAGTGCGGCTAAACCAGCCATCCTGGGAAAGCCCGCATAGTGAACAGAGGGACCCCTCTTTTTGATCCCCATCTCCTGCTCGAAGCGCCGGCCCCTCCTCTCTTGTGTGTGCCTCCATGTAGCAATCCGGCCCGTCTGGCGTTATCGGCGTGGAGCAGGGCGTCGGCTCGGGTGGCTGTGCCTGCAAGACTTGTGCAGGCCTTGGCGGGGGGCCCATGGATCCCACGGCGAAACCCCGCGCCGGCGGAACTTTTGAGAAAACCGGAAGCTCGGGTTTGGCCATGGCGGAAGAGGAGGAGAAAGGTGGTGGTGGTGGGCGCTGGCGGGTGAGTGGTGCGCGCATAGCAGCCCCGAAAGGCAAGGGGTGCTATTTCCGGGCCCTTCACAAATCCACACCATCATACCAAGACCTGTACGCGCGGGCCGGGCTTGCTGCTGTCTGGTCCCCTGCGGGCAAATGATAGCCCCCTGGCCTCGACTCGCACTGCATCATGGATTCCCGCCTGCCCAGTCCCCCTGGCCGGCCCAGACTGCCGCTGAGGAGGCCGCCCCAGCTGGCATACATCATATCTCGTGCCAACCTGCCCGGGGCTTACTAGCACTGCTGGGTACCTCGGGGATGTGCGCATCTCGCACTGCTATGCTTGCTTACCTGCAGGTCGTGTGTCGCAGGTTATTGGACACACTTTAACCTCAGGAACTACCTACCATCCTCACCGACCAGGTACATATGTGTGTGGCAGCCCGCACCCGTCTAGCTAGTTCCTCAGTCCGGCTACTCACCCGTACTCGTCCCAGCCCAATCAATCCCAAGTCCCTCCCTCCCTCCCGGACCTGCTTCTGGTCTCGTCCTCGCCCTCGATCGGCCCAGTTTGGTTGCTGGTCTGGTGCTCGAATGCCCATTTGAGAAAGGTGCGGTTCGCTGCCCAAGACACCGTTGCGCACGTGTGCCATCGCACCGCATCCTTTGTAGCTCGCCATCTGCACTTTTGTACTTGTCTTCGCGACTCCCGCCCGGGTTCGACAGCGCATCTATCCTTTACATACACACACAAACACGCACACACACACACACACACACACACACACACACACTCTCTCTCTCTCTCTCTCTCTCTCTTTCTAGCGAACACGCACACACACACGAGCACGTCTAGGCGATCTCGACTGTCTCGAACTGACGCGTGACACACAATATTGCACTTTGTCTCTGACAGTCCGGTCTCAGCCACGACTATCCCGTTGGCGCCGTCTCTGCTTTTAAAACGAACCACCTAACAGTTTCCGCACCATCCCCCGACCTACCGTCTTCTAGGACCGACATGGTCGGGCTGCGGGAAAGAACTGTTCCATAACAAAGTCTCCTGCTCTTCCACCCAACACACTGCTTCCTTCTCACTCTTTCTCTCTACGCAAGCCCCGCCGGCATAGCATACACCGGCGACAGGCTAAATCCCGCAGCCATCTTCACAATGCCTACTGCCATGCAACATCACCAGAGCGGCCCTCGCGTCGTCGTCTCGAGCAACATGGATGGTCTGAGTGTCGAAGACTTTGAGACCGCTTCCATCCGCTCAGCAGCTCCGTCATATGGTTAGTCCCCCCACCCCTGTCGGCCTTCCCGACAGGAGCGCGGAGCCGGGGCTCGGGGCCTCGAGCTTCTGATCCCTCTCCGACGGCGGCTCTAACACGCCCTACCCCCAACCGCAGTCTCAGACGTCCCGTCCTACCACTCTGCACTCCCGCACAACGAGCCGACCCCTCCATACTCGCCGCCCGAGCGGCCCCTCGCCTCGAGCCGGCACCAGCACGGCTCCTCCCCGACCAGCCTTCTCGCCCCCGCCGACTCCAACTCTGCGCCGTCGGTGGGCCTGCCCCCAGTTCCGCCCGCGCCGCCCCGCGTGGGCGTCGGCATGGGCATGGGCATGGGCGGCATGGGCATGGGCATGATGGGCCTGGCCGCGGGGCCGGCCCCGGTCGAGCTGTCGGCCTTCCGCCTGCCCTGGTCCTCGAGCCTGCGCTCAAACAACCCGGCCACGCGCCACTACCGCAACGTGGCCCACCGCCGCGCCAGCGCCGCCGTCGCCGACGGCTCCGCCTCCGCCGCCCGCGCCAGGCCCTCGGCCTCCGCCGCCGCCCTCGCAGAGATGGAGAGCGCCGACGCGGAGGAGCGGTCGCGCCTCCGCCCGCTCGAGGACCCGTACCTGGTTGGTGAGGAGGCCGCGCGCAAGGCCAGGGCCGAGAGGCTGGCGAGGGAGAACGGGGACTCGATCCTGCAGATGGAGGACAGGCGGTGGGATCTTTTTCTGGGTGAGTTGAGGCAGCACCTTTGTCTTCTTTTGTTCCGTCCTGGCCGCCATGTCGCATGGGTCAGCCTGGGACATGACTCTCAGCATCGAGCCGTCGAATCGTCCTCTAGCTAGTACTCCGCTAACGTCTGACGTCGACACCTGCAGCGCAAATGAGAACCTGGGACGGAGGCAACCGACGACGAGGAGCCGTCGCGAGGCGCATGGGCATGCGCTAAATCCCCCCAACAAGCACATTGTTTGTCGGGTCGAGTTTTCTGTTGTCGTTTTCTTGCTCTCCTTCCTTCCGCTACCGCTCATCTGTGTGAAGCCCTCACAGCATATGCATTTTCAGGGCACTGGACTAGGGTGTTTTGTTTTCCTTTTGGCTTTTCTTTTGCATTGGGTTTCGGCCAGGGCTACTCAGACATGTGCCCGATAGGGGGCCGCGTCCCGCTCCTTTCTTGGGAGGAATGTCCATGTTGGAACATGATGGTTTGATGATAGCGACGCAGCATATGGGCATTTCTGAATACAAACAAGCATGTTTCTTGAAACGGTACAGCTCCCAACTGTTCTCCCTAGATGGAAATCTTTTGCCGGTTAGCGCAGGTCCAAAGGTTGGGGTCGCAGGTGACCCAGCTGGCGGCGTGCGATGTGACATCCCACGAATTGTTCGAGAGTCGCAAGCTGGCCGACAACAGCGCGTCAAGGTGCAATACCATGATTGAATCCAAACCAAAAAGATGAACGTCTATCTACACGACAAATATGGAGATAGTAGCTGAATATTCCGAATAACGCCTGGCCGCATGCTTGGTCGACAGTTGTACAGTTTCGCCTCCATGTCTCCAGAGACCTTGGTTCTCCCCGTCCTCATACTTCCCTCATTGTTCCAGGGTGACAAGGCACCCATTTGGTACCGATATTGTCTGTGTCTGCCTGTGTTGGATTGCATGTCGTGGGCAGATTTAGCCGTTGGTCTTGCTGTTGAGGATGAGGGCAACAATAAGCCTGGTTCCCGAAACATCTCCGTTAGCCATCCGAGCTGCGTGTGCGGGTCTTGATGCGAGAAAGCCCAAGGTAAGACGGCTTACCCGTAGAGCCCCAGGACCTCGCCGAAAATGAGAATGAGGACCATGCCGACAAAGACCCTGGACTGCTCCATGTATGCCCTGACGCCCTTGTCACCGACGATGCCGATGCAGTATCCGGCTGCGAGGCCAGTGAGGCCGACCGAGAGCCCACAGGCCAGGTGCAGGAAGCCCGTGTACAGCGAGTATGTGGATGCAGGGGGTGGCGAAAGGTCCTGTGCGATAAGGACCGACACAACGAGCGAGTAGACTGCGATGATACCACTCATGATGACCGGGATCAGGCACTGTTTACCACATGTTCGGGGCAGAACGTCAGCGATGGAGCCTCCTTTGCAAACCAGCCAGGACGAGGCGAAGTCAAGTGCAGTCGGTTCCTAACCTTCATAATCAGGTCTGGCCTGAAGGTGCCGACGCCAGCGATGCCGATGCCCGACTTGGCAGTTCCGTACGCTGCTCCGGCGCCTGTAGAATTCGACAATCCAGCATCCTCGTCAGCAATCCGCATCCGTCGTCGCAGCGCGTCATTCGCTTGTCAGGTCGGGGTTGTGTCGCCGTCGAAAAGGCCGAGGGTCGTCGCGTGTCGCATGAACATACATCCAAATATCATCGAGGCCGCGATGCCGGCCTAGGACAAGCAGGAACAACGTCAGCATCTCGACCTATTCATTTCGGCGTGAGTTCAAATGGGAGGACGGGGGCATACCATGCCGACAAAGGGCGCGAATTTGGGCGCGAGCTCCGAGTCTGGTTGAAGCGACATGGTGGTGGTTGCGATGGAGATTCGGCGCAGCAAGACTCTGGATGGGAGCTGCTAACGCGGCTTTGGCGATGGTAGACGTCGACAAGTGTCGCAGGCTGCAGCGAGGGTGTTCCAATTGATGGCAGAACCCGACTAGCCCCCCTGTTGCATCACGTGACTCTCTTCATTCATACGGAGCGAGCGCCAGACAAGGACAGACACAAATGAAGTCGCGACGGCTTGGTTTACGGTGAGTAATATCTACTACTATCACCTCTAAGCCTCTGGCCTTTTCATAAGCCTTTATAATTCACATCTTTATGTTTTGGTGTTGCCCAGCGTGGGCGCAGTGGTTTCCACTACAGTGCGGCTGCGTGGTGGTTGCTGGCATCGAAACACGCCAAATGTTGCCTCCAATTGCCGGCGGCATCAGCACACGACTGGGCGGTGTGGCTGATATTGATGGATGCCACCAAGCCCCCACACCTAGCCAAGCGGCTGCAAAACTCGGTGGCCGGGAGCGGGCTTGCTCACCAAAGATAGAGGGCATGAAGCATGAAGGCGGTGATGTGCACGCAGAAGGAGGACGTCTAGACCATCTGCGACAGCCTGAATCCATCTGAAGTGTGCAGAGGCAGCCCAGCCTGCACGACAAAGTGGGCTTCCCGGGCACTAGCGCACATCTCGCGGCACCGCCTGGGTCCTTGGGGCGGGTACAGCTCACAAATCCCCAGTGAGCGGCCCCGGCCATTCCCCAGCAAGCAACACATGGAATCATCCAGGCTGCAAATAACGTCACACCTGAACTGTCTGCTACACCTCTGTAGAGGGAGGGAGAAGATTGACGTGCAGAACAAAGGGAGAATACAAGCCCAAAGCCAAAACAGCTCGTCGGGAGTAGAAAGGTGGAAGGTCAAACAACAAGCCAGAAAAAACGACTGATGCGGTCTTGATTCGTACCGCGCACGCGCACACACCCAAATCATACGTCTGGTCGGGGTTCCTCTTCATTATTTCTTCCCCTTTCCTTTATTCTCCGCCACCCTCCCCTCTCGCACCTTCTGGTCCAACTTGGTATATCTACCATTGTTCGGGGGCGTTTGATTTGTTTGCATTTCTACCCGACCTGGCGGCTTAAATGACCACGGCCTAGACAGGTCCGCCGCTACGTCGAGGAGGCGCCAATTCTGCCACCATTTCTTATCTTGCCGTTGTAGTTGGTGGTGAATCGCTAGGCTGGGTGGTGAGTGCTTTTTTTTTTTTTAGCCGTTGTGGCTCGCCGCGACACCTGAACGCACCGACACCCGCCAACTCCCACGCCCACGCCCTCGATCGTCGTCGTCGGCAACCCATAACCCATCTCCCCCTTCATCAAGCCGCGTTCGAGCAGCTGGTAATGACTTTGCCCCCATCGCAGTAGTCGACGGCAACATGGCAGATTACCAGCAGCAACAGCAGCAGCAGCAGGGCCAACAACGCCGCTCCGACCAGCGCTCGCCGCCCCAAAACTATGGCCACTCGTCAGACTTCCAGCGGGAGACCGCCTTCAATAACATTTTTGGCGCTGCCCCCGGCCCCGGCCGCTCACACACCATGACATCGTCGTCGATGCCCCCGCCCGAGCTGATGATGCAGCACCAACAGCAGCAACAGCAGGGCCGCACCCACACCATGGGAGGCTCCATGCAGCGTCCCCCGCCCTCGAGGCATCCCCAGGGCGCCGGGCCCTACGGTGAGCCGCCATACCCCCCGAGAAACAGGCCAATCGACGACCGTGGCATGCAGGGCGGCTACTATCCGGGCCCCCAGCAGCGGCCCCCGTCCTCGGGCCACCAGGTCCCATCGCCCCAGGCCCAATACCTCCAGCAGCAGCAGCAGGCGCGCCGCTACCCCGGCCAGCCCGGCCAGCCCGGCCAGCCTCCTCGTTTCGACTCGCGGCCCCCGCCTCCCCGGGACGGCTATGGCAACATGCGGCCCCCGGCACCGCGAGGATACTATCCGGGAGGCGGCCAGCCCGGCCCGGCCATGAACTCAGATCCCTACCGAACTCAGTCCCTCGCGAGTGCCCCGAGGCAGCCCGTCTACCACCCGCCCCCGAGTGCATATCAACAAGGCCTCCACAACAACTTTCGCCAGAGTCCCCCCGGCCAGCCGCCGAATAATGGGCCCTCGGCCCGGACGACGGCGCAAGGCCGCGTCGTTCCAGACCGACATGACGACCGCTCCATGTCCATGACGGGCGGCTATCCGTCACACGAGAGAGACGCCCACCAGACCATGAGCGGCCGCGTGATCCCGAACCGCAGGGTGCCTGGCACCGCCCCTCAGCTTCCCGAGCTGCCCATCTCCAACGGATTTTCCAACGGCTACTCGGCTGCACCGGGCTCGCAAACGAGGACAACCAGCATGGTCTCTTCCACCAGCACAAACGACAGCCAGCAGAGGACCATGTCGATGGCGTCGACCGCCGCCCCGTCCATCGCCCCGTCCGAGTTGTCGGAATCCAACACCCTCGTCAACCGCTCCTCCATGGCCCGATCCACCGATGGCGAGCGCCCCTCGACGGCCAGGGTCCGCCCGCCGCTGGTCTACCCTGCGCTGCTGTCGCGAGTCGCCGAATGCTTCCGCCAGAAGATCATTGTCGGCGATAAGACCAAGAACGGTCTCACGTACAAGAACGCCTTCACCGGCGCCGATGCTGTCGATGTTCTCTCGTACATCATCCGCACCACCGACCGCAACCTGGCCCTGCTTCTCGGCCGCGCCCTCGACGCACAAAAATTCTTCCACGATGTTACGTATGAGCACAGGTTGCGGGACTCCAACACGGAAATGTACCAGTTCAAGGAGACCATGACCGAGGAAGAGGAGGAGAAGCCGGGGGTCGACGGCGTGTTCGTATTGCTGTCGGAGTGCTACTCGCCAACCTGCACCCGTGACCAGCTCTGCTACAGCATAGCGTGCCCTCGCCGGCTCGAACAGGTATCCAGGCTGAACCTGAGGCTGGGCCCCGGCCTCAGGGACGAGGGCGCCGCCGTGCACGAGGATGATGTTGAGCAGACGGACGAGCAGAAGCTCTGGATCAACACGGTGCCAAAGGAGATTGCCGACAGCGTGGGCGACAGGGAGAAGAAGCGGCAGGAGGTCATATCGGAGATTTGCTACACCGAGAGGGACTTTGTCAAGGATCTCGAGTATCTGCGCGACTTTTGGATCAACCCGCTGCGGTCTAGGAACTCGCCCATCCCGCAGAACCGCAAGGACCGGGTGGTGCGTAACATTTTCAGCAACATCATCGACCACCCGTCCATCCACAGCGTCAGCTCGCGCTTCGCAAAGTCCCTCACGGACCGCCAGCAGAAGAACCCGGTCGTGCACAACGTGGGCGACATCTTCCGCGAATTTGTCCCCCAGTTCGAGCCCTTCATTCTCTACGGCGCCAAGCAGCTCGAGGCCAAGTTCGAATTCGAGAACGAGAGGTCAACAAACCAACAGTTCTCCCGCTTTGTTGACGAGATCGAGAGGCGCAAGGAGTCACGCAAGCTCGAGCTCAACGGCTATCTGACCAAGCCGACCACGCGCCTGGCCCGGTACCCGCTGCTGCTCGAGAACGTGCTCAAGTACACCGAGGCCGACAACCCAGACAAGGAGGACATCCCCAAGGTGTTGACCCTCATCCGAGCTCTTCTGACGAGGGTCAATGCCGAGTCGGGCAAGGCCGAGAACAGGTTCAACCTCAGGCGCCTCAGCGAGAACCTCAAATTCCGGCCCAACGAGAGGGTGGACCTGCGGCTCACCGAGGAGGGCCGCGAGCTCGTGTTCAAGACGCAGCTGAAGAAGACGCTGACGGAAAACGCCGACATGACTGCCTTCCTGTTCGATCACGCCGTGCTCATCGCCCGCACGAAGCAGGTCGGAAGGACCGAGGAGACCAAGGCGTACCGCAGGGTCTGTTGCGCCCCGCACCCGCCGCATGGCATCCCCGTGACACAAATTGTATATCCTCGAGTTAAGCGGCTAACAGATATTGAGCCCTGCAGCCGATCCCTCTCGAGCTCCTTTCCATCAAGGAGATGGAGGAGGTCATCCCGCACGGGACCCAGGTCAGGCGGACGTCGTCCAGCCTGCTCCCGCTCCGGGCAGCCGCGTCGGACACAAAGAAGGGCGACGGATGGCCCATCACGTTCCGACACCTGGGTAAGGCGGGCTACGAGCTGACGCTTTATGCCCAGAACCAAGTGGCTCGACAGAAGTGGCTCGAGTTCATCGATGCGGCCCAACAGCGGCTCAGGGGCCGTGCCGACTTCCTGAACATGACCACCATCTCGGCTGGGTTCTTTGGCCCGTCCAACAAGGTCAACTGTGTTGTGCCGTTTGGTGAGTAATTACAAGACGCCAACGTCTGGGGTGATCTCGAAAGCACGCACGCATACTGACGCATTCGACCATGGCAGACGGTGGGAGGAAACTGGTGTACGGAACGGACACGGGAATCTACATCTCGGACCGAAAGTCCAAGGAGTCGAATCCGAAGCAGGTCATCAACACAACCAACGTCACGCAGCTCGACGTGCTCGAGGAGTACCAGCTGCTACTGGTTCTTACCAGCAAAACGCTGTACAGCTTCCCGCTATCGGCACTGGACCCGCTGGAGCCGCCGTCATCCAAGAAGGGCAAGAAGATCCAGAGTTCGTGCCACTTCTTCAGGGTGGGCATCTGCCTGGGGCGGCACCTCGTCTGCTGCGTCAAGCCGACGGCGCTGTCGACGACCATCAAGGTGTACGAGCCCAACGATGCCATATCGGCGACGCGGCGGCAGAGGGGGCTGGGCAGGATGTTCAACGCCGGCCAGGACGAGCTCAAGCCGTTCAAGGAGTTTTACATCCCGACTGAGTCGTACTCTGTGCACTTCCTGCGCTCTAAGCTGTGCGTGGCCTGCTCACGCGGGTTCGAGGTGGTGGCGCTCGAGACGCTCGAGACGCAGTCGCTCCTAGACCAGGCCGACACATCGCTCGACTTTGTGGCGCGAAAGGAGGGCGTGGTGCGGCCAATCCACATCGAGCGGCTCAACGGCGAGTTCCTGCTCAACTACTCGGAGTTCTCCTTCTTTGTTAACCGCAACGGGTGGCGCGCGAGGCCCGAGTGGCGCATCGACTGGGAGGGCACGCCCCAGAGCTTTGCCTTGTCGTACCCCTGGATCCTTGCCTTCGAGCCCAACTTTATCGAGCTACGGCATATCGACTCGGGAGCCGTTCATATCGTGCCGCACAAGAACATACGGATGCTCCACAGCAGCACACACGAGGTAAGCACCCTTTTCAGCCGCTGACGTAGGTGTGCTGGCGGCAATGGCGCTAATTGAAAAAAAAAAACAGATCATTTTTGCATACGAGGACGAGAAGGGAGAGGATATTGTGGAGGCCATGGACTTTTGGAAGAGCCAGCGGCGGTCGGAGATACCCGATGCCACAGAAGAGAGGCCACCGACGGCGTCGTCGACATCTGGGACCATACCAGGCTACCACCCCAGGATGTCGACGTAGGGCTGGCGAGGACGCTTGAAGGAGGTAAATGGACATTGGTCTTCTTGGTTCTGTTCCTTGTTTCCTCTCGCCTGCGCTTCTTCCGCATCGCTCCCCTTTGATCACCACCGGCGGGGTTATTGGGGCCGGTTCCTTGGTAGCCATGAAACCCTAATGTCTCCTTTCCTCTTCTGTAAGCATCTTGTTCTCGCCCGGTTCCATCGTCATGTCTGCCTTTTTTATTCTCGTTTTTTTCTTTTTTCACCTGTTTATCTCGTTTTTATTTTGTTGCACTTAGCCTGGCGGACGGGACATTTTGCGCTGCTCTTGTCCTTGTGTTTTTTTGCTTGATGGTTTTCCGACTTCCAGACATCAAAGGTTTGCACAAACGGCGGCGTTTTTTTCTTCTTGCAATTTTGGCTCTTCATCTTGTGTGTTGGTACAGGGCCTCTCCCTCCTCGCCTCCCGGTCAAGAGAGGCAGTAGTATGAAAGCCGGGGAGGTTGAGAAGAGTGGCAATAGAATGGACCGGGTGAAGATGAGAGAGAAAGAGAGATAGTATGCGTATTTCGGGAAGCGGAGGTGGCTGATTCCGTTAGATGGTTTTGGATGGGACTTTCTATTACTTTAACACGGCTTGTATCCACGCCCCTGGCTGCCCACGTTTTTGTGATGTTTCTCCATGTCATCTAACCGCCCCCCTTTCAACGAAGGTCATGTCCGCTCAGCTCGCGTTTGGCAATCTTGGTTTGATTGCCTTTGTGAGACCTGGCGTGGTGCCGTTTCTTTGGTGTCGGTGTTGACGGCCATGGTCAGCGAACGATCGGGCGATCCTTGGACACGTCTAGTCTCTGGCAGACTGAGGCCCGACTCCTGATATATATCCCCCGGGCTAGGGCCACCGAGAAGGCCGTTTCACGCGCCCAGGTTCGCGTGAACAAAGTAGCAAGAGACCACACGTGTGCAGGCGCCAGGTCCCCTCCCCCCCTTTTTTTTTTTTGGCCTCGCCATTTGGCTAAAATACGCGCTACTGGGCTTGCTCTACGGGCACCGACCGGACAGCGCGCCAGCCGATTTCGGTAAGCGGTGAAGTGGACAATGGCGCTCGCCGCCGCCTAGGTGCCTAAGTAGGCAGGTGGGCACATGGGTAGGTAGCCTTTCGGTGTGTCGCGTGCTTTGCGTGCGTGTGCGGCCGGGCTGGGGTGGCCGACTATGGCGTGGAACCTTCTCTTCTTTCACTTTTGCGAAGCAGTCTGTGCGTCTGTTATTAGCTACCCAGATACCTGTGTACGTGCATAGCAGAACAGTCAGGCCCTTTTTTTTTTGCTCAGGGCCAAGGACACGGAATATCAGACTCCCCCTGGGAAGGATGGGTACAGGGCAATCGTCGATCTCCAAAGCTGATGGGTGAGCCCACAGACGTGGGCATAGACATAAGGGCCTTTTTTTTCTTTTACATGATTGCTATGTACTGTCATGTTTGTTGCATGTTGGGATGAGAAGCAGAGCCGCGCGTCTCACACCGAACGACCGGTAGGTAAACAGACTTGGCTCGGTTCGGCGTTTTAGCCGCACCTGTCTTGGATCCGCGCCCCCTTCTAGCCGTGAACACCAAGAGGTTCTGTTTTTTTGGGGGGGGGTTTTTTCGGTTGCGCACGCCCCGAGAGTCGATAACGCCAAAACGGAGATGGCCGGGCTGAACTGACTGATTGGCAGGCATAAAGAAACAGTGGAGTTTGGCTGCTCGGGTTTTGGCTGACCGATGCACTGTTTATTAATATCCTGTCGCGGCGGTCTCGACTTTCCAGGTCTCGACCGACGCCGCGTGCCTCATCAGACTTTGAGCACGGAGAAGAGAGGAGAGTTCTCATGGCCCCGAAACAAGAGGCGTCGTCCGGTTGCGACCAGTCGAACTCGTCTTTGCCTGGTGGGGGGGATGGACCCTGAAACCTGGCAGCGGGCTGCGTGAGCTTTGAGTGGCTCCAGCGGGAGGTGTGTGTGAATACTGTGTGGGAGAGCGAGGCCGCGGCCAAGACCATCGATGGTCTGCCCCACCAAGCTCTGTATGTACTCACAGAGCGTTATGATATGTGATCAAGCCTTCCCATAGGTAGCCTGTATGTACTGTGGCGACTAGCGAGCGTGCGAGCGTGCCGCCCATGATGATAATGTCATGACCCCATGTCCTGGCAGGCCAGAGGCCGCCGGGACAAGTGCAACGACAAGTTGATTTGATCACCGTCGCGGAAACAAACCAGTAGTTTTTTAGCGCGAAACGACAAGGGCCAGAGGGCCGGTTCGATGGCAGATCAGATCCAGCCAGGCCCGGCGGCCTCTGCACGGGAATGACAAGGAGACGGAGGACGCGTTGGACGTCCCAGCCTTCTGGGTTCCTCTCTCTCGCTCCCTCTTAGCTCGGACGCATCGACTTGGCCAAGCCAGATTTCCCTTTCCGGATCGTTTCGTGTTTCCCCATCCTCAGATTCGATAGGTTTGGGAATCGGAAAGGGTCGGGATCTAGACGCATGCAAGCCCGGCAGTTCCGCTCTGTCTGCCTGGCGATTTCTTTTTTTCTTTACCTGTCTATTTCCTTGATACGGTGAAAGTCATGGGCCGTTTTCGTGGTGCATGGGCAAAAGTGGCTTGCAGATGAATGATAGTCGGGCATCGCCAGCCTGCATTGTCCCATCGATGCGAGCCCCCCTGCCCCTCTCTTTAGTCGATCGGGCAATGGTTTTTCCCCACACCACCCACACAGTGTCACAAACGGGCCTGCCTATTTTCTTATTTGCATCCCATTTCTGCAGCAGGCAGTCCTCTTCGCAGAAAAAGCATAAACCACAAACCACAAACCACCCGGCCAAGACCACGATGGAGGGTGGCCCGGCATGACGCGGCGCACTTTGGCCGTTGACCGGTGTTGGATTCGTGGCTAGCCGCGAGCGGGCGGAGGAGGTTGTGGTGGGTAGCATTCGGCATTGAACCATTTTGCCATCCATCCTGCCCGACCTACCCTCGACCCTGTGCTCCAGCTTCACCCCTCCGTCATGGGGGAGGGCTGGGAGGCTATTCGCCTGCGTAGATGCACGTCTTTGGGGCCGCACAGCAAAAGACGCAGCCCCCAACAATGAGCAACCGACGGTGGACAATGAGTCGGGTGCCGACCATGGTGGTGCATGGACCTACCCAGCACTGGACTACCCGCACTGGGCTCGAAGCGTCGGCATATGGCGGCATAGCCGTGGGATGCGGTACACTTACATGGACACCACAGTCCATCCCAGTGCACAAGTGCTCGGTTCTGTGCTTCTCTGGTGCGTGCCAACCAGCCAGCCCGAAAACGAGAAAGCCCTCCCCCCGGTTCCCACAGACCTGGGTTAGACATGCCGACCGGTCGTCCCCAGAATGTGCGACCAATGGCGAGATCGAGCTAGGGGATTGTTTCTCCTTTCTTGTTTTGCTTTGCTTTTTCTGCTTATGTTGTGCTGCCCGCTGTCGTGTTACTGTTTATCTGTCGGGCTGGCTTCTGCACCTGGGGAGAGATGGACAGAGATGTGGCTGCAGTCAGCGCCAGGGAGTTCCTGGGGTGTTAGTTCGGATCACGGCAAACGCCACAAACGGCCGCCCTCGCCGTCCTTTCTGGTCAGGTCGGCAATACTGTCCTCGACGGACATGTCCTCGGCTGCCCTCCCCTCTGTTCGTTGAGACACAAGTGGACACTGCCAGCCCCTGCCGTCTCCCCTTTTCCGACAAAATCGGCGATCGATCCGTTTCCTGGCGTGTTTACTGGCCGAGACGGGGGAGTGGGCGGATTTCATGTTGGCGGTGCAAAAACCGGGGCTGCCCTGCGCGGTCGGCGGCCTGAACCGACTGCTTCAGTCCGTCTGCCTCAGTCCGTCGTCCTCTAGCCTGCGCGTTTGCAAAGTGCCTGGCGGCCATCCATCCAAGATTAAGGTTTGCGGCTTTGCCCCGGCGGTGAGCGCATTCAAGTGCTTTGTCTGATTGTCGACCGGCCATGGTTTTCCTTTTGTGTGGTCTTGGTCTCGCACTTGCAGCAGCAATAAGCGAGAACAAACGCCGCCCAGCCCAACCCCACTCAACGTGCCGCCCACCACCCCCCAAATCCGGGCTAGAAGAGTCTTTTTTTCAGCTTGCAATTACCAGACAGGACGTCTAGGACAGCCAGCCAGTCAGCCGCGTGCTTCCCAGCCAGGAACGTCACTTCCACTTCCAGCCGACACCGCCAAGACCACACACCCCACCAGGTACACACACAGGCAGGCACACAGACAGGCACACACACAACCCCACACCTACCCACCAACCCACATCGCACCTCCCACCTCCCACATAGCTGCCCATAGAGGGGAAGGAAAAGCCCTACACCACACAGGTACCTACCAGGTACGCACATAGCAGCTAGAGCCGACGAGGGGCGAGATGGAGGGGAGGGAGGGGCTGCTGCGGCATCGTGTCTGCAGGGAGCAGGCCCACTAGCCATTGCCTTAGCCAACAAAACAAAAAAGACCCTGCGCCAAGCATCGCATCTGCCTCCCCAACCAAGGTAGCCCCGGCAGAGGTGGAGGTAAAGGGCGAGGGAGAGTGAGGGGCGTGTGTCTAGGAGGCGGCAGGAGCCAACCTAGGGGAGCAGCTCAACAGGGTTTGTGCTTGGACGTGTGCATCGTGCTTGCTGCTGCTACTGCTGCTGCCGTCTTTGTCTGTACCTAAAGGAGCAAGCACAGCACAGAGCTCTCTCGACGAAAGCAGCCCAACCGAGCTCGCACTGATTAGGCAGGGAGCCATCCATGGACGTCTTGCATGGCCGTGGTTACATGTCCGAACTTGCACTTATCTCTTGTTTTCCTCGGCCTTTATTCCATTTTATCTGTGCCTTCTTTATCTCGCCCGCGTCCAGCAGCAATCTCCCAAAAGATAAAAGGCCGTCGTATCTCCTCCCGATCTCGTTCCATCTTCTAGCCTGCCTCGTCACGAATCCGTCCCACCACCTCCTCCATCCCTCCCCCTTGTGCCGACCTCGATATCGGGCGATACCAAGAGCCACCCATCATCCATCATCCATCTTTTATATATACCACCCACCTCGCAACCCTGTGCAGGCCACGCTTCTTCCACCACCAACAGCCTCCTACCTCCTTGGATACCTGCCCTACACCTCGCTTGCTTCATAGCTACCTACTTCTATTTATTGTACTATACCCACTCACATTCACAATGGCTTGCTACTGTGCAAACTTCTATGTAAGATCCCCGCCGTCGTCCCGGCCCAGGACTGCTACAAGACTCCCTAGACTAACCACGAACCTCTACCGAAAAAGGGCAGCGTCAACTGCCACAACCAAGTCTCCAGGTTTGGCGACAGGTGTAAGCTCTGCATCGTGAGTTCAACTATCTACCCCTCCTTCCTTGTCCCCTGCCTCGTTACGTTACTTGGCATCCCTCTAACGATATTTGCACAAACCACAAGGCCCTCAAGAGCGGTGCCTCGATGAGCGACGGCCTGCTCCACAACGAGGCGGCGGACCAGTGGGTGAAGACGTCGCGGCCCGACGACATGTCGACGCGGTCGCGCCACCACGACGCCCTGTCCCTCGGCGGCGCCCAGCACAAGCACCAGCTGCGCTCCGACATGCGCTACGGCAGGAAACAGTGACTGCGCCACGGCCGCGCGTGGGAGCAGCTCCGGGCCTGGGGCGGGCCTGGGGGAGGCCGCACGCCAGCGCTGCTGCCGCCTCGACGACCGCTTCAAAATCGCCCCCTGCCACCTCTACTACACCCTCGGCCGGCGGCTGGTAGCTCCGACAGCTTCGGCCCGACATACCTATCTACGTTTTCCAAAAGCTATTCGACCCAAACAACATAAAACAAAACGAAACAGCACGGCATGCGAACAAGCGAGCATGACATAACATGGGCGGGCGCGATGTAAGGTGCGCCTCACGCTGTCCTGGACGCCTGATGGCTCCATGGACAGGCCCAGCCCTAGACCCACGACGTCACATTCACGGCCTTTCCTTTTTCTCTATTACAGCCATTGTAAAGACAAGCCTCCTCATCTGCGTGCGGGCTTTACTCTTTTCTTCTTTTTCTCTCATTACATTTTTCTTTTATCATTATACACGATTGCAGTCGTGGCTCCAATACAGTGAGCAATGGGAGGGATGTCGGGAACAATCGGGTTGACAGGAACCGAGTCCACAGGACGCAAATACAAGTCAAGTCTGGTGTTATTGTATCTTTGTGTCGTTCCCTAGGATTAGTGACCAACTTGGGAATGGTCCAAAGTGGAGAAATATGAGTTGGATCTCCTTTGACCTGGCGCTGGTCGTCTAGTAACAAGACAGAGAGAAACCAATTGAAAAAAAAAGAATAAAAAAGTCTCTTCATTATGACAAACAAACGTACGCTCCGATGTGACCCGGCCGCATAAGCACACACGTCTTTTAACTTTTGTGGCTCGAACATGCCTGTGCCTGGCGCTGCAGGAAGACGGGCAATTTTAAGAGAGAAAGAAAAGCTAAAAAGTGAACGAACGAAAAAAAAGAGGAGCGCAGGTGGTGGGCCAGTCGGAACAAACGCGGCTGGACGCTACGGGTGCAACGTCCTGCTTTTCTGTTGCGTGACAGCCGCTCTTGGCAGACCGGCGACGGGCAGCATGAGGTGGCTCCCCCACCCCGCCTTTTAGTCAGTAGCTGAGCTGTCTAGGTAGGTACATACCTCCCCTACCTCGATCCTGATGGCGGTGGTGGTGACTGACGGAACGAACCAAAAGGGGCAGCCCGGCCGCCGGTCACCAGTCACTCGCCGGCAGGCAACGCATTTGTGAAGCTTTTATGTCATGGCTGGTTGCCAGGTCTTCGCGTTCTCGAATGCCATTCTGACAAAAGATGACAGCACAATGAACTGGCAGGGACCCCGGGTACCTACCTACCTACCCAGGTATGAATCCAGCCGCATTCCGAGCGCGGGGAAGACGGACAAACGAACCCCTGCGGTGTCCCCCGGGCGTTTGCGCTCCGGTCCCCGGAGACAGCAGGGCGGATCCAGGTTTTGATACTCGGCCGCCAGCAACCTCTCCCCTCTCTGGAAAGCCATTCATTGCGACGCTACACACACACACACACACACACACACACACACACACACACACACACACACACACACACACACACACACACACACACACACACACATCCGTGCTATAGAGGATGTATAAACCGGCTCTATTCTTCGTCCCCTTGATGCCTGTTGACCTAGCCTCCCCGGTCCCGGATAGCCCTTTGCGGCACTCCCGGGCGTTGGCTGGGTGGTGGGGCTGGGCGTTCCCGCCGGGCCCTCCGCTGCCGCCGCCGCTAGTTTGATCCTGTCGCTAGCCTCGTCGCTGCCGGCGACAAAGGTTGCGCGGTACCGGAGAGGGAAGAGGAGAAGGGGGGCGATGGCAGCGCTTCTGCGGCATCGATCTCGATCGCAGCCATCGACCGGCCGGGCTACATGGGTAGGTGACCCGCCCACCTAGTTTTGCCCGGGGTGAGAGAAGGGAAAGAAAGAA
Source organism: Gaeumannomyces tritici R3-111a-1 (assembly GCF_000145635.1). NCBI lineage: Eukaryota > Fungi > Ascomycota > Sordariomycetes > Magnaporthales > Magnaporthaceae > Gaeumannomyces > Gaeumannomyces tritici. Next base: position 132,995 of record NW_008804551.1, read on the forward strand.
GAAGAAAAAAAACTCTACCCTACCCCTCTGAAGGTATCGGAAATTCTTTCCTCTTTTCTGTCGCCGGTTCAGGGAGGAGAGGGGAAATTGCAGGGATCCGGTCAAGCGCTCGTTGTCGCCCGTCCTCCGCCTGCCCACCACCCTACGATACCGTGTGATACATAGCTAGGCAAAAGGATAAGGCAGGAGAAGTGCGCAATGACATAATAGTTTTTACGTCAATGTGCTCGCGCTGAGGGGAACTTGGCCCAGGTACCCTGCCGTCGCCTGCCAGGGGGGTGGGTGCGATGCCGTTGTGAGAATGGGGCTAGGGGCACATGACAGCATGCCATATTCGCGGGGACTAGATTGAGGTGGGACTCACCACTGGGAAATGTTGAGGAAGGTTAGAAGGCATCACGTGGCACAAGGCATGGCGGTCAGATGAGGAAGACTCAAGTAACAGTTGAAAGTCGGCGTTTGTATTAGATATTAGCGCAGTTTTCTGCTTCTATACGCGCCAAGATGCTTTTTTGCCCCTCCAGAATTCATTACCAAAAACTCCATCAAAAGGAGTGAAAAGAGCAGTGTGAGACATGTCATTCTAAATGCATTAAGCTAAGCAAATGACCTCTCTCCATGTTCCTTTTCTCGTCCTTTCCCCGTGTTATTCGAGTCCCAGACTCCCGAGGGTATATGGCATTGGTTATAATTAGAGGAGGGGGGCTCACGGGCTCGCCATGTAAAGACAAAAATGAAAATCAGAAGATGCTGGTACATGTAGTAAAGGAAACAAGGAAAGCCAAATAACCGTGAAGGGCCACACCATAGAGATGCTGCCTCGTGTCGTTAAAGGATCGTCAAGAATATGATGGTGGGGACGACAGTCCCATATGCAAAAGTGTACTAGTACACGGGAACAGAATTGCCGAGTGCTCGCGCCCGCGTCACGCTACATCCCCTTACAGGAGAGCGGCGACGGCCATGGCGGCAAAGGCAGCCAGGCCAGCAGCGCCGACCTGGACGCGGCCGCCGCCGGCAACCACAGGGGTGGTGGTAGTAGGCTGGGCGGGGGTGGCACCGACCGGGGTGGTCTGACCAGGGACGACACCAGTACCGGCGGGGCTGGTGGAGGTGGTGGGGGCCGGCACGACGGCGCTAATCGGGGTGGTGATGGGGATGAGACCGACAACAGCGGTCGAAGAGACGCCGGAGGCGGTGGTGAAGCCCAGCTTGGGGACGGTGACCGAGGTGTTGATGGTGACGGTGGAGCTCGAGCTGAGGATGGTCGAGCCGTCGTCATCAATGCAGGGCACGACGGTGGTGGTCGAGAGCACAATGGTGGTGACGGCGGCCGGGTTGGTGCTGGTGGGGGCCGGGGTCACGGTGATGTAGCTGGTAACGGTGGGGGCAGTGACGATGGCAGGGTTCTGGGGGATGTGCGGAGCGCAGATTCCCTGGTAGAAGGTGACGGCCTTGCTGATGGTCTCGTCGCTGGCGCCGTGGGCGTAGAAGCACTGGAAGACGTTCTCGGCGAAGGTCTTGTCGGGGCAGTAGCACGCGGTGTCGGTGTTGTCCTTGCAGCCAAGCTGGAAGATCCAGGTGTTCAGGCACTGGGGAACGACATCGGGGCAAGGCAGGGTCTCGACAGGGCCGGCGGGGGTGGTGGTGGTGCCGGGAGTGACGGTGGACACGACCGACGAGATGACGGTGGTGGTGGTCATGGAGTAGACGGTGGTCGACACCGGAACGCTGACAGTGACAACAGTGGTCTTGGACTGGCCAGGGCAGTCAGGCTTGTTGTCGCCGCAGCTGATGATGGTCGAGACAGAGGTGGTGAAGACGGTCGACGTGCTGGGGAAGACAGTGGTGATGGTGCTGGTGGTGCTGGAGACAGAGGTGCTGGAGACAGAGGTGGTGGTACCAGGAGCAGTCGTGCCGGGAGCGGTGGTGCCAGGAGCAGTCGTGCCGGGAGCGGTGGTACCAGGAGGAGTCGTGCCGGGAGCGGTGGTGCCCGGGGCTGTGGTGCCAGGAGCAGTGGTACCAGGAACAGTGCTGCTGGAGCCGCTGGAGCCGGGAGCAGTAGTACCAGGAGCAGTAGTGCCGGGAGCAGTAGTGCCGGGAGCGGTGGTGCCAGGGGCAGTGGTTCCCGGGGCAGTGGTAGACGTGCTGGAGCCGGCAGCAGGCTGGGTGCTGGTGGCAGGAGCAGAGGTGGTAGGGCTAGTGCTGGTGTTGACGGCAGGCTCGGTGCTTGTGGTGCCAGGGGCAGTGGTGGTGACGGCAGGCTTGGTAGGGGAGGTGGTGGGGGGCCTGGTGGAGGTGACCTTCGGGGGACCGCAGTCGAAGTCGATGCTGGTGACAGTGATGCCACACTGCGGCTTCGGCTTGTTGGGCTGGGGAGGGTAGATGATGGTCACGTTCTGGGCACCACCGCATTGGGTGTTCTTGATCTTGGAACCACCCTTCTTGCAAGGGGCACGGTGACGGCAGAGAGAACCGTCGGGCATGTCGTAGTGGAACTCGAGATCGCAGTCGAACTCAGTCGACACGTGGATCTTGTCCAGCGAGAACTTGTCGGGCGAGCCGAACGAGGGGCATTTGGGCTTCTCAGGGAAGCAGGTGCCGCCGATGACCTTGTTGGGGGTACGGCGGTCGAACTGGCCCCGGCGCTTGAAGTTCTTGTCCTCGGAGCACTCCCAGCCCTTGAACTTAAACCTATCGTAGTTGTCGACGTTGCCCAGGGGCATGTCACCCCAGTTGAATCCGGTCTTCTGCTTCTCCTCGCACTTGTTGTCGGTGTTGGACGGGCAGGTGAAGGGGTTGGCACCCTTGAAGGTAGCCGAAGCCCCAGCAACCAGGGCCAGAATGGTGACAGACTTCATGTTTGCGGTGTTGGTTGTGGATTTGGTTGGGTTGTTTGTTGTTTTCAAGAGTTGGAGACGGAAATATGGAGCTGTTGAGCGAGTGTAGCTAGGTCGATAGCAAAAGTGTTGTGGTGAAAAAACCAGTCTTGCTGATAACGAAGGGAGCAAAGAAAGCGAATGACTTTACTCAAGAAGTGAATCTGTTGTAGAATGGATGATGAAAAGGAAGACGGTAAGAAAGGGGATTCAGGGACTGCTAAAGAGCATGAGGAGAGAAAGGAAACAGAATGAGCGGTTGGACGAGGAAGCCAGACGGCTATATAGAAACGACGGTGGTGGTGTAAGTGCCCTTTCCGTACCGGGCCAGAGACGGCTACGGCTCCTCCTCGTCCAGCAGGGAGAAAGAACCCCGGGCAGGTGGCTTGGTGTGGGTGGCCAAGGACAAGGGCCCAAGGACAAGGGGGGTGGAGGGGCCAACGGGCGGGCCTCTTTGTCCCCTTGTCGTCGGCCCCCTTGTCCAGTCCCTTTTTTGGCATCCCCACGCAGCATTTGGTTCCCAAAGGGGCGCGAGCGAGTGACCGCAGCCAGGAGCTGTCGACTGATTTCCGTCTTTGGGCCGGCCGCGCCGTGCTCCTCTCTGCCCACACCCCGGGGGAGAGATGCCCGCCATGCCTTGGCTCGACTTTTCCTGGTGGAGGAGCGGCAGATCCTCCCGCCGCGCGCGTGCGGCGATGTCCACGGCCACCCGCCGCGTGCTCAGGTCGCCGCCTCTGGCTGTCACCTTTGGGTGGTAGTGTCTCTCCCCTTGGCCTGTGTCTTTTATTTGCCGCCACTAGCAACGCCTCTTTCTGGCTGCTGGTTGGCCTCTTGCTCGCAAACGGGCGCGGAGGCGGTCGTTGACGTGCGGCGCGAATCGCTGGCCAGCGCCCCAGCGCCAGAGAGGCCTGGGACCTATCGAACGGACGGTCGGCAGCCTCAAGCGCTTTCGCCAGCGCTTTTCTTGGCAGCCCAGTCATAGCAAAGCCGGGGGGGCAGTGGAGCGCGCGGCTCTGACCTCTGTCGTGGGCTCCTCTTTTTCTTTCGCCAGGGGTGTTGCCCCATTATTACCCCACCCACCCACACATCTGCTCGATGCTAGCACGAGCCATTTTTTTCTTTTTCTTTTTCCTTCTCTACCAGTTGTTTGGCGGCCAAGCATCCGCTGGTGCGGCACGCACTTTAGCCAATTATGGAAGCCTGGCTGTGTCGGCAGCAAATATCGTGCAACTCGAAACGGCGCCGCAAACGCCTCAGGGGAAACTTCTCGTATCCTTTCCGATGCCACTCTCCTGAGGCAGCTGCCGGGCCGGGAAGCAGGGGAATTGTGCAGACTCCTTTGACTCCTGCAGTCAAAGACGGACGGCAAAGACTGACGGCACAGTCACAACGGCAATCTGACGTGCGGCGACCGCGGGCTGTTTGCGCCGTCGACGTAATCCCCTTTGATCCCTTTTTGGAGGGGCCACGCGAAATTGGCAGGCGAATAATAGCACAAAAGCACCTGTGCCGACAAAGCCGGTTCTCCGTCTTACGCCCTATGTTGCCTGGCCGTCGGCGCCCAGCGCTACCATCGGCGCCCACAGCGCTCAATGTCGCATACGCTTTCATAACATTAGCGAGCCACAATCCCGCTTATTCTCCGGCTGGTGCAAAGCCCCTCTGCCAATGGTGCAGCACCACGCAGTCGCTCTATCGTATCCGCGGCTATGAAATGCCCGAGGTGGGTTCGCCCCCTCTGGACCCTGGACCAGCGCTGCAAAGTGCTCGAAAGAAGGAATTCGAAATCACGGAAAGAGGTCACACACGGACATCGCCTTCCTTGGCAGGATGAAACCGCCACAGCCATCTTGCCATCATCACCCAATAGTCAGAGGAGAAAAATAGCAAGAACAAAAGCCCTCTTTGCTGGATACGCTCAAAGAACCGACAAACACGAGGAACCTGAAACGTGCAGAAGTCACTGGCCGCCGTGATGGTGGGTGGCATGTGGGTCCCTTTTCAGGTACTGTACCGAGCAGCACAGAGGCTGCTCAGCCACTCCGATCCGCGCTAATGCAGGAACCCACACAGAGCAAATCGGGATGGCAGACCCAATGATGCGATCGTCCGGGCCGGCGAGTCGCTGACAGCTAGTCGTGGCGCCCAACCATGTGCTGTTTGCGGTGACAAGAAGTGGAGAAGCCTTGAAAATAGCCCGGGATCTGGAAAGGAGCACCATTACAGTATGTTAAAGGAGCTTCTTGGGAAGGTAGGCACACAGGCACCCCCATGACAAAATTATTGGCACCGCAAAAAAAGGTAGGGTGGAGGGACGCGAAGGTTCGAGGGTCGATTTAACGGGGTTGGGAAAGGATACGCCAGCCGGATCTCTTGGAGATTCCAGCCCAACGAAAAACAGCATTGTGACTGTAAGGACGCTTTTCTGAATCAAAGAAATCGCATATAGATTGCACGCGTGTTTTACTAGGCGTTGAGAGCTTTTTAGGCATCGTTTTGAGGCTTTGTTGTGACGTGGTTTGGATTGAAAATGGTGGTTTAGTGGGAAAAAAATCGAATTGCGGTGCCAATAATTTTGTCATGGGGGTGACAGGTTACACATATCGACAGGGTCTATAAACAGCCACGCCATCTAATTACTATGTACCTGGGCCTGATCGCGGGACCGACGACGTAGCCCGGCCATCGCGATCTGCGCGCGTGGGCAACCGAAAGGGAGACACGAAGGGGCACCCATCGCAAGCGACATTCGAAGCCATCTCCGGAGTCTGTCCCCTGGAGCCCGATGACCCAGCGATTCACTAATCAATCTCCATTGCGTGCGCACCATGCCCGCTCCACCCCGCCCAGGGCGACCCAGCCTAGGCGAGAGCCGCCCCCCTCCCCACACAGGCTGCAGAGCCCGATTTGGACGCTGCATGAGGCCTGAGCGCTTCCTCCTCTCTCTAGATGGGGAACGTTGCATGGGAGACTGCCACGCCCGTCACCTGGGCAATTTGCTGTCACCTTTTTCGGCCTCTCTCGCTTCTCGCTGGACCTCGCGCAATGGCCCGCTCTCGATAGCTTCGATATCCACCTCGGTGAGCGGCGGCGGTGTGCCTATCTATGTAAGCTCTTTGCGGTCTTTGACCGCCTGGCGCTGGGCTGGCATTTGGGCATGGGTCCAGTGCAATGCATGGGACAGACATGCCGAGGCATTCACAAGCGCGCGCGTGTGCCGCCTGCCTTCAACCCGTCGGGCAGTTTTCCAGCTTCCTTTTTCACCGGGCTCTTTCTTTCATGTTTCAACTGCAACCCCGAACCCGATTGGGCCTCTGTAGTGGTAGCCAAACAAAGGTGGGGTCCGTTTCAGGCCTTTGCACCTACCGGCGAAGGTCACCACTGTCGGCCAATCGTGACCAGGAGCTTTCCCAAAGCGGAAGTGCGAGAGTTCGTGAGCACTCGAGCTTGGACCCGCAACAGCGGACAGGGTCACCTCATGTTCAGGGCGGGGGCCCCATGTCACGCTCAGGCACGCCTTCCGTCAAGCCAGGCGTCGTCGCTTCCACAACATCACAATCGGACCGGTGTTCAAGCTTTTCCCCTCTGACTCGAACCACACACAACTGGGGCCGTTGGCGATGGCGCTCCTTGGACTCTCTGCCCTGCCCTGCCCTGTGCCCTGCCCGGGGCTCCCGTTTTTCTTCTCCAACGTCGTCTTCCGTAGGCGTCGCCTCTGGTGGGACCGCTGTGACCACCACCACCGATGGCCGGTTGACTAGCCCATCTGCCAGCGCCTGGTGGATGCCTTCTGTCACTTCCAATTTCCCATGGCCTGTGCGCTGTGTCAAAGCTCCCTCGTCGCCCCCGATCAAGATGTCGTTAGCAAGGCTGGGCAGGCTCCAGGTTCCAGGGGGAGGTTCCTTTTCTTCTTCCAACGCCAAATCGAAAGACGTCGAGCGCGATATTGTACTTTTATGAATGCTCGAATCCATGCTTCCCCTAGCTTGCGATCTGAGTATAGCCTGTGAGGAGGCCGCCTTGGCGGGAAACGAAGCCCCCAAAAAAAGATCGACGACGCATGAACCGCGGAACAGGGAAAGCTTTTGTTGGCTTGGCCCCTCTTCCGTGGCTCAGCAGCCCCCCCCCC
>NW_008804551.1:140451-162896 GCF_000145635.1 Gaeumannomyces tritici R3-111a-1
TTTTCCGGCATAACAAACGCCTCGGTGGGCTATTATAGGAGACGGGCGCAGCGCCGCGAGGGCCCGGCCCATCATTCGGACCGTGTCAGCTTTGCAACCCGCCAGCTCGGTAGTAGAGCGAGCATCGTGAGAGCAGGATCAGCGGGCCATGGCCCTCCTCGGGCCTAGCCGTGCAGTGGCTCGGTGTGAGGATGATGGGCCCCGGAATCGACTGGGGAGCCGGGTGGTCAGTGTACTTTTACCACCCGCGAAGCTCCCCCCTTCTGCGCGTGGGTGGGAGCTCTCTCTGGCGAGCCATGACGACGATGCATGATGAACACTCTCGCCCTCCAAGGGGCTTAAGGTTTGGATGAGCAGGATGAGCCTGTCGACTGATTTTAAGCGCAAATAAACACCGGACGACGGGTGGCGATTCCCTGTGCATGACAAGCGCGTCCTGGGTTCAGCCTCGCTTCCCCCTTTTCTTCGTCGTGCTTTCAATGCAGGCCACCATGTCCAAAATCTTGGCCAACCGCGCGTTACGATGCCACTTGGTGTCAATAAGCCATCGTTGACGATATAAAGCGTCTGTTCCCACACGGTTTCGATCGTAAGGGTAGGTCATGGTATCAATATTTGCCCGGATTCTCGAACGCGAAATCCAAGGAACTCCCAACTCTTTCTGCATGAATAGACTTGACCCATCCCCTTCACTTTGTTTCCCGCTGGATCTGTTCCTCGTTTTTGGCGAGGCCCCCCTCTGAACTACGGGCGCCTAACCTATGAAATGAACAAGAGTTACTATAGCCCCAATGTTTCAAGTAGCTAGTATCATGCAGCGCTGACCATCCATAAAGAATCCCACGCGCGATTCCGCTGGCTCTTCCTCCTTTTCCCATTTTCCGCACGTGCCTGGCCGTGGTAGCGTCGCCCCAGAGCTTGGCGATGGACGCCCAGCGGGTACGAAGGGGGAGTGCGAGACGTCTCCAATTAATGAGCCCTCTTGTGGTCCGTGGGCGAAGGGAGGGGGGCATCGCGATGGGTTGCGTCGTGGGCGGGGTCTGCTGTCTGCTCTCGGAACCAGGTCGGTTGGGCGGCGATCGCGAACAATCACCCCCGGATCGGCGGCGGTTCTGCTCGCTGCTGCTCCTCTCGAACCGCTGGCGGGCTGTCAGGCCGGGGGAGGTGGGCTTCTTGGCAAAGGCTTGGCTGGTTGACAGGTCTCAGGAGCTGGCGTATTCGTTTCGTGAATTGATGCGGTAGATCGGGTGTATGGTGATGGTTGCGCCATGGAGATGTCGTAAAAGTTGGCGTTTAGCTGACCTTGGGGAATCATCAAGGAGCCCCCTAAAGACGAATCTTGCCGTATGATGAAGTTTGAGAAATATCTGATCTGTTTGAGAAGAGCGAGGTATTGGTTAAGCTCGATTTAGTGTGAGAATTTAATGATGTTGTTAAAAAAGAGACATCCAATGATAAAAGATATTTCCAGCATGTTTAGAACGCAATAACTTGTTGGAACAGTTGTGATCGCAATAACCACATTGAGGACTTGCGATGACTTAAAACTGCTGTCCAAAATGAAATTCGAACTAGACTTTCTTTTAATAACACGCTCACATTTCTTATGGGATATCTTTCCAAAACATTCAGCGAGATGGGTATAGTCTCACCACATCTTCGCTCTAAGTAAAAGGTCAAGTGTGAGCTGCGACAAAACGACACTCACGGCGCCTGCATTCTCCTCAACCTCTCCTCGGCCGCCCTCGCTCTCCGCTCCCTCTCAATCCGCATCCGCTGCTCGGGCTTCATGCCCCTCATGTCCTCATCCCGCTTCTCCTGCGCCGACTTGTGCTCCCCCACCCTCGCCTTCCCGCCGCGCAACGGCACCGACACCTTTGGCGCTTCCTTCCTCAGCCTCTCCTCCTCGGCCCGCCTCCTCTCCGTCTCCTTGGCCTCCGCCTCCTGCTTCTCCCTCTCGGTCCGCCGCGCGGCCTCGGCCGCCGTCATGGGCGCGGGCACGCGGGCGCCCTTGTCGCCGTCGCCCCAGTCCCACCTGTCCTCGCCCAGCTCCGCGCGCGCGACGCGAAAGGCATCTCGGGTGGGCCTGTCGGCCGCCAGCTCGAACGGCGTCCGGGCATGATCGGCGCCGCTGCGCACCGTTGGGTCGGCACCGGCGGAGCAGAGCAGACCCGACACGACGACGGCTGCCCCCTGTGCCGCCGCGAGGTGCAGGGGCGTCGGCGCGTGCCGGTTCTGCTGTGTCCCATTGGGCTGAAAGAGGAAGTCGGGCGAGAGCGAGTTGGTCTTGAGGTAGGCTAGAAGCGCAGGGAGTTTAGATCGCCGTATTAAGGCCTGGATTTGGGTTGTGTGCAGCTGCGCCGTCTCCTCCTCCTCGCTCAGCTTGGGCCTCGCGGTCTGTGGAGCCACTGCTGCCGGTTGGGTCTGTTCAGTGGGTGCGGCCGGCTCGGGCTTAATCTCGCGAATCTTGAGCCTCGTCAGTTCCACAAACGACCGCATGAGCTCATCTCGGGTGGCGCGGCGCGTGCTGAAGGGAAAACCTCTGAGACGCTTATCGTTTGACTTGAGGACCTGGCCGTCATAAGGGCCGAACAGGGTGCGGCGGTTGGTGGTGCCCGTCGCGCGGACGAACAAAAGTTCCGCCGTGTCCAGCAGGCCCTTCCAGCTGGCCAAAAGGGAGCGCACGTCTTCGACGAGAGCCTGCTCGTTGTACCTGCGGAGTGATGATCCTGCCGAATGGGCCGTGCCCTTTGCGTTGTCGTTGGCCGACTGCGAGCCGCCCTGCTTCCGGCGCGTCGTGTAGCGGTGGAACGTTTTGTGTGCCAGGATGACCGCCTCACGGTTGGCCGGATTCGACGACTTGGACTTTTTGGGCGCCAGCGACACCATCATGGCCGCAAAGTGCCCGCCGCCGATCATGCAGAGGAAAATGTGCGACCCCGTGTGAGCGACCGGCATGACCTCGCTATCCTTGGGGGGCTTTGCCATGGATATTGGTTCCAGCTGGCGCTTCCTGATGTTTTCGATGAATGCGCCGTCTTCTTTTGCGAGCTCCTCGTTGGTGAATAGCGCTTTGTAGACTCCGAAGAAGGTGTTCTCAGGCAGGAGGGGCGAGCCGAGCCAGACCAGGGGCGGGTTGCCAGCCCCTCGTTGCTGTCTCCTCGACCCGTCCTGTTCGTCATCGCCTGCGTCCTTATTGCTGCCCATTTTGTCTGCCAGCGTCGCTTGCTTTTTTAGGAGCGCAACGAGCGTCGAGTCCTTGGAGCCTGGGGTGTCGTCGCCTGATGCGTCGTCGGACTCGGAGTCGTCGGATCCCGAAAGGCTCTCGTCGAGGTTGGCGACAAGCTTCTCGAAATCGGGTTCAGAGACGGCCTGCTGGCTACGCAGCTTCAGTTTGAGGTTGTAGTGATGCCAGTCCGACCTCAGGTGGCTGCGCTGGTCCCCGACCGTGGCGAAGGACATGGTGCATAGCGAGCATGACTGCGACCCGACGCCAGTGCTGGTACTGGGCGACTGTGACCTTGGCTCTAGCTCGGGGGTGACGACATCTGTGTCTGGGACTGCGACATGGTCGGTAGCCGCCTTGAAGGTCAGAGACTCCAACACCTCCCCGGGCAGGTCGTAGAGGTAAAGCGGGCGGTGGAGAGGGTCGTTTGGTTTTCTTGCTGGTGCTGTGGTGGTCGACATTTTTGTGGTGATGAGGGCGTCGAGGCGAATGAAAGGGCAAGGAGAGGTGATTGTTTCGCGAGTAACACGGCCGCGCGGATGCTGGACTGTAGCCTGTAGACTGGAGCTCAAGGTGCAGCCGGGTTTCTTTTGAATGTGGACGAAATGGAGGCTACTTGGAGGAGGTAAGCACCCTTTCGGAGTTACATCCCAAGCACACTGCTCTGCGCCTCTTTCGCAGGATGAGGCAGGATGACGCACCGGGGCGTTGAGAATGTCTTTATCGATAAGAGACAGCAGTGACTCAGGCCGAACAATTGAAGGCAGGCTCATGACACACGACCTACCCCAATTGGGAAAGAGTTTAGAGCCATCCACATTTCCAGCGACTTCGCACACAGCTCCTTCAAACTCAGCCTCACTCTCTGCTTTTCCATGCATACGCTTTTTGAGAGGGAGTCAACCTTGTCAATGATGCGACTCAGCCTACGTAGGAAAAGTCTATGGGGGCCAAGCGTTCGCCTCATGTCTTGGTGGGAAAACCCTCTTATATATACATAAGCTATCAAAAGCCATCAAAGTCATTCCCATCAAAGTTTTCCGAAACAGGCACCCACATGTCTTGCCTTTATTTCGACGGCCCTTAGCTTCGGATTGGCTCCACGACGGACGGGCCGAACTGCACATGTTTCTTTGCTCGCGTTGGCGAGCCCGCGGAATCCTGGGCAATGTCTTCTGGGTCGTCGGGGACGTCGACGACCGAGGCTCTGCGGTCCACAACCGCAGGCTGCGACTCCGCAGGCGCCGCCAGTAGCAGCCGTCTTGATGATGGCTTCCTCGGCGCTGGTTGCCTCGCCGATGGTGTCCTTGGCGATAGTGAGCTTGGCGACGGTGGCACCGGCTGAACTACGGTACGTGCGCTCCGGCGGCTGTAGACGGGCACCGTAAGCTGCGGCCGTCGGGGAGAGGGGGACCTAGGCCTCCTGGACCGGTTACCCGAGTAATAGTCCTCTGGTGGGTGAGCCCAGGGATATCTCCCATGGGTGCGAAGATCTTCGGCCGCGGCCCGTCTTCCGCTCTCTCTGGAGTGTGGACGGCTATGACGGCGGTGACTGCGCCCATCATACTGCTCTGGCGCCCGACGGTAATAGGCTGTATGATCCAGCCCGTGATCTCGCCGTTGTGCGTAGTGGCGCTTCCAGGTCCTTGTCAGCCAGAGCTTTGGAATCTTGTCTACCGGATTGGCTGAACCAAGGCAACATTATTATGCAAAGACGGGCATCGCTTACATAAGGCGATGCTGTTCTGCTGCGGCTGCGGCTCCGGTGCCTCGGGCGGCCGGTGGTCTCGTGGCCGAAGACGGTTCCGAATGCCGCCTTGCAAAAGATACCGATCAGCCCTACGAGGCTCTCTCGTCCATCGCCTTGGTAGCGAGGCTGGTGGCGCCCTGGTTGGTCGTCGCGGTACCGCCGCTCTTGTTGCTCCCTCCGCGTCGAGGAAGGGCACAGCTGAGAGTGCCGCCCGCGGCGATGCGAGCTCTCGCAACGGATGCAATCGTCGCAGATAACCAGCCTCCTGCTTTGCCGCTCACGGTGAGGCATCTTTGCTGGATTTAAAGAGGTCTTGGGATATGCGTATGTGTAGCCGAGGATATGAGAGAAAACTTGGATCTTGCTTGCAATATATTTATGTAGGTTTGGCTGACTGTTGTGAGATGGATTGTGTCGTCTAGATTAGTTTGTCTAGGAGGGGAGGTGCTCCTGATATAGACACCTAGCCGTGAAACCTACACGGGGATGAGGTTGGCAGTAGACTTGATGACCAACAATCGAGCTGATACATCTCCCCCATCACAATCTACATCGGCCAGGCGCATTATGCTTCCACGTGGACAGGCCGAGATTGGGCACCCATGATACGGCCTGTGCGCGCCAGGCCTCCGACCTGGAGCGCCTAGTCTGTGACAGGACAACAACGTCCACGGAGCACGGCAGCCGCTGTCCAACTCTGACCGTCCGTCAACGCCTCACTATGCGCCCGCGTGCCAGTTCAGGCATCGGGGATACACGTGCCCGGGAGACGCCTGCGTGTTCTTGGCGCCTCCCTCCCACCATCGGTGGCCAGAGCCGCTTCAGGGATCAGGCGGCCGTGGGGCAACTCGGTGGCGGGATGGGTCGCCAGCTCCCTCCGCCTCGAATGTTTCCGAGGCATCCTGCTCGGTGCGTCGTCGTGCCTTTGACCGGCCCATGGGCTACGTAGCCCCCACGTCTGGGCTGTGCAGATCTCTCGGTCGGCTGGACGACCCGAGATCTGACGCCCGTCGAGCACCGGCAGTTATCAAGACGGCTGCTATTTGCTGCCGGCATTGTGAGGCTGCCTAGCTCTGGTCATCAGGAGAGGCTCGCCGTGGTCCTGTGTTCCTGGGCCAATGGCGCCATCCCGGCTTGCTGGGCAGCCCACATACGCGGCACCTCACAGACTGACCTGGTGAGTATGGGACCAGAAACCTGTGAAGGCAGCTGTTTCTGTGCTTTGTGCGAGGAAGACATATGATCGGCATGGGGTGCGGTGTCTTTTTCTACCCCAGCCAGAGCCAGTCGTAATACGCTGGACATGGTCGCCTCGACGCGGCGGCGTCCAACTTTTGTCCTTGACCGGACGGAGGTGACCTTTCAGATACCCCACCAGATGAGTTACTCAAGCCATGGGAATCGAACCAAGCTGCATGGTTTCCTGGGATCGTGATCACCAAACAGGAGAGTACGAGTCGCCCTTTTTGTGTGTTTGGAGGTAGCTCAAGTCCTGCAAAATCCTCTACGACATGGAAGTCGGTCAAAAGGGCCCATTCACGGCTGATATGGGTGTCCGCATTCTCAATACAAAGTAGATGTTGTTCCATTGTAGTTCGCGGGAGAAGGAAGATGGAGAAGTTTGTACGCAAGGCAGCGTGGTTCTTAGGTACATTGTGTATAGTGCTCACTGTCGATCACCGTTGGGCGCACACAAGGTTCGGAGAATGGGAGGGAGGAACGGCGGGAGGCGGAGATTTGAACGAGCGGGCCACAGCAGGAGATGATGTTACGGACCATGTTTGCACCACGCAACCTCTGAACCAGCTGATGGAGCCACATCAAGACATATGCCCTCGTGGCCGGAGTGAAGATGAGTCGAGGAGGCTTGGCCTGGTTGGCAGTGGGATACCGCGGCTCAAAATGACGATAATATTTGGCTGCCCTGTTATCTGGCCTGTGAGGAGACGTGCGCCTGGGGGTCAAGCCACCAGGGCCCGTCAAGCAACGAGTGGCCGAATGGCCATCGGGCGCCCACAAGGCCCTGAGCCGCTTCATATCTATGCAGGGTTACACGACCTGCTGCCAACCTGCATGAGGGGCAGCGCGCGTTGGCAGGGAGGCGGGAGGCCGTAGATAGGCTAGAAGTCGGGCGCCAAGGTGTCACGATGCAGTCTAGTCCAGTGCCCATGACAGCAGGAGGAGAGCGCCTTGATGGAGGGAGGCGGACCGCGGTGACTGTTCGGCCGAGAGACTGTATGAAACCTTTGCTGACAGATGGCAGTCACTTGCGCTTGTATGCGCTAATAGTACCTCGGTACCCATACCAGGCCCCCAGAAGCACTGAACAGCAAGCCGAATGGTAAAGGGTGACGGCTGCGGTATCGAAATACCTGAGGTACACGGTACACAGCATCCTTTGATGGGTGAGGTCCATGAACAACGAAACACCAACGATGATCGCGTTTGCGAATTCAGAACGCGACTCAAGCTGGCCCGCTGGCCCCACTCACTAGAATGATGGACACCCCAGTGATTTCATGGCCGCCCACACTGTATGATCGTGGGGCTGACATCATCGGGCTTGTGCTGCCAAAAACCTCCAGAGCTTCGAGGTTACCCCGCACCGCCATTAGGATGCATCATCATGGCGACGTTTTGCTTGGGATGGGGATCTCGGCAATTGCATGGTTTTGATCAGCTAGAGAAGGACCCCGTTGAGAGGTACCTACCCAGGGGGGGAGCCAGCCAAAGCGACAAGGTGGATTTGGGCGAAGATGATTTGTTTTGTCGGACGGCTTCGGACTTGAGCTCACTCTTTCTTGATTACACGCTTCCCACACAGTTCCATCACAGCTGCCTTGAATTAATAAACCGTCCGATTGCCGTCCGTGATCCATGGTAGTTTTAGTAGCGAAGTGTCGCGTAGTAGCAGCAGCGGCGGCAGCGACTGCTGACCCTGGCGGCAGAGCCACAACCCCGCTGGGTGTTCGATTCACACGCGCGGGAATAAATACTACAGCCCGGCGGCTTCTCACCTCTGCCCCTCTTCCTTGCTGTCTGACTTCTTCTCACCTCGCCTGCTCGACACTGAGCGCCTCGACGACTTGTTCAACAACGACCAGATCTGTGAGATTCTCAACCACAGCCAGGATGTCCGAGATGGAGGCTACCGCCGGCCACAGCAAGGCTTGTTGCAACGTCCCGCCAGTCGTTGCTTCGGGCTACAAGACCAAGGGCTCGTACGAGGATCTGGGTGGCTACAAGACTTGTACGTGTTGAGTGCCTGCCAGCGGCCTTCGCTTTGTCTAGCCGAGGTGCTCTGCTAACCAGGGCAACTACGACCACCACAACAATAGACGTCACTGGCCCCGAGGACGCCGACAAGGGCATCATCTCCGTCTACGACATCTTTGGCTATTTCGACCAAACGTGTACATACCCCTTTTTCAACGTTTTACCATCACCCCAGCCGATAAAGCTAAAATTTCCAAGTACAGGGTGCCGACATCCTGGCCACCAGCGACGTCAACCAAAAATACAAGGTTTTCATGCCCGACTGGTTCAAGGGCAAGCCGTGCCCCATTGAGTGGTGAGTCTTTGTTTCTTGGTCCTGCTGCATTTTGCCAGCCCAAACAATAAGCTGACCGCATCATCACCTGCAAGGTACCCTCCGGACACGGAGGAGAAGCAAAAGAGCCTGGGGGCCTGGTTCGGCGGCTGGGCGCCCGGCGAGACGGCGGCCAAGATCCCTGACTACGTCAAGGCGGTGCAGGAGAAGTACCCCGGCGTCAAGGCGTGGGGCATCATCGGCTACTGCTGGGGTGGGAAAATCGTCTCGCTCGTAACGTCCCAGCCCGACACCAACCCCTTCAGGATCGGAGCCTCGATCCACGCGGCCTTTATCGACGCCAACGAAGCCAAGGAAATCAAGGTGCCCGTCATAATGCTGGCGTCGATGGAGGAGGAGGAGGAGGACGTCAAGGCGTTCGAAGCCGCCCTCACGGTGCCCAAGCACGTCGAGATGTTCAACGACCAGGTGCACGGCTGGATGGCTGCCCGCGCCGACCTGACGCAGCCCAGGGTGAAGGAAGAGTACATTCGGGGCTACAAGGCGGTTCTCGACTTCTTTGGCAAGAACTGGAGCTAGAGGGCCGGCGCACATGGTTATCTGCTGGAGCGGGGAGCGGGTGAGAAGTTGTCGCAGGTCGGCCAATGGATTTCCCGAAAGCCAACAGTCGGTCGCCGGCCACGTTTAAGAATCAACCGTGTCCAATATGTTCTTCCGTCTCCCACTGCCACATAGTGCGTCTGTCTTAACGTTGCTCGACAGCCTTATCTTGCTCGCTATCATGGTTGGTTGAACCGGATGACGTGCGCCGACCTTCCCCTCGGCCCCTCATTTCCCCCCGCAGCAACACAAGCGCTTGTGCCTCAAAAAGAGGCCGGGTTCTTGGTCTACATACATGCACACTACCTCGGAACCGGGTCGTCGTGTGCGGTTGGTCTCTGTGCCTCACTCGCGGGTGGCTGTGATTGGCCCTCGCGCACCCCGCGTGATGGACGGTCGGCCAAACTCAGCCCCGACTGCGTCTGTCCCGCACCCCGAGAGGCCATCCTGCATGGCCTGGCTGGTCCAGGACGTTCCATGTCATTCGCTGGAATGCCACGGGTTGGAACGTGTGTGTGCCTCAGGAAAGCCGTGCCTCTGTGGACAGAGCCTTGCCAGCTGCCTGTCAATGCAGGCAGCCTGGCCTACAAAAGGAGGGGGATTTACCAAACCGACTGAACCTCGTTTTCTCTCCTTTTTGCCCCATTAGCGGTCACTCACTTGAACATTACGCTCAAGCCTTGACGGCTGGTCCGCAGAGTATGGACATTTTGTTTCTTTGATTTGTATCCAATTGAGTGTGCGTAGCTGACAATGCGTCCACACCTTGACAGCCTCGCGGTCTTCCGGACACCGATCCCACTTCTGGCCCGGCATCGTTCGAGCCTTCAAGACGCCACCTGAGGGGGGACTGCAGCCGTCCTCCCTCGCACTTACATCTCGTGGTCATGGAGCAGTGAACAGAGAGCTGAGGCCCTAGAGCCTTTGCGGGCAGACGGGACGGCCGATCGGGGCTGTTCGGGCATCCCGTCGCCCGCCGAAGACTTCTTACGCCAACACGAACTCGATCACTGTCTGGGGGAGGGGGAGGCGGAGGAGTGTGGGTATCACGAAGGGGTCCAGGATGGAGGGCAGCAGGGAGTGTGGGATATAGGGTGGAACGAGGAGCGATATGTGGAGGCTGTCGCGATGAGTTGCATCGGGCAATCGCAGGGGTTCGAGGGGTTCGAGGCTGTCCCGATGAGTGGCGTCGGGCAGCCGCTGGAGTTCGAGGGTGCCCCGGTGAATGGCATCGGGCAATCGTGGGAGCTCGAGGGTGCGGGTGCGGGAGTCGACTGGGGACTACTTGGGGAGGAATTTCTGGTGGTGGACTGGGTGTACGAGCCGCAATTCCAAAACGCCCAGGATACGGCAGGTGTTTTGGCGGACAAGACGGACGAGGCGAGGCACCCAGGCGGTGACTATGGCGGCAAGGAAAACGGCAGCAACGACAAGGACAAGGGCGGCACACACGACTGGGACACGCACGAGTGGGTGCCGGCCTTTCCGCTGTCGGCATACATGGCAGACACGATGAAGCAGCAAACAACAACGGCAACATCATCTTCATCATCAGGAGCCGCCGCCGCCGCAGCAGCAGCAGCAGCAGCACCCACGCCATCCGCGACGGCGGCGCCGGAGCTCACCCAGGCGTCGTCGTCGTCGTCGTCGTCGTCGCCCCCGGAGCTCACCAAGACATCGCCATCATCACCGGGGCTCACCCAGGTATCGTCGTCGCCGCCGGGGCTCACCCAAGCGTCGGCGTCGTCGGCGTCGGGCGGCGGGAGCCCCGGCACGCCCGGGGGCCGGCAGCGGCAGCAGCAGCGGCGCTTCGTTTGCGCCGAGCCGACGTGCTCTCAGGCCTTCGAGGTACGCAAGGACCTCCAGCGCCACGTCAATAGCAAGCACGGCAGGGTCACCATGGCCTGCCCGGACTGCGGCGCGGTCATCAAGGGGTCCCGCATGGACAACCTGCGTCGCCACCAGAGGATCAAGCACGGGTCCCCCGAGTGGCGGCGCGCAACGGGCCCCGGAATGCCGCCGGTTTCGCGGCTTTTGCAAATTAAGGGAAGGGGGGAGGGGGGGAGATGAGGCAACGGAGGTTGGGGCGCGGGGGAGTGGGAGACAACGTTTGGGCGCAAAGAAGGAGAAAGAAAAAAAGGGCAAGTGTGGTTGTGTGATTGTGATGGCTAGGTCCCAGGTGGACGGGGGTCAGGTACGAAGCAAGAGCCTCGGGGACGCCTACGGAGGTTCACAAAGACGACGTGACGGAGCAAGCTCTCCCGGACGCGCGAGCAAAAAGGACAACAACACCAACAAAAACATCGCCAGACCAAAACACAACATTTGGCCACGACGGGACCATTTCCCCTCGAAACCCAACATACCTAACCATCGACAACCTTTCCCAGTCACCGGCTAGTGGACCAGGGCACGCCCCTTTTTTTCCTTTTGCAAAAATCGCGATTCAAAGAAAACAAAGGTGCGTGCCCTGGTCCACCAGCCAGCACTGGATCTTTTCGATGGGCTTTTGCTCGGGCGTCCGGGAGAGGATGCGACGGAGCGTGCGCTCTTGGTGGCCCCCGGGAGGCGTACAGCCCCCCACGAGGCTTCGTTCGAGATAGTGTATACCTGATGTCCGCCCGTTTGGGCTTGGGTCTTGCAATCAAACAAGCATTCCAGAAAACCCTCACTCTCTCTCTCTCGTGTCATGTTGTGATTATGATTATCTCTCTGCCTGTCCCGCCAAGCGCCGCTGCTACAGCTTAATGTACCCCCTCCACAGCCTCCTCAGCACCCCGTCCGGGTCGTAGTGCGCCGCCACCCGGCGCAGGCGCGCGTGGTTCTCGGCCCCGTAGCCCTCATAGACCCTCTGGGCGCGGCCGGCGTAGTTCAAGTACTTGTACCTGCTGTCCAGCCCCCGCGCGGCCGCGCCGCGCTCGATGCGCGCCGTCAACTCGTCCAGGCCGGCCTCAACGAGCTCGTCCAGCTCGGGCCGCGACCAGCCGTGGATCGTGTTCATGTGGATGAGCGGCCCGTCCTCGGGCCGCAGGCCCAGCGCGTTGCCGCCGTTGCGCTGCATGGCGCGCAGCGTGGTCGCCGTGACGACGTGCCACGACATGCCCGGGTTCAGGGCCTCGTCGGTGACGTTGAGAGAGGCGGCGGCGGCGCGGAGCCTCGCGACGTGGGCCTGGAACTCGGGCACGACGACGTCGCGGAGCAAAGCGGCCGTGTCGGGGGTGAGGCGGATCGCGACCGAGGTCCAGCCCTTGCGGAGGCCGTTGGGCTCCCCGATCTCGAGCAAGCGCGCCGACACGTTGGCCACGTCGGTCGTGGTCTGGAGCGAGCCGGGCACCGAGGCCATGTCGGCAAAGACGGGCGGGACGGCCAGCGGGTCGTCGGCGGCGGCGGGGTTCGAATGGTAGAGGAAGCTGCCCATGAAGCCGCCGCCAAAGGCGGCCATGTCGCCAACGAACATAAAGTTGTGCCCGTCCGGGTCCCCGTCCAGCCCCGCCAGGCCAAGGTCGGCGTAGGCCTGCATGAGCTGGGCGGCGGACGGCGAGGCGAGCGAGTAGAGCGACAGCCGCCTCCACAGACCGCCGACCTGGGGGAAAGCCTCGAGGTCGAAGCGCGTGACGAGGCCGAAGTGGCTGCCGCCGCCGCCGCGCAGAGCCCAGAAGAGGTCCGGATGGCGGGCCGGGGTGGCGACGACGACGCGGCCGCTGGAGAGCACGACCTCGAAGGCGCGCACGTTGTCGCAGGCCCAGCCGCGGCGGTTGGAGAAGTACGAGATGCCGCCGCCGAGGGTCAGGCCCGACACGCCGACCTGGCCGACGCGGCCGCCGACGACGCCGAGCCCGAGCGGGTCCAGCACCGCCGACACGTTACCCCAGCGGTTGCCGGGCCCGACCGAGACCGTCTGCCGGTCCGCCGAGACGGTGACCTGGTTGAGGCGGATTAGGTCTATCGTCACTCCGGCCTGGATGTTGGAGCCGCCGGCGTAGGGCGTGTGCCCGCCGCTCTTGACAGTGAAGGGTGCCGACAGGGAAGCCAGCAGCTTCATGGCGACCGAGACATCGGCCGTGCTTTCTGGGTAGAAGAAGCAGGCGGGCGACAGGGCGGCCTGGAGCGCCGACCAGTAGTCCTTGGACTGGCCGTAGAGGGCCGAGTCCGGGAAGGACGTCTTGCCTGGAAGGGCCGAGGCCAGTTGGGCGCACTGAGCGGCATAGGCGATTAGCGGGTGGCAGTAAGGAGGGCTTGGGGCTTGGGGCTTGGGGTATCACGAGGGCGGGGCTTACAGCGTCGGTCGAATTTCCATACAGCGAGGACTGGTCCGCGGCCCGGGCCCGGGCTGCGCCGAGAAGGGCAGCAAGCCACGGGGAAAACCTCATCTGGGGCAGTGGATCGACGGAGAAAGACCACGCAGGCAGGGAGAACAGTCGGCGAGTCGGCGGAGCATGCTATCGATTGTTGGTATTGAGAGTGAGAGCGGGAAGATGTGTAGCTTTTAAACCTTTTGACAGTCCGAGGAGCGAGGAAGCTGACCACACATGTCAGCTCGCGAAGGGAATAGTTGGGGCGCCATGGAATTCACCAGGCTTGGCAGCTGAGAGGGGTCGGGTCGGTGACGCCAACAGCAGCAGCTAGCGGGCGCGGGACGACCCGTTTGGGGAAAGATTGTCGACGACGTGGGTGGGTTCGGGTACGTCTTTTTTTCTTCCTCTCTCGCATCTTCAGCTCCGCACCGAGCGGGCAGGTAGCTGCTGCTACCTGGTTGGTGGCGTGGCGTGGCGTGGCGTGAGGCCAGCAGTCGCCGACCCCTCCTCCCCATCCCGCTCCACCCCCTCCCCCTTCTTCCACCGCAACTCCCTCTCGATCCCTAGCCGGGTCTGGGCCGTGTCGCACAGGCGAGCATTGCCGCACTCGCACACAGCCGGGTCGCGCAGCCAGCGGTACGTGACGCTCCAGCGGTCGGCGCGGCGGCGGACCGAGCCGTCGGGCAGGGTGTCCGTTTTGCGCTTGCGGATACCGTGCGTCCAGTGCAGGCGCGCATCGCCGCTCATGCGCAGCAGGCTGCGCGGCGCGAGGTCCACGTCGGCTTGCTCTCTTGACGAGCCGTCGCCGCGGTCGCGCGCAAACTGCATCCGCACCGGGGCGCCCAGCGACAGGGCGTACAGCTGGTCGTAGGCCGAGTGCGTGTCGACGTGCGGCGGGATGCCGGCGCCGGGAGGGTAGTACTGCAGGCACACCTGGTCCGGCGGCCGGCCCTCGGTCTTGGGTAGTAGGGGTCGTAGCCAGTCGGGGAAGGGCTTGAAGGGCACGTTCGGGTCCACGCCGAACGTCTTGTAGTCGAACGTGAAGCCGTAGTGAAGCGACAGGCGCCCTCCACGTTCAGGCCACTCTAGCTGGCCGAATACCCCTATCAGCTCTGCCTCGTGCTCTTCCGTGATGAATTCATCTTGCCAGTACAGTCCGGACGGCTGGATTGGGAGCTGCTCCATTTGGCTGGTGCCTGTTGTGTGTTGTGTCTTTGCCAAAGTCGCCGGTTTTGGTTCAAGGCCTTACCGGTGTTACGTAGTTTTCACCACCGAGCCCCGTGCCAGTGGAGCTGTGATGAATCCAGTGAAAGAATTTAAACACAACCCCAACAAACACAACTATCAATTGTAAACATCGCGAAATAAATCTCTCTGTTCTCAGGGGTACTACGGTAAACGTCTTGGCTGTCCAAAAATTAACGAGGAAAAGTAACCCATGGCTCTGCAGTCGAAAGGGTGAGAAAACGCCAAATCCCTCCGTTCCAACGACTTTTACCAGCCAAACCAGCGACAGGAAATAAGGAAAAAAAAAAGAATAGAAAACAAAAGGAAAAAAAGCAGCCATTAGGTTATCGAGGTATCGTGTTTCGTAGAGCCACCTCGTCCATCAATCCCGCATCCCACGTGACCACCGCAGCCGCAGGACAGAACCAACAAGATCGTGCAGCAGGAATCGGTCCCCAGCCGGATGGCATACGCCCCCGACGGCGGCTTCGGCGGCAGACACCCGGCCTCCTAGTCGTCCAGCCTGAACATGCGCCTCAGCGCCGGGAACCGCTTCTTCTTCTTCTGCGGCCCCGCGCCCGTGGCCAGCGCCGCCTCGTCCATGTTGTCGGGCACGAGCACGAGGGCGTCGTCGTTGG
This sequence comes from Gaeumannomyces tritici R3-111a-1, assembly GCF_000145635.1. NCBI lineage: Eukaryota > Fungi > Ascomycota > Sordariomycetes > Magnaporthales > Magnaporthaceae > Gaeumannomyces > Gaeumannomyces tritici. The sequence goes on from NW_008804551.1 coordinate 155,738, forward strand.
TCACCCTGGAGATCGCGTCGCCTTGTGAGAAGCTCCTACGCTTTGCAAAGCTGGGACGCGAGCTCGCAATCGTCTTCTCTTCATCGTCCCCGTCTACCGGCGTCGCCAGCGGCCAGTCTTGGTCCGGCTGATCGCTATGGCTGCGCTGCATTGTAGGCACCATGGACATGAACGCCGTGCGCCTCTGCAAGCGCAGCGCAGAAAGCTCTTGTGCGCTTCGCTCTAGAGCCGTGTCGCGGCGAGCCGCACTGTCCATGACCTCGCCGCGTTGGATCTTGCCCGGCTCGTTGCCGCCAGTCTTTTTGCGTCTTAGCACTGTCGACATGAAGTTTCCACGGCGGCCCGTCGAACTGACTGGAGGACTGCCGCCTGCGGGAGTGCTGCTGATGGAGCCACTCTTCATAAGCGATGTCCCCAACGCAGCGCCGCGGCCCGAGCGTGAGTTTTGGTGAGCCATGTTCGGGGCTTGTCGCGACAGCCGTCCGGAACCCGACGAAGTAGCCCTACCAACCGTCGCTCTGACTGGCGCCACTGGCTTCTCGTCGTCGTCGCTGTCAGGGAGATTCGGCGACTCTGCCTCCTCCCGAACAGTTTGTGGCCTCGATGAGCTCGCACCCGACCGCAGGGTCTTGGTGCTCATTGCCGGGAGGGGCGCCGGCGGTGCCGTGGTCTCGTCGTCGCTAGAGTCTTCGAACCGGCTCCGAAAGCCGCTTCCCCCGACTCCTCCCTCCTCGTCGCTCGAGTCGTCAAATCGACTCGACTTCTTGCCCTTGGACGATTTGGGCCTGAACAGCGAGGGAATGTGGATGCCGCTACCATCACCTTTGGGCTTGCTGTCCTTACTCTTGCCGTCTCGGAGGGATGAGCGCATGCGTTGCTGGTTGTTGAAGCTGACCGGGGGCGATTGCGCCATCTGCCCTCGTCGCGTCGAGTCCGCGGGGGAGAACGACCTCAAGGAGAAGCGCCGGCTGGGCTCCACCTGTTCCTGTTCCGGGGAAGCTGCGCCGCGTAGGGTTCTGCGCATAGAAAAGCCTCCAGACTCGTCCTTCCCAAATGCAGCCGAGGCTCGCCGAGTGGTGGACCGCCTAAAGCTGCTCTCGCTTGAAGTCGAACCCCTTCGCTTCAGCACAGCTGGGAAGAAGCTGGTCATGGCGCCGCTCCTCTGTGGCAGCGAGCTGGCATCCGAGTTCGTCCTGTCGTGCGTCCGGTGAGCCGCCCCGGCTGCCGCCTGGGTTGTCGAAACATGCGACGTCATTGGGCGGCCGAGTGCTGCACTGGGCCGAGCGTCAGGGCTGGCATAGCTTGTCGAGGGTCGCTGCGGTTCCGCCGTGGCCTTTCCTCGCATTGACTTGCGGAGAACAGGCCTTCCTGTAGGAGCCGCCTCGCGGGGTTCCTCTTGTCGCATGCTCTTTCTGAGCACGGGGCTAGCGACATAGCCCTCGACCTTGGTGCCGGGCTTGGCCATATAGACACGCTCTGGGTTGCCGTGTGCCGACTCCTGAATCGCCCTCTTCTCTGCTTGCCTCTTCTCGACCGACTTTTTCCGCCTGGGCTTGGCCGCCTCCACCTTGGCCTCTTGGTCCAAATCCGCCTCAGCGCCCGCCTCCTCGGCTGCTTCTCTCTCCAACTGCGCCCTCTTATCGGCAGTCAGACCCCGCCAGAAGGCTTTAGCCGCTTCCCAGTCATCAAGAGGATGGAACGGGACTGCTCGCGCAACCACCTCGGGCGCAGGCGACGCCACTGGCGTGGGAGGGCGCTGCATGACAGGCTCAGCTTCTGACACTTCGACTGGCGCCCCATCGCGTAGCGGACTTGCAGACGCATTGGCGACAACAGGACTCTCAAGTATGGCGTCGATCGACTGGAAACCGTCATTATCCATGTCCGCCGGGTCCTCGTAAGCGTCGCTGTAAATGCTACTTCCATCGCTGTCCGAGTCGTCCGTCATGGCTGAGTGAGTAGCAGCCACGGTCGCTGGGGTATGAATAGTTGACTTGGTGTCCAAAGCCTGCGAAACTAGCTCAAAAGTGACTTGTCTTGCAGACGCAGGTTGGGTATCATTTGTAGCTTGGCCAGGTGAAGTTTGCTGTGCCGAGGCGTGTTCGTTTTCATCATCATCAGGAAACCCCCCTGGCAGAGCAACAGTCTTCCCTAGCGTAGGCTTCTGTCCCTCGTCCAGCCTGGGGCTTGGTGCAGAGATAGCGATGGCAGGCACTGCTGCGGTCGGCATGGGCACCGGGCCAGGGTTCCGAGAATCTGCCACTGGTGTCTGACTGCTACTCGCCTCGGCCTGAATTGTTGGCGTCCTTGCTGAACTGGTGACAATGGTAGAAGAGGAAACGAAGCCGTTTGTCGATTTTGACTCGGACTCAGGATCTGGAACGGAAACGGAAGTAGCGCCACTCGGCTGGGAAGACAAAGTAGGCGTGTCTCTCAGAAGTTCCTCGTCACTGTCGGAGCTGCTGTCGGTATTCGAGATGTAACCACTGCCCTCTCTTGAAGTCACCACGGGTGGCAGAGGCTCCCTGAACCTCGACGTGTTGGCCGGGATTCTCGAGGCACAGTCTTGAGAGATAACACCACCGATAACTCGATCGTTAGACTGGCCTAGTCCGTTCTTGTTCCCGCCGTTAGCTGAGCCTGCGCCAAGTCGAGCAATCGGGGACTCGGGCGAGTGGGCCAGATTTGTCGGATCGGCAGGTCGAACAAGCGGTCGCTCCTCCTCCCCTCTTGGCTTCTTCTTTTCCCTCACGCTACCAAACGACGGCAGGGCAGGGCGTGGCTTCATGACCTCGTCATCGTCGAAGGATGGCAGGTCCTTCTTCTTGCTCCTGCCGATGTTACTAAACCAGGTGCGGCGACCACTGGACGGTGGACTCGAAGCCCTCGGCGATTCCGCCTTGGGAGAAGGTGCATCGGCTGGCTCGTCGTTTCCCACTACTGTTTCTTTGTCGTTGAAACTGACGCGAACTGACTTCTTGCGAGCCAGCGCTGCATCTTCGTGGGTGGGAGACGTTGCGCTCGATTCTGGTCCATCATCGGAGGAAGTGCTCCGCGGTGGGCTATGCTGCTTCAGAGCCGACTTCCTCGGCGAGATGGACCGCGGAGGTGGCGAGTGGCGCACAGAAAGGGTTCTTTGAACTGGTCCAAAGTGTGCGACCCGCACTGGGCTGTTTGAGTGTGTTCTCTGGGACCTGATCGTGTGCGCTTGCCTTGGCTCGACGGGGGAAGAAGGCTTTTCCTCACTGATCTCATTGATAGGGACCACGTCCGGCGCCTCCGCCGAGAGCTCTGCGGGCGACACTATCGCCCTGGCCGGTTGTGCACTCTGTTGTGGCGCCTGTTGTGGTTGCCGGGGCTCAGGGGCAGCAGCAGGCTGCTCCGAGATGTACTGCCTGGTACCGACCGACTCGACAGCGCCAGCCAGTGCAAGTGGCGACGGCGGACGTTCGTACTCCGAAGCCTCCATCTCGACTTGCTCTTCAATGATCGAAGGTCGCTTTCCCAGCATGTAGCTAGGCCTGCCTTCCGGTGGCGAAGATGTCTCGGCCCGTCTTGCAACCACGACTTCCGGAAGGTAGTTTGATGGAGACGCAACTTCCCGACCGCCATCGGTAGATGCACGGCTCTGCACCGGCTGCTCAACGCGCTCTTTTCCTTCATAGTCAGGCCCGACACAGTCCGACCCTGCAACAGGCTGTTGAACTTCGATATAGCCAGATGTAGAGGGCGGGGTATGCTCCTGCCTGACCACCGGCGAAGCGGGAACGGATTCTGGATTTGCCTGGGTAGGCTCAGCAGTCTGAGTTCTCGAGACAGACCCTCTTGAAAGGTGGCTTCCAGCTCTTGAAAGCTTCTTCTTCTTCGGGGATTGTCTCGGTTCCGTATCGTCCAGAATCTGCTCCAGGGCCATGAGCTCCGCCCTCGAGACCATACGCCGCGAGTTGGGGTCGTAGACCATGTCTGAAGTCGAAGACGTCGAGGCCGGCCGTTGCCTCGTAGATGTCTTCCTGGTGGGCTGCGAAGTTGTCATGGACGACCGCTTGGTTCTTACCTGTGACTGCGCAGTAGACTCGAGCTGTCGTGGCTCGTGTTCCTCCGCCATTGGGGACGGGGGCGGCGATGACCCGAGCCGGAGGCGAGACGGGTAGGAGAAATTTACGGATGACCTGCTCTCAGGTCTCGCGCATGGATCCTTGGGAGGCGCCGTAGCAGGGCCTGTCGTAGCCAAGGCTGCGTCAGACGTGCGAACATTGGAAAGATCCCCAACCGCCGGGGCGCCGAACCAGGTCCCTGTGCCTTTAGCGCCTCCATCTTTGAGTTTTTGCGACGCTACCCGCACTGGCGTGCTTGCTATCCTTAGGCTCCCGACTCTCTGAGGAGCCTGCTGCTGTTGCGGCGCCTGAGCGGTGCGCGGGATCGATGGTACCGGGGGCGCATCGTACTCGGCGGGCTGGACGGCGGCTCCGTTAGCGCCTCCTGTGGGCTGGCGACCGTGCGGGCTTGCCGATCGAAAGGTGCGGTCCCTCATGGAGCCGGCGCTACCGGCGCGTTCGAGGGGCGGGTGGGGGCTCGCGGTGCCGCGTGACGAGTTGGAGGCGCTCCTTCGAGCGCTGCGTCGCTTGGACACGATGCTGGAGACATCGGTAGGGGTGTGAGGTCGGGCCTTCAGGGCGGCGGCAGCAGCGGCTTCGGAGAGGGAAGGAGTGGATTCTCGGCGCGAAAAGGCAGATAGTGCTGCGGTGGCCGCGTCTGAGTGCGCCGTCGACGTTGTGAGGGGCTGTTTCGAGAAAGGCATCGACGCAGGTTAGTCGATGTGCGCTGGGGTTGTTGTTGCAAGTACAGTCCAAGGCTGCGTCGTTGCTGTGGATGGGCGTCGTCCATTTTGGGTTGTATCGATAGGCCGACGCGAGGCTCATGCGCGACGAGGAGGAGGATTTCGCTGCTCAAAAGGGCGTGGACAAAACAATGGGTGCAGAAGCCACTGACGACATACCTGGTTGGGAGGCCGACGGCGCTTGGAGCCGAAGAGGGATGACATTTGGACTTGGGGAATGTAGAAGGCACCACTACGGTGTGAATATCAAACTCCGAAGGGATGCTCCTTTAGCACCTGCTCATTATGAATACAGATGTTGGCGACACATGTCGGGCTGCGAGGGGCGGTGATGGAGAAAAGGGAAAAGAATACTGGGGATAAAGGATGAGGAATGAAGCAAATTGCCAATAAGCAATCAAAGAAACCCCGGGCGCAGTGGTGGGCGATGATAAACAGCACAGGACCGAATAAAGGGCTTGGGCCAAAATGCCCGAACGATGACGATCCCCAAAAGGGCGACCAGCAGTTTGCACACGCTGGCAAGCTGCAGACCAAAAGGCAGTCCCAAAGGGCGCGAGCTGCTGCGGCGCGACGCTAGCGTTCTGGGCTGTCCCTCAGCAGCAAATCTTCCTTGGTGTCAGCGGCCCACAGTTCTGGCGGGTCCACTCATGCGCCCAGGGTTGATGCCTTCGGATTGCCTGCATTTGGCCATTTTGATTTGTGCTGGCCGCAGCAAATGAGGGCGCCCTGCGGCCCCCAATCCCTGCTGAAGGCCAGCACAGCGCTGTCGTGTGCAGCCCAGGCACCGGCACAAGTTGATTGCGCATTGCATTTGTCGAGGCGTGTTTTTTTCTCCCTCTCCCAAGCGACACACACTCGCACGCACATGCAGCCCTTGGTTCCAGAGACAGACCCCCCGCTAGCATTGAGTTCTGGCGGACAACCCACTCACGTCACTTGCGTGGCGCTGGGACATGCGTCTGGCGCGATCACCGATGATGTCATTGGTCTGTGAGAAGCGCACAGGCTCTCCAGCTAACACACTTTAGTTGATCGCCTGGCCAATTTGGAACAGAATTCCATGACAACATCCCGAGAATCGAGCAGCCCAGAGGCGCAGCTAGCGACGCGTCCGGTTAGTGTATGAACCGCCGAAACCAGAGAGCCGCCGACGCTGGTGGAGGGAAAGGAGAAACACGAAGACAAGGGCCAGTGGATATGGCCCGATCATAGGCCTAGAAGGGGGCATCGCACGTGGAGCTTGGGCCACGGGCCATTCCACCCGCAAATCAAATTTGCACTCCACCGCATGATGCAAGAACCGACCCGGAAGCCGGCAAAGAAATCAGCTTTCGGGGCCGCGCCAACGCGCCCACTAGCTCGAGGAATGGTGTGAGACGACAGGGCGCTGTTGCTTATTACGGCAAGCCCACCAGAGAAGCCATCTTGACGTAGCCCAGTCCACATCAGAGGCCTCGATGGCACCGGTCCTTTTGGCCCGCGCGTGGCCCGTGATGCCAGGGATGCGCCCCTTGGCAAGGACGGCGGCCGCTTCTAGCCGGAATGGCAGACTGCTGGCGGCGTCGTGCAGGAGGTTGCGCTCTAGGCAGGACAGCATACCCGAAACCCCGGACTCGGACTCGGACCTGTCACAGTACCCGCCACCGACAAAACCCCCCGCCGCCGAGCCGGCCTCGGACTCGCCCCCGCCACCACCACCCCAAGCCGCCACCACCCCCCGGCCCCGCCACGGCTTCAACCCCCGGCTCACGTACGAGGCGTCGCAAAACATCACGCGCTCCTACTTCCTAGGCCATCACCACGCCGCCGTGCAGCGCATGCGCGAGAAGCTGGTCAACATCGGCCTCATCATTGAGTGCCGCGACATGCGCGTCCCCCTGACCTCGTGGAACCCCACCCTCGAGACCGAGCTCGAGGCCCGCTCGCGGCCCCGCATCGTTGTCTACACCAAGCGCGACCTGACGGCCTGGCCCACCGACCGCGCCGTCGTCGACCGGCTGAAGAAGTTCCACGAGCAGGACAGGGGTCCCGCCGGCCTCCACTCGTCGTCAGACCGGGACCGCCTCCCCGCCTGCCTCTTCGCGGGCGAGGACGACGGCCCCGCCACGCGCGCCATCCTCGCCGCTGTCGGCTCCGCCGCCCGCCGCCAGGACAGCCTGCTCGGCATGCGCGCCATGGTGGTGGGCGTGCCCAACGCCGGCAAGTCAACACTCCTCAACCGCCTGCGCAGCAGCGGCCTCGGCGGCGGCGGCCGCCCAGGCGACGCCGCGCTCCGCCGCAAGGTGGCCCGCACCGGTGCCGAGCCCGGCGTGACGCGCA
>NW_008804551.1:163766-239245 GCF_000145635.1 Gaeumannomyces tritici R3-111a-1
GGTGCCGAGCCCGGCGTGACGCGCAGCCTGGGCACGCCCGTGCGCGTGCTGGCCCCCGGCACCGGCCCCGACGACGTCCCCGGCCAGGGCGTCTTCGTCATGGACACGCCGGGCGTCTTCGTCCCCTACGTCGGCGACGCCGAGGCCATGCTCAAGCTCGCCCTCGTCGGCTGCGTGCGCGACGGCCTCGTCCCGCCCGCCATCCTAGCCGACTACCTGCTCTTCCACCTGAACCTACCCGCCCGCCGCCGCGACGAGCCCCGAGGCCACGCCCTCTACGCCCGCCTCTGCCCCGAGCCCACAAACGACGTCGACGTCTTCCTCGACCACGTCGCCCGCCGCACGGGGAAGCTTGGCCCCGGCGGCGTGCCCCTGCTCGACCAGGCCGCCGACTGGGTCGTCCAGCAGTGGCGCGGCGGCCACCTCGGCCGCTTCGTGCTCGACGACGTCACGGCCCAGTCCATCGACCTCGCCCGGAGCAACAGCCTGAACCCGCCGCGGAGCCTGAACCAGGCCCGGAGGCTCGAGAAGGAGCGCAGGAAGGAGAGGAGGGTCGAGGTCGCCAAGGCCAGGCAAGGTTAGGGCGTCTCCTGTTTCCACTCAACTTGTGTAGATTTTGCACCCATGAACCCCGCTTGCATCATGCTCTTTCAGGCAGTCTCAGGCATATCATGTGGTACTGCATATATATACCCGCTCAGCACGGCACACATCAAAAACAATCCTCCACATTTTGCAGTTCAAAAAGAGAAGGGCCCCTCAGGTGTGACTTCTCAAAAACGTCGATTTCGTCGACTTTAAACACTAAAGAAATATCGTAGCAAGGGACACACCGTGGCCAGACGCGCCAATAAGAAACGGGTGTAGAGCGGGATAGCTGATATCATACAGGACAAAAAGGACATGACTTGATCTGGGTCGAACCAACCAGATGTTGGTCTCTCGAGGTATGTAGGTTGGAAAGGAGAACACAACGCAACAAAAACGCCACACGCCCCTTATATCCAACACTGAAAGGAAAACAGAAGAGAACAAAATGCAATGCCCACATCCCTCATGAACAAGAGAGTTTTTGCGCCGTGCTGAAAAAGTGACTACCCCAGCCACGAACCCCAAAAACCGTGCCTGAAAAAAAGAGAATGAAAAAAAAGAACGCCGAGCCTCCCACACAACCAATCGACAACTCGGCTGCTGAAGGTGCCCCTCGTGTTATGACCTCGTCTCGACGCCGTATGTTGTGTGCCACGACTTGATCCTGTTTTTGATAAAGTCGAGCCTTGCGTGGATGTTCATGTCGTCATCCTTCTTTTTCCTGTCCTCTGGCGCCTCGCCATTCGTGATGGCAATCGTCGGCGCGTTGCCAGCCGCTCCTGGACCGACAACGACGTTTTTCAAAGGTGAGCCTCCATTCACTGGGGCTGCGCCGGCAGGGGGGGGAAGGGCAGGTGCGTCGTGGCCGTTGACCGACGCAGCCTTCTCCTTATCCGCCTCCTTGCTCTTGTCGCTTTCTTTCTCCGTCTCCTTGCTCTCGCTGCCCTTGTCCTGCGGCGCGGGGTCGCGTTCGACGCCAATATCCTGCTCAACCCTCTGCGCAAAGTCGGTCCAGTAGGCAATGCGCCGCTCCATATCAATCCAGGACATTTCTCTATCTTTGTCCTGTTTGGCGTGGCTTCGAGCGTTTCGTGGTCTCGAGTTAGCGTTGCCCGAACCTTGATCCGGAACATCGCGCGACTGCGATCTCCCCGGAGACCGGTCTCTGTCCTTGGTGTATTGGTTCCGACCCTTTTTCCGGGAGCCTTGCTTTTTCGCCTTCGATGCCGTGTTCTTCTCGGGTTTGTCTGGCGTTGGCTGCGGTGGTGAGATGTTCCGAGGAGGAGGGGGCGGTGGTATCTCGGACCGCACCACTACCCGCGTTACGAGTGGTGTTTCTTCTGATGGGTCAGAGTCTGTACAGACAGTCTCTATCAGCTTCGAAATCACTGGCTGGACGCACGCGGGTTCCACAAAGCCCGCCAGGTCCGTACCTTCGGCCCGTCGGCGCTCGGCCCGGCTCTTGCGCTTGTTCGCGGCCTCGACCTTCTGCTTCTCGCGCTCCTCCTTCTCCGTCTTCTCCCGCTGGTTGCGCACGACCGCGATGCGAGTTTTGTTCTTGTTTGACCCGTTCCGTACCGGCGCCTCATCCGAATCGTCCTGTATAGCCGATTCATCTGCTGGTGAGGGTGATCTTGAACTCGTCCGCTGGCGCTTGGTGGCCTCGGGTTTCCTAATTTGGTCGCGGTTAGCCAACACCGCCGAGACATCCAGGCAAATAACAGGCACGAAACTCACTCTTCACTGTTACTGCGGCCTCTCTTGGGTCTTCTAGCCCCCGCCGCCTCTTGCTCATCCGGAGGCGCATCTTCTTTGCTAGCCTCGATGGCTCGTCGCAGCTCTTCCTCCTCGTCATAGACGCCTCGGCTATTTAGAGTCGACCGCCGCTTGGAGCTCGCCAGCGCGGGCGCTGATTTGCCACTTCTCGCCTCTCTTGGTTTGGGAGACTTGGCGCCTTCCTTTTCTCTAGGAGCCGTCTGCCGCGAGGTTGACCGGGATTGACGGCTGACTGGGAGGTAGTGAGAGTATCGTTGGCTGTGAAAAAAAAGATGGCAGGAAAACATTAGCGACCGGCTCAATGGTGTCGGCGTGAAGGAGAAGGGTACCCGAATGCATGGCTATAGCAAATATTTGTGCGAGCGGCGAGAGGCATCGAGACGCCAGGATGGCAAGAGAACAGGTTGAGTAGACACGTACCCATTGCTGGCTGTTGAGATCTTGTGTAGGTCCTTTCGGCACTCTTCGCAAAAATACTCCTCGGGACTGGACGCGGCATTCAAGATGCCGACGCAGCCGCCGTGTTGCCAGACCTTGCAAACATCGCACTGCAGGAAAAAGCCGGCGACCTCGTCCGGGACATCGGCAGCCAAGAACGGATCGATATCGACGGCGTCCTTGGAGGGGTTCTTAGGATCGTCTTTGAGCACAGGAGGCCCGGGGTATTCGTCGAAGCCACAAATGCAGCGGACGGACTCGTCATCGTCCTGCATATCGTTTTCGCTCGAGGCCATGTCGGCGCTATCGGCACTGGGAGCGGTGGCCCTGTCTCGGTCGCTGTTGTTGCCGTCCCTGGCGCGGCTCCGCAGGGTGCGCACGACGGTCTCGGTGCCGTTCACGCTCGCGTCGTCGGGCGGCTCCGAGGCGGTGGTGGAGGGGGCGGGCGTGGTCAGCTGGGGGGAGGAGGTTTTGTTGGTTGAGGATCTGGAAGTCCGCTCAGCGCGTCCTGAGGTGCTCGACGAGCTGGATGGCGCTTGTGGTTGTGATTGGGCTGTTCGCGCTCGAGACGATCTTCTCGTGTCGGGTTCGCCCATTGCTTGTAGCCCGAGCCGCCAACTGATTGGAGCAGAGAGAGGCTCCAGGGCAAAGGAAAAGGGCGCGGATGGACTCCCAGGGTGCCGGGGAGACGAGGCTCAGAGGCCCAAGGCGACCGCGGCAAGGCCCGAAGAAGGGAATTGGGGGAGTAGTGAGGCCGAGAGAGCAGATCGGCTTCGGGGTGGGCGAAAGGGTTGGTTTCTAATGCGACGCTGAGGACGGATGGCTGGAACTGGCACTGGTGAGGATCTGGGGCGCGAGACGACCAGAAACCATGACTGGCACAGAAACAAAAAAAAAAGCAAAGGTGCGATTGGCAGTAAACGGGACTCTGCAGTGTGCGGCGGGAGTAGCAGAGCTGGGTGGTGAGGCGGGCCAACGAGGGTTGAGGAGGAGTCGACTGTTGGGGAGAAGAGCAGCCCATACTTGGGGGAAAACAGCGTGCGCGCGGGAGCTGGTAGATGGCGCCGCCGGTTTTCCTTGTCCATGCGGGGCCTGCTGGATTTCCTGCTGAGCCCAGCACGAAGGCCGCCAGCCAATTCGGGGGCAGGGGTATTTTTTTTCCCTTTCTTTTGGTTTGGAAATTCGGCAGCTTCCTCAGGGCAGGCGCCGCTGGAGCTGGCCGAAAGTGGGCCCACGTGTCGCGACTGACTGAAGGCGCAGCGTGTGGTTGGCTCATGTAGAGGTAGCCAGTACAAGGCACAGTATGCGAACCCAGGGTAATTTGAGGTCGCCTGCACTTTGTTGGAGAGGCGCATTGGAAAGCGGGGATTGAGTGCCCAGCCGCAGGCACAGAAAGCGGGCGCAAGTCGTCGTCCATCTTATCAGTCGTCCGCTTTTGGGCAATTCCGCTCTCCAGCGAGGCAGGCGTCAAGGGCAGATGGCAGACCAGGCCGGTGACGGTAGATGCGGTTCGCAGCTGCCGAGGAGCGGCAATAAACGGCTCTGGAGAGCAGCGACGGGAGAATGCAGTGCGAGCACGAGCGAGCCGGGTCCGGTGTATGCATCGGGTGCTGGTGGTGTATGCGGGCTAGAGCTCGGCCTCCATGGCGTTGAAAAGCGCTTCAGCCATAATTAGATGCTGCAGATGATTTTGTTTTGTGATCTGCTCGATGGGGGCGGGCGGAGCAACTTGACAGGTCTGGTCAGAGTGGGCATGGAAGGTTGCCTTGGAGGGGACGGCGGGAGTCTGAAAAAGCACAAAGTTGAGCTCATCAAAAACACACCATTTCCTGGCACGGCTGCCCGGGGCGGCATCTGCTCCGACGGGCGGCATCCCAGACTCCCTTTCATGGAATCTCGGCGAGATGGAGGGGCGGTTCGTCTGAAACTGGCGACAGCACAGCATAGAACATCATAGCTAGGGCGTCCACGATGCGGGTACGGGAACCATCGTTGGCTTGCTTGCTTGCCTGCTTACTGGCAGTGCTTGCGTCTAGTGCTCTCGCGCCGCATCGAGGCGGGCACTGTGTCCTGCACCAGCACCAGCATGGCGAGCACATAGTGATGGATATATGCATGGATATTTAAGTGCCGTGGCCCTTTCGTGCAGTGCGTGGTGGGACTGGGGCTGACACGGAGGGGCACATTGATTATGTTGATTTCAGGTCCGCTTCCATCCGCGGGCAGTGAGCCCTGTCAGAGGCACAGCCAACGAAATAGCACGAGTTACACGGGCAGGCACGAGGCACGTAGCAGGCTAGGCCCAAGCAATTGCAATTGCTCCAGAGGTTGACACGGGAGCGTCGGGCTGGTGGAAGCACGCAACACCGAGATTATGTAATTTGCAGCTGGCCGATCGGGTTCCATCATGACTGTCGGCACCAGACGAAGCCCAGCGTCTGTGCCTGTGTTCTTGTCCCAGTGGCTGGGCCGCTCAGCGGACACAGTCTTGGGCCACAGGCCTGGCCCGCTGAGTGGTAGGTGCATGTTCAATCACCTCCTAAGCCGCACCCGCACAGTCCATTGGCAAGCTGCAATCAATCAAACACCTCACACCCACCTACGATCATCTTTCTTCCTTCACCTTCCTCCCCGACCTCTTTGTTCCCCCCTCTGCGCCCGCCATTATCCGTACCGTCTTGGCCCCGACACCTGTCTGTGCTGCCATTGCTGCCGCGTTTTGCTGCCCCGACTTGCTCCGCTAGACGACGTCCATCAGCAGCTGCCGGTTCCCCGCTCGCGGTCCTGCCGAGCCCTCCCGAAGCTACCGTAGGTTTATTCTGGTCTCTGCAAAACTCGAGCCCAGGCTGGTGCAGGCGCAGGGCGTCCTGGAAGGAAGCAACGGCGGCGACGAGCTTGGCCAGAGCTCTTTCCCAGCTCTACGTGCCGCAAGCAGGGAGAAAGTGAGCCAGCACACATCCATTGTCTTTAACTCGGCTTGTGGTGGCGTGGATCTGGACTGGGACTGGACTGGAACCCGCAAACCCCACGTGGGTATGAGCAAAGGCGACTGGGAAGCAGGAGCAGAACGCAGCCGCGCAAGAGCAGGGAAAACAACGGGAAAGATCTCGCATATGCCATCCGCATCAGACAGCCTGGAATCTGCTTCTGCCCTAGCTACCTTCCTCGGCGTGCCGCCAAGTCACCAGCAAGCCGCCTTCTAGCGCAGCAAATCGGTGACGTCTTGGGCCGTGTGGGCTTCGAAATTGGTGGCTAACGCTGTGGTTTTCTCTTTCCCAGCCAGAACACGAGTGGGCGAGGTGGCTCCAGCACACGGGGCGCCCTGAGCCCTCTGCAACCACCCCTATCGGTCGCACGCCGCACCCCGGCCGCTGCTCCTTCCTCGTCCTCGCTGCCTTGCCGACTTCTCCAGCATATCTACCTGCCAACCACCCGGATATCTCGAGCCACTGCTTTCCGTTCGATTCCGCATGAAGCCCTCCTAACAGCCCCGCACCTCCTGTCGACAACTCTGCACGGCCGACCACCTGCGATTCGCCCCTCCTGTCCGCCGACTGCTGCTGCTCACTGTCTTGTCCGATCTGTTTTGTTGTCTTTCTTGGGAAGCCTGAGGAATCGGGATGTACGATGGGTATGCCACATCCGTCCCTTCTCAAACAGCACCTGCCATTCTCCTAGACTTGCTTGCCCCCGCCCCCGCCCGGCCTTCTCCTTTCGCCCTCCCTTGGCTGAGAGCCCGCTTACCTGCTAGCCCTTCGTCTCGTGCCTTCCCGCTCGCCGCCGCCGCCGCCGCCTGGCGTCCACGATAAAGACGGGGCGTTTCGAGCACCCGATCGCCTCCACATGGAGCCAGGGAGGATGTCGGGCTCTCCGTGGACCGAGAATCTGGCTTGCAGCAGAGCGCCCAAGGGACTCGCGCCAGACCGGAGCGGCGAAGTCGTCCTCTGCACTCTGGCCCTAGTCGCCGTGCTTTCATACGCCGCGTTTCTCGTGCTGACTCCGCCGTCACCCGCACGCCTAGCACGATATAGCGAAAGCATGTCACCAGAAACCATATCATCCATGTTCCCTGACCGGCCCATCCACCCCCTCCCAAAGCGGCGGTTGCGTGAGCGCCTGTCGCCCGAGGCTGCCGAATCCATCGAGTACCCGCCCACCCCGCCAGCCACTGTCTTCTACTACCCATACAACTCAGCCAAGGACGACGACTCGGACGCCCACAAAGCCAGCAGCCGCGTCAGGGGGGCGGCGAACGGTGGGCTGGCCCGCGGCCTGGAGAGCGAGGAGGAAGACCCATCTAGGGTCCGAAGGAGCCTTGTGCCCCGGTCGGCGCCGAGCATACTTGGTCGCCCTTTGCGGGCCTCGCCAAAGGCAGGCCAGACGAGGCAAGGTCACGCCCAGGCTCCGCCGTCGGCGGCGTCGTCTGTCGACGGCTACGATACCTTTGAGAACACCAACAATAAGAAGAAGCGGAAGGTTCCAGACACGGCACTCGGCGGGCATTCGCTAAACGACCTGAGTGTCGGCTCCGGCCAGATGTCGCCCTCGACGCCGTCCCGCGCCGTCCATGGCGAAACCTGTGGCGCCAACTGCAGCTCCTTCCACGGGATGGGTTCTAGCAGCCCGGGGCTATCTGGGCCGGGCAGGGGCAGGTTCGGACGCAACAGAAGCGGCAGAAGCCCGCTTTCTGAGGGCAGCAGAAACAGCAAGGTCCGGCCGGTTCGCTGGCCGCTTTCTGGTAAGTTTATGCACAGCTTTTTACCATTACCGTCAATGATTGCACGTCGTTGTTTCTCGCGCTGTCCGTTTCGCGATGCCTCCACGCGTTGCTGTCGACCCTACATGCGGGTGGCTTCCTTGTTGCCCGCAGGGACCGCTTGCCATTGTCTGCCCCGTGGCTTTCTGCCGAGGAATTACCTCTCGGTGGCAGCAAAGTAACCTGTCTTGTTTTAACCGCAGTGCCGAATCCAGGCATCATTTCTAACGCCATTGCCAAAGTCGAGAAAATACCCTCGCAACAAGGTCAGGAAAACGTCAGCTTGCTGCAGATGCAGCAGGACCCCAAATCGAGCACAGTGTCTGGCCAGTTCACCTTCACTTGCGACACGCAAGTTCCTGGCACCATAAGCTGGCCAGGCTCTCTGGCCAAGGCGCCGGGTATGGCCTCGCACGGCGCCTCGGCTAGCGGCCATACGACCTCGAAGCCGACGAAACCTGCGTGGCCTGGCGGGACGGCGCACGGAGGGCCATCTGGCCCCTCGGGCGGCCCCAGACCGGGAGGGGTAGCACCGCAGGCCACCACTCAGAAGAAGACGCGGCGCCGGTCAAGAGTGGACGAGTACGCCAAGGCGGCGGCGGAGCGGAAGCGGTCGACGCAGGTCCAGAATCTGCACCATCCGCCAAAGGAGGAGGAGATGTGGATATGCCACTTTTGCGAGTACGAGTACATATTTGGCGAGAAGCCCGAGGCGCTTATCCGCCAGTATGAAATCAAGGACCGCAAGAAGCGGAAGGAAGAGGAGGAACGCCGACGTCTTCTCGAGAAGGCTAAGGCTAGGGGCCGCAAGGGTAAAAAGGGGGCGAAGGCCCCTGCCAGAACTTCCGGGGCCGGCCAGGATCGCGGCCATGCACCCGACCAGCAGGGCCACGGGCATGAACATTCTCAGGGCCACGACCAGGACTACGAGGGCCAGCGTACGACGCCGATCCCCGACGACGATGGCGAAAGCCAGGGCAACAAGAGTAGCAATGACGTGGGTGAGGAGTTTGAGGGCGACGGGGCGGCAGGCGACGGACTGGGCCAAGCAAAACCTCCAGACACTTCGACAGGCAGGAGATTTGGAACGAGGGCCGGCAGGGTGGGGAGCACTAGCGGTGCCGGCGGCGGCGGCCCTAGCATGGTCGGACGGCCTGTCAAAGTCTAATGCGAAGGGCGAGACCGTCAAGGGCGTGGGATCGATGGCTACCCAGGGATCTACCCGGAGATGCAATCTCGGACCGCGTACCATGCGGTACGTCACGTCACGAGGCGAGTGGGTGACAACTTGACGGTCATGAGCCGAGCGATGGGTTCTGTTTGCTGCGCCGAAATGTTGCCGCAAGGAGAAATTACTCGCCCAGCCTTGTTCCCTTCCGCAGCCTTACGAAACTTGCCGCAATTCAGCGGGAAGGCCATGCTTGCATGCTCCGGCTGCATGCAAACTGTCTTATCTTCTTGCTCCTCGACAGCCTCGCCAAGGTCGGCGCAGCCAAGTCGGGAGCTGCAAGCAGGGAGAATGGGCAGTGGGGATGCTGGCTTCTGATGCGGCGGCTGGGCCTCAGTCTGGGCTTGGGCGTAGTTGACGACAGGTTGCCAACATACTCTCTGACCATTTCTCTCTTTTAACTCGATCTGAATTTCCACCCACAAAGCCTCCGTAAACATCACCACTCTTGTATCCAACGGACCTGTACCACTACTGCTGGCATAAAGATGCCAACGTGGGAGCAGCCATCTGTCAGACTGAACTTTTGCGAGGATGGGGAAAGGAGACGTGGTTTTTTCTTAGTTCTTGGCTTGGCCCCGAGCAACAGTGCACACCCACACACCATGTTAGCCCTGCCCCTGTCCATCACCTTTACACTACCCACATCCCCAGACGCGTACACATGCACAAAACCACCCTATTTCATACCCACAAACCAACTGACGTCCAGCGGGACGCTGCGTCTTTCGAGGCGGTGCCAAATATGTAGAGTTTTGTCCTAGCCGGCGATCTCGCCACACTGCCAAGGCCCCCAGCGTTGCGCAAGTATCCTGTCAAGCTTCACCATGTTTTAGTCAACCCGCAGGGCGCCCAGCCTCGATGCCGGGATTCCTCAGAATAGAGCCTATAACGTGTCCGCAGAACCAGCCAGCCAGCCCTCCGCGAGCCCGCCGAAGTGTGAAAACCTAAAATGAGACGGATTCCCGTCCATGACGCAGACGAGGCGAGTCCGCCCGTCCGAAATATAGTAGATTCCGTCTCATGGTGCCTGAGTTGCTGCGTCAAGGCAGCCTAAGCGCCGGGCCACATGACTTTGCGCCATGCGAACGGTAGGATCCCGGCTTTGTGGGGAGGAGATGTGACCGAGATATAGGGACAGGTGTGTGCATCTCTTGCTCGAAGCCCATGTATGGCATTGTTTGTATGGCATAGCGTGGCCCCGTTGTTTCCGTTTCGCTTCAGTCAACCCGTTTCCTGACCCGTGAGGCTCGTAGACGGCTCCTCCCGCCGTAACATCGCTCCATGCCGAATGTCCCCTCCACACTACACCCAGATGGGCTCGGGAAGGGGGCTGACGCCGTGCCCCGTCAGCACAGCCGCGAAGTGACGCCGGTGCACGGCCGGGGGTCCTTGAGAGATTAGGTTGCCCATCCGTCCATGACGGGCCGTCTGTACTGTGTTTGGACCACTGACTAAGGCGAGGCAGTTTAGATATAACAAACTGACGCCGCGGGCATTTCCCCTTATACGCGCCCATCCCTCACCCCAATTTAACCTAACACGTAGGCCGTCGCCGCGTTTCAAGAACTTCCCTACAGGCAGACGGCTGACCCCCCTCCCCGCCACCCGTGCCCAGCCTTGCTCCTCCCCCATGGACGGCGACGGCGGATCACGGCACCGCCCCTCTCCCCCACCTATGTTTTGCTTCCCTCCCGCCTGTTCTCTGTTCCCTCCTCTTGGCCTCTTTTTTTTGTTCCCTGGTCTTCTGCCGAGACCGACGTGGACACATATGCTGGTCCAATGTGTGGGCGGTGACGATGATGCCGTCTCTAGATGCTGCCGGGTTCTAGATCTTGCCAAGCCTATCCTCGTCGGGTCCAAAGGGTGGCCGGCCACTTCTGCTCTCAAACTTGCCTCGACCCGCAGTGCCAGGGAAGTGGGATGTGTGGCTTTGCATGCCAAGGTTTCTCTTGGGGCCAGACATTACACATTTCCAAGTAGAAGGGACACAGCAAAGAGCGCGCGCATACGCATTCCTAAACTTGATATCACACAGCCACTAACACTAACACACTCCAAGCCGTGGGGGTCTCTTCTCTCCCACAGCTGCGAGTCTGCGAGTCAACATGGGAAGGGGACAGAGCCGGGTATCCCGAGTGACCGGCCCTAGCTGGCTACAATGAATCGAAAACGCCCTTGGTATTGCGGGTAGCGGCAAGATAGATTTTTGAAGCCGAGGTAATTTTGCTCGACGTGCCCCGGCGGCTTGGTTCGCCTGGCTGGAGTCGATCCCGATGCTTGGTTCGTTGGCGTCTGGGTATATACCCAGGTATATATAAATAAGAGACCGTGGCCGTCGTGGCGATAGTGAGTGACGTGGAGGGAGGAGAGAAAGACATGGGCTAACTGGTCTTTTCCTTCTAGACTCTGCCGCTTGTCCTTTATCCGTTGGTCTTGTACCCGTGGCTCGTCTTGGTCCTGAGTCTTCCTTTTCTCTTTTCCTTCTCGCCTCCTCCTTCCTCTCCTTCTTTGACGTCATTATCAGACAGCCAGACCTTACCCCTTGGCGTCTTTCCGTCCGCCATGCCAACTGTCTATTAGAGGGCTTGATCTACCGTCAACCAAGTCAGAAGTGCCAGTATAGACATTGTGTCAACGACAATCGACTTACACACGACTTGTCCCTCATCACCTCGTCCGAGCACGCCGATATTCCACTATAACACAAAAAGTCACACAAAGCAAGAAACAAGATGCCGGCCACCGACGGCTCGTCCATGGCCCGCGGCCGGGGCACCGAACGGAACCCCCTCGTGGGCGGCGGCGGAGGAGGGAGTTACGGAGCCACGACAAACAACCGCAGCAGCAACAACGACAACGGCAGCGGCCAAGACTACGGCCGGCGACGGCACCGGGCGGTCGGGTTCACCGAGACACTCAGCCTGCGCGACAAGATGCGGCGGTGGTTCGCCAAGGGCGGCAGGCTGGAGCCGTTCCGGCTGCTCAAGCAAGACGCGCGCAACCTCCGGGGCCGGTGGCGCGGCGACTGGAGCTTCTTCAACCAGCTGGTGCTGGCCAGCGCCGTCTATGTCTTCTTCACCAACATCCTGCCGGGCATCACCTTCGCCAGCGGCCTGTACGCCCTCACGGGCCAGTCGTGGGGCACCGTCGAGGTCGTCTTCAGCACGGGGCTTTGCGGCGTTCATCTTCTCGCTCTTCTCGGCCCAGCCGCTCACCATCCTGGGCGTCACGGGCCCCTTTTCCGTCCTGGCCGAGAACCTGTACGAGCTGTCGGTGAAGTACTTCCACGTGCCCTTCCTCCCGCTCATGGCCTGGTCCCTCATATACGCCGGCTGGATGCACGTGCTGCTGGCCGTCTTCAACGCGCACGACTGGACCATGCAGTACGTGACCGAGTTCAGCTCCGACATCTTCTCGCTTCTCAACAGCGTCATCTACTTCCACAAGGCCTACAAGCAGCTCAGCCGCATCCACGCCGCCGTGCCCTTTGCGAGCTTCCTGTATTCCGTCCTCGGCGCCTTCGGCACCTGCTTCACCGCCGTCTTCCTCGCCACCGCCCACGGCTGGGCCCCGCCCTTCGGCCGCTTCGTCCGCACGGGGCTGACCGAGTACGCGGCCGCGCTGTCCATCATGCTCTGGATCGCGGTCCCTTACCTGGGCGAGCTCGGCTCGCTCGAGCACCACCGCCTGCCCGTGCAGTCGACCTCGTTCCGGCCCACGAACCCGGAGCGGGACTACTTCTTTGTCGAGTTCTGGAAGCTGCCCATCCAGTGGGTCGTGGTGGCCATCATACCCGGCGCCATCATCACAGTGCTCTACTACTTCGACCACGAGATCAGTCAGCTCCATCATCTGCACCATGCCGCGCTACGGCGTCAAGAAGCCGGGAGGCTCGCCTGGGACGTTGCCCTGCTCGGCATCACGACGGCCGCCTGCGGCATCATGGGCATCCCGCCCGCGAACGGCCTGCTGCCCCAGGCCCCGCTGCACTCCGAGTCGCTGCGCTACCTGACCGAGGAGAAGTACGAGCCGGAAGAGGGCGACGTCGACGCCTGGGCCTGCCGCGACGGCAAGCCCGAGGACGACGAGGAAGAGGACGATGGGGAGTTTGACGGGTCTGATGGTGTCGACAGCTTCGACCATGACCTCAACCGCAGCGCCACCGACGGTAGGGACGGCGCCGGCGACGCCGTCAGCGGCCGCAAGGGCCACGACAACCTCGCCGACCTGGAGAGGGACGCCGTCGTCACCACCAACGGCCGCGGTGGCGGGAGCAGCAATGGGCGCTCGTCCAACGGCCGCCGCAGGAGCGGCCACGCTTTAGGGAGACACGGCTGCTTTTGGGGCATGTGGCCTGGGTGGCATAGCTGAGCAAAAAGTCACATATGCCAGGGCGGTTCAGGGGCTTGGCATGGTGCATCAAGGAGTTGCATGTGCCTGATAGAGAGGATATACAAGAGGCCAACATCATGCAGCCCTGCATCTTTTCTTCTTGTTTTCCCTTTCTGTTGTGCCTTTTTCTTCTCTCCATCTTTCATCTTTTCCTTGTCCTTCTTCGTTACGTTCTCCTGGCATAGATTGATGGCAGTTGGGCGTTAGCTTGTTTCTTGCTGGGTTCACTGGTCTGTGCTTGCTCTCGGCAATTGGGTGACATGTATTCTTTGGCATCATAAATGGTTGGCAAGATTCAATGCACAAAAAAGGTCGGCTGTTAACATGGTATCATTTACTTGGTATCTCTTGGCTAAATTCGTGGCGATAGCCAGCCTTGGTGTGGCGCCCCGCCAGGATATGGAAGACAGAAAACGTTGTGATATGAGAAGGACTGCGAGACGAGAAGATAAGAGGTATAATAAATGGAGGGGGGAAACAGGTCGCTCATCCGCGCGCCAGCCCCTTGTCCGGTCAACCAGCCAACTGGCAAGAAGAAGAAAGATATAGTGTTAAGAATAATGGAACAAGGGAGAAACGGGGGCCCTCGAAAGGCGACGGAAACCACAAACGGAACCAACCCAACATCGTCATCCTGAATCGCAGCCATCCCGGCCGACTTATCCGCAGAAAACATGCGCCTATATACCTCCTGCACAATCATGACTTGCATCCCCTCCCCTCAGGTTCGCTATCCTGAAACATGTCAAGTCCCTGGCCAGTCATTGTCGCGTAGTGTTCAAAACCCTTGGTATTTTTCGCTCCTCGTCTCTTCCACTCATCTTGTCGGAAGCATAGCCAATCCGCCTCGGACTACTACCTCTCAACGTGGCCGTCGTTGAGCAGCAGCTCGAGCACAATCTGCTGCCCAGGCACCTCTGGATGCGACATGCAGATCTTGACGGTGCCCCTGGAGGCTTGCCCGGCGGCCCCGGCCCCCGGCCCGTAAGGCGCGGGCTGCTGTTGGTGAGGGGCGGGTCCCGCGCCGCCGCCAGGCCCGCTTGGGTTCATGCCCGTGGGGCCGCGGTAGCCGTAGTCGAGGCATCGCACGTCGCGGCCGGCGATGATCTGGCGCAGACGGCCGTTCTCGGCGTTGCGGGCTTCGACGTAGTCCTCGTTGAACAGCAGCAGGTACTGGCCAAACATGGTGGCCGAGTGCGCCTTCTTCTGCTTGCCCGAGTACTCCATGACCAGCGTGCGCGAGACCTCGCCGTGCTTGTCCATGTAGACTGCGCAGTCCTCGTAGGCCAACAGGAACTCCTGGTCGTTGAGCTTGAACATGCCCAGGGGCCTCTGGTCGCGGATGCGGTGCGCGATGCCCGCGATGGCCGGCGTCGTCAGGTCGCGTGGCACCGACATGGTCTGCTTCTTGTCCAGCGTCAGTAGCTCGAAGCCCTTGGCCGTCGCCACCGCGATGTAGGTCTGCAGTAGGTTGAGCGAGAAGCACTCGGTCGGCAGGTAGAACTCGTCAAAGTCCCTAAAGTACTCGGTGTTGCCCGAGCCGCCGCGCCGACCGCCAAACAGCCGCGTCTTCTTCTCTGTCGACTTCTGGAACACCGGCTCGAGCACCTTGAAGGTGTTATGCATGCCCTCCTTGCGCTTGAAAAAGACCAACATGCGGTCCTTCATGCGCGCCGTTGCGAAGAAGGACACGTCCTTGGCCAGCCGCACAGGCGCCCGCCGTGGGTTATCGTGCGCCGGCGCCGGGAAGCTGGACACGGGCGCCACCACGTCCAGCGGGTACGACACGAGCGACCGGTCCGCGATCAGCAGGCACACCGAGAACTCCTCGAGCACCGCCATCTGCGTCACCCGGCTGGCCTGAACCGACCGCGTCCATCCGCGCGGACTGTTTGCCTCAGAGATGTAGACGCCAAAGTCGGTTCCGATGGCCGTCACCGACTTGCCGAACGCTGTGAAGGACGCCGCGCAGTTGACCTGCGCCCGGCACACCGCAGACGGCCCCCGCCCCGGCCCGTACTCCTGCTCCATATCGCGGATCGCCCGGTCCAGCGGCGTGCCCCGGATCGGCACCCCGGCCGTCCTGCCCATGGCCGAGAGGGAGTCGTAAGCAAAAGCGCTATCCGCCAGCACCCGCAGCCGGAACGGCTCCGCGTTCTGGGCGTGCAAGCCCCGCGCGCTCTTGGTCTTGGCCTCGATGATCTTGTTGCACCACTCCTGCCGGTTCTGAGCCGACGTCGCGTACAGCGTGTACACCTCGTGGCCCAGGTGCTTGACCTTGAACGGATACAGGATATTTCCTGTATCGCCCAGCCCCGGCGTCCCCAGCCGCGATGCTGTGCTCAAAGAACCCACCGAAGACGTCGTGGCCGTGTGCTCCAGCGATGGTCGGTCGGTTCCGTTAGATGCTACCTTGCTCAGTTGCGTCCCGGACGTCGCCGCCGTCGTCCGCGCGAGGGGGGCCGTGATGCCTTTTTGCTTGGAAACCGGGTCGTCGTTCATGCTCTCGAGGAATAGCAGAGGCATGGGGATTGGCTGTGCATGGCTGCTGTTAGCGTATCGAGACTCCCTACGGGCACGTGCGTGCAAGAGATGGAGCCAGGTCTAAGGGGTAACAAACCTCTTTGGATACGTCGTATTTCTTCTCCGTCCTCCCATCCCTGCCCGACTGGATCACCTTGGCCAGGATGAAGTAGTGGTCAAACAAGAAGGCGTGCGTGTCTACCCAGCGCACGCCCTTGGAGCCCATCCTCTGCAGGTCTCCCGACATTTGCAGCTCGTGGGCCATGGCGCCGGCGGCGTCTAGTTGCAGATTGGACTGGAAGCCCGGGCGGAGTACCAGTGCCGACTGGAGCTCGACCAAATTGACCTTCTTGGTCATCTCGTCGACCAGCTTGTCGCACTCGAGCGTGACCAAGTGGATCTCCTCAATGGCCTTGGCAAGGTTGGCCTTCTCGTCGTCCTCCTTGGTCGAGTTTTTGAGCACCGTCGACAGCAGCAGGCCGTACCGCTGCAGCCGCGTGATGGGCGCCTTGAGGAAAGTGTCCCAGCCCAGACGTTCCGACCGCTTGTGGCTCCGGACATGGTCGAGGAATTGCCGGAATAGCAGGTTGCGCTCCGCCTCGCGGCGCACGTTATGAACCGCAAAGGGGTAAGCGGCCGAGAAGGCGATGTAGGGCTCCTTGGCCTTTCGGATCCACTCTCGGAAGATGTCGCTGAAGCCAGTGATCCAGGGGCCCTGCTCGTTCTGGCGGTATTTGAGCTGCGCCAGCAGGTTCTCCTTGTTCGTCTGCTGCACCGCGTCCGCGTGTCCGAAGACGCTGTGGATGAACTTGTCGCGTCGGCTGGGCGTGATGATGGGTGGCTCCCATGCCCGGAGCTGTTCTTTGTACAGCACTCGCAGCACCTCGAGCTGGTTCATATACTCCTCCTCGCTCTGCACGATCTCGTGCAGGATGTTCTGTCGCTCCGTCTCCTTCTTGGGCCGCTGCGCTACCTGCTCCGCCGTCACGTGGAACATCTCGGCCCAGCCCAGCTTCTTTGTCGACTCCTCCGACATGAGGTCGTCCAGGTTCGCCTTCTTGAGCGTCCTGGTGCAGTGGTGCGAGTAGCAGCGGCCCGGGATCTCGTCCTCGTGCAGCTTGGGCGAGTAGCATCCGCTACCTGTCAGCTGCCACAGCACACCCGAGATAGAGCCAGGCCCAAACTTGACCCATTCCTCCTCGCGCACCATTATGCCAGCCTCCAGCATCGAGCTGAAGGCGTCGGCTGCCAGCGTCTCGGCGTCTGCCACGTTCATCGTCGGCACCTTTGTGCTGAACAGCTTCACCAGGCCCTCCTCGATGGTCTTTTGCTTCAGGTCCGGCTCGCCCTCGGCCATCTCGCGGATCCAAGCCGCGATGCCGCTGAGGGCCCAAGGCTCCGCGCACCGCCGGATGTCGCCCGCACTCAACTTGGACGGAACGAACTTCTTACGCCGCCCACCAGCCGGTAGCGTGATGGTGTCGTATCCCATGGACGACGGCGTGCCCGTGTCGTAGCCGTCGTACGGGGTTCCGGCCCCCTGGGCGACCTGCTGCGCCATGTTCCGGTGGGCTTTCCTCCTCTCGTCTGCCGCGTCGGTACGCGAGCGCCCTGGCACCTGGACGTGAGGGGTCGTGCTGTGGTTCGATAGCGATATTGACCTTTCGACCTGCAGTTGCTGCTGCTGCTGCTGCTGTAGCTGAGCGCCGGGCAAGGTTGATGCGTCCGACCTCGAGTCAATGCTCTGCGAGTATCCGTGCTGTTGGTAGCCTGATCGCGTCGAGGGGCGGGCCGACACCATCGAGCTGCTGTCGGATCCGGGGGGGAGCGAGGGAAGCGGCCGATTGCTGAGACCAGGGTGGTAAAACATGTCTGGGTAGTCCTCGTCTTTGATGGGAGATTCGCTCCCACTCCTACCCGAGCGGATAGACACATGCTCGGCCCCATGGTCAAAGCTTCGTGACCTCGTCGGGGCCTGGAGTCCCCCAGTCCCGCCGTAGTCCATGTAGGCATTACTGTACTGAGACGCACCCGGCGTAGGTAGTGGCCGGCCGCCCTCGGGAGGCAGCGAGGCACTTTGGGGTGGAGATCCTATGTTGTTGTCGTAGGATAGCGTGCCGGCGTATCCGCCGCTGGCGAGGCCAAGGTCCATGACGAACCCGCCGTCACTTATGCTGAGATCCTCAGGCGGGGCAGGCAGCGGCGGCGGCGGCGTGACAGGGTCGTGCGGGCCCGAGTTTCCACCACTGAATCTACGGTCATCCATGAGCGCCTGCTGCATCTCGTAGACGCCAAAGGCGCCCTCCGGGTCGCTGTCTGTCTCGTAACGTCGCAGTCGGTTTCGGTCGTCATCTGACAGGTTGCCGTTGATGGGCTGCGGGCGGCGCGAGTGCGAGCGCGTCGTCGACTCGGAGCTTGCCAACTCGGCCAAGTCTCTATCTATCTCATCCATGAGGGTGTCCTGGGCTACCGAACCATCACTCTGAAAGCCCATGCCGCTGGGGTCCCAATCCTGTTGCTCCTCAGGCACATTCTCCATGGCTGGACGGCTGGGGAGTGGGGCATTGGTCGGGTGCCTCTGAAGAGCCGAGGGAGACAGCGGGGCATGCCCGGGCGGAGAGGGTAAGGGGGAGCCGTGGGAGTTGGTCCTGGCATGGCTGTATATGGCATCGCTCGCGTAGGCCGGCTCGGCCGGCATGATGTTCTGGACGGGGTAGGGAGTCTGCTGCGGTGCGCCGCCATGGTACGACGAAGCAGACTGCACGGAACCGTTGGTGTACGAGTTGAAGTAATTGTTGTTCGCTGACGAATAGCTGTTATTTGAATACGAAGACGGCGCGTCATAGGGCGTCATCGCCTGAGATGATATGGTCGAAGAGCTCGTCAATGTCCCGTACTGGGGGCTGGGGAGCGCGGGCGCATATGCCGACTGGGTGGATGAAAGACTCTGTTGACTGTATGTCGACGTCGAGGTCACGGGCGATGGCTGTATAGGGGCGGCAGGATTGTAGGAGGGGGTGTAGTTGCTGTAGCCAGCGTAGGTGGGATGCCGCTGGGGCACGCCGGCACTCGTCGCGGTGGTGCCAACATAGGCGGCAGGGTTATATGATTGTGGAGTGTAGTTGGCGGGCGACTGCGGGAGGTACGTGGGCGTGGTCGGGGTGTTGCCGAACCGGCCAGAGCTCGGGACTTGCGAGGTGCTCTGTGAGCGCCCAAAGCTGGACACGGGCTGCGAGGCGAACTGGGCGGGATTGTAGGTCGTCGGGGTCGGCGGGGTCTGGTACTGGTGCTGGTATCCAGCCATGCCGACGTTGATGGAGCCGTAGCTGCCTGGTCTCGTGGCCGAGGCAGACGACGAGGTTTCGGCGGTGGGACTCGACAGGAAGAGCTCGTCCTCGCCGCGATTTGCGCCCCCGTTGTTGCTCTGGGCGTCGAAGGAGGCGGCATCATCGCCGCGGTGGAAGCTCGATCGGCGTCCGTAGGGGGCCTGAGGCTGCTGTCCGGGGACAGGGTACTGCGCCGGTGGCACATGGCCGTACCGACGGCCGTCGCTGTTGAAAGACATATCCGAGGAGTCGGCCCGGTTCGGGTCGAGGCGCGCCCTCGAGATTGCGGCCTGGCTGAGGCAGCCCGGGGCGAGGGGCAGAAACGAATTCGGCTGCGCGACGGATTGATTGCCAGACCGATCTAGGGAGAGCGGGCGATGGCGCTGGTCCGAGCAATCGGGATGACGGTGGTGATGTGGTGTGCTCCTCGGGATTCTGTGGTAGGGAGGGGGTCTCGAGTCTGGCACTTCTGGTCTTCTGGCTCACTGGGTCGCTTCTGCGGCCCGCGTCGCTCCAGCCACACTAGAGGGAGGCGCAGGCAACAGACGTAAAAGAGGGGGAGAGCAAAGGTCGGCAAGCCACGCAGGCCAGGGTGTTGTGCGCAATTAAAAGCGATGGGCGCGCACCTGGCCTACCTGGATGAGCCCCTGTGACGACGGCGTTGGAGGGCTGTCTGGCTGCAATAAGGACTCGAGAAGGTTGTCGCTCTTTAGGCGTTGAGGCGCCCAAATGTCGACGCTGGCCCTACGGCGCTTTTGGTTGAACCAGCGTCGCAACAGCGGGTGGATCTCCGGGCGCTGCCTCTACAGGGGTCGCAAGCACTGCCAGTCTCCAGCAGTCTCCGGCACGAGGATGCGAGGATGGCGGGGGGAGTATGCAGGGCTGCTCGCGCATTGCGTGGCGTCGTCGTCGGCGTCCTCCTGATTTTGCACCGACGAGAACTCGTGTGTTCCTGTTTTTCTAGTGTCGGTGTGAGGGAAAAAGGGCAGGGCAGGCCTGATCACCTCATCGGAAATCTGGAATCTGTCAGGCTGAATGCCCTGCGCGCCGTCCCCGCGCCCTGCCACTGCCACCCATCCGTCCAGCCATCCAGCCATGGAACAGCATTATCATGGCGAAACAAAATCCCCAGTCGGGTGAGCGCTAGACCGTGCTTGTAAGAGAGGCCCTCGCACCGTGTCAAGGTCAGATGGCGCATGTCATTTGTCCATTCGCGGCACAAGCGAGTGCCCAACAGGCCAGCCTGCCAGTCCAGGGCCGTGCGCGCCGGTTGATTACAGTGCGACCACAGCTCCATTTCGGCTGCTTGGCCGGCCACGCTGGGAGCCGCTGGAGCATGCGCTTGGCCTTCACTTGGCCTCCACGCCTGCTTCTCACACTCACTGCCACCCACTGCACGATGCTCCCATTGGCGTCATAGCCAGTCGCGACTTCATCTATCAGGTACAGGTTTGCGACGACGTGGACCTATGAGTGCCCTCGACGTTTCTTTACCACGTCAGGCTGGCCGCCATTCGGACTCGTGTAATTTTTATTTCACGTCTTTGCTCCCATTTGTCTCCTCTTTGATGTTTGAATCCCTGCCCTGCATTTGACATAGGGTTCGGTTGGTTTGCTTGACTCTTTCGTCCCGGTTTTTTTTGGCGCGCCGTTCTCTGATAACGACTCAAGGAAGAGCCGGCAGAGAAACACAAGGGCCTGCCTGATATGAGGTGCAGGCCCGTCCTATCTGCCACCGAAAACATACGTAAATAACGGATCTGTGTATCTAGAAATATGTTAGCGAGCCAACATCTCTGCCTCGGTCGATCGAGGCAGAGGCGATTCGATCTCCAGTGAAGCTGTGGCGCAGTGAAGTTGGGCCACCGGGGGACTCGTGGTCATAATCGAGCACAAGCCACAGAAAGACGAAGCAGACAAATTGTCTGTTTTTCACCACCAGGATGCTTGATAGTCGCTGCACACTGGTCCCTATGTCTGCCCCGACCGCTCAACGGCTGTGACATATGCCAAATTCCAAATCTGCCTCTGCCGTCTGCGGATAGCCAACCAGTCCTGACCGGACTCACGGATACCCCTACCTGCGGCCGCTTTTTAAAGTGTGATACGCGTCTTATCCACAGATGTTGAGCTTAGTTGAGATTGGGCTGGTGTTCTGTAACATTACACGGTCGACGATTGCCAGTTCGAGCCAAGTAGAATAAGTCGACCTGCAGAAGGCGACCCTTTGAGGGACTGATCTTTGAGGCCTAATTCTCTTTGGCCGCAATACCAGCAGGCGAGCGCTAAGGCGAGTGCCCAAGCTATTATTATTTGCGCGGCTATGATTGAGGACCGTTGCTGATCCAGCGGCCCTGTGGGAGAGTGGTCTCCAAAATAAAGAGGGAAACAATGGAAGGTAAAAACAAACTCCTTAACACGGGACTTCCGCAAGATGCGGCTAAGGGAGAAGGGAACACAGCCCTACAACGATAGGCGGCCACTCTCTCAAACAAGCCAAGAAAGCCTTGTTTATAATTTTATATCAGAGACACCAAGTATAGCACCAATCGGGACTGACTTGTCCTGCCGAACATCGGCACTGGCACTGGGTATGACGAAATCGCCATTTCATTTGTCAGCGCCCCTCACCTCGCCCTCGGCGCATTGGTGACAAGAGGTTTATGCAACAGCAAAGCTCCCAGCTCCGCAATTGGCAGACAGGGCACAAGAGCACCGTCAGCCGTGCGGTGCTGGAACAGCGGCTCGACACCCCTCCCCCACCTCCCTCTGGGTCTGGCCCTGATGGAAGGTTTTGCTCGGGCTCGGATCTCCGACCTTGGTAGGCCTGAGAAGGTACCTGCCATGGGGTACAGTACCGAGGCAGGTGGTCCCCTCTGCTCGGCTGGTTCGGGTGACGAGGTCCTTTTCTTGCCCCTTCGCTCGTCTTCCAGGACTCCTCCCATTCCCGTCCTCTCGCCCCTCTTATCTACCATCTATCACCACCGACCTGCTTCTTCAAAGCCTCACTTCGAGAACCCAAAGTAAATCACCAAGCCAACCTACCAAACCAACAAAACCCAACCCGTCAAAATGGTCAAGGCCGGTAAGTAGGATGGAAGCCTTTTATACCCCTCTGCATCTCAGCATTTGCCTCGTCGTCTTCACAAATTACCCCGCCATGGACACCCACCTCGGAGCTACCATCCAGGTGCTCGTGCCATGCCAATGCGCTTGATTGAGCACGTTTTCATGGCTGTCACGCACCCACGCACAACCTTGATGGCCGCCCGCCACCCTCACCATCCTCGACTGTGCCGGCCCGGGGCTTAGCGGCTACACCCGCCCTCCCGGACCCTGCGGAATGGTGGCTTCCAGGCCCCGTCGGGCGGGTTCGCGCCATGGATGTTATAACTAACGAGGCCCCCCTTGAGCAGTCGCCGTACTCCGCTCCGACCCCAACGCCACCGTCCAGGTGAGCGGCAGCGTCACCTTCGAGCAGGACTCTGAGTCTGCTCCCACCAAGGTGACGTGGAACTTCAGCGGCAACGACGCCAACGCCAAGCGTGCCTTCCACATCCACACCTTTGGCGACAACACCAACGGCTGCACCTCTGCCGGCCCCCACTGTATGTTTTAGCCACACTTGTCTCCCGTCCTTGACCCCTCGGTCTAACGGTTCATAGTCAACCCCCACAACAAGGAGCACGGCGCCCCTGGCGACGAGAACCGCCACGTGGGTGACCTCGGCAACTTCGAGACGGACGCGCAGGGCAACTCCAGCGGCACCGTCGAGGACAAGCTCATCAAGCTGATCGGCCCGGAGAGCGTCATCGGCCGTACCGTTGTCGTCCACGCCGGCACCGACGACCTCGGCCAGGGCGGCCATGCCGAGAGCAAGAAGACTGGCAACGCCGGCGGCCGCCCGGCCTGCGGTGTCATTGGTATCTGCGCTTAAAATGGAAAGATGAGATACAATAGCGAGGATATGATATGGTGTGGGCTTGGGCAGCACACAAGCCGAGGACTGCTGTTGAATACCACCTACCTTGGGTACTTGCGGTCCTGGCAGGTCTAGATCAGTGATGGTCTGCAGACAGTTATGATCCGGACAATGCCATAGGTCCTGAAGCGTCCAATGGAGCTGTTTCCGGCTTTAACTCGAGTGCTTTTATGATGAGCTTCACCCCTGATGTAGGTGTGAGCAGATTTCTCGCGTGAGATGTGAATTGTTGAATGTAACATGTTTGAATAAGTAAGTGCCTTTGGATCTCACTTAGCGCGAAGAATGGAACAATCAAGACAAGGAACAATCGAGCTGCTACGAAATGGAAGTATGCGAGGCTAAGTCGCTGTGGCGCCCCCAAAAAGTCTGCAGTTCAGATAACGTCATTGGAATCCGCCTTGTCAATTCATCCTGTTGGTTGCCTCTACTGTTTTCCAGGCGTTCAGTCTCTCATACCATTAAACCTCCTAATCCCTTCAGCTCCCTAATTCCTTCCGGCCACCCCTGAGATGTCCTGCCCAAAGGAAAGGTCCAAGTATTTGCAGGGAATGTGAAAGTGCAGCCGCTCGACACAAAAAACCTACCAGGCGGGGCACCTTGGATTCCCTCGAGCTCCACCCCTGTCGGGTGGTCCCTGAAAGAGCTTCCCCACATTCTTCTGCCGCAGAGCTGGGGCGGGTGAACAGCTGTTCTATTCGAGACTGGAAGTGAGCAGACACTTTGGAGGCTGCGGCGGTCAAGCTATACCGTCTGCACTCTGATCTCAGCCCAGCTCCCACAAGCTCTATCGAACCCTCGACACGCACCAAACACAAAACGCAAAAAAAGATCGAGCTCTCTCTGTTCCTTGCCTGCCTCTCCACCCCCAAACCACCCAAACCTGCCTCATTTCCCCATTGCAGGTGCCCGAAAAACCACGCTCCTTGCGGCTCCTTGCATTTCACAGCTGCTCGATGCACGCTTCTGGCCACTGGTACGTGACACACGACACCCTGTCGTCCGCTTTCCTTGGTCTGCCTTGTCCTTTTTGCTTTCTCGGTCGAGCTCTCCTGCTCCATGCCGCTCCCCTTCACTCGTACAATATCCCTCTTGACCTGGGCTTCATGCTGGGCTTGGGGTACTACCTGGGCTGGGTAGCCCAGCATGATACTCGACCTCTTGCCCAGCAGCAGCCGCAGCAGCAGCTTCGTCCATGGGAGCACTGCACGCTACAACAATTGCTGAACGTTGAGGCTGTCATATACCGTTCACTTCACCGCATACCAACCACCGTGCCACCGTACCACCCACCCACACGCACCGCACATGATGTATCATATCATCACCTCTATGGCTTGCGGGAGTCTGCAGGCCAGGCCCAGTTAGCTTTCATTGCCAGCTGTCCATGTACTGTGGCCTCGTATCCACCACTGGCCAACCGGAACTGTTCAAATCGGTGCCCCGCATGGAAGATGCTCTGGTTCGCAGGAACTACAGGTCCGGCTCCGGCCCGCACTCAACTCTGTGCCCACGCCTGCCGGTCTGGTGGCCTGGGAACACCGAGAGCCAGTGCCTGGATACCTAGAGCTGTCTCTATTCCCGGCGGGTAGCATTGGGCTATGCAACCTTTCCAGCAGGACGGGAGTTGCACTTCCTTTCCTCCCCCTTTTCACTAGGAAGACGAGCCCAGCTCCTTCTTGCCTAGCATCGTCATCTTGTGCAGATAGTGCAATTCTGCCAGGCCAACAACATATAAAACTGACCACAAGACACAGATCCCCCTTGCTTCACACTCTTCCTGCTTTCGTCCTTGGGCCTGCTCCCGGTATTGCTCCTCGCCAACATGTCCAAGACTTTCGTGGCCAATGTCAAGTCCGTCTTGAGCGGCGACACCCTTGTGCTCACGAGCCCCAATAACCCGAACCTGGAGCGTACCTTCTCGCTCGCCTTCGTCAGCGCCCCCCGGCTCAGCAAGGACGGTGACGAGGCCTTTGCCTTCCAGTCACGGGAGTTCCTCAGGGAGGCTGCCATCGGAAAGCTCGTGCAATGCAAGGTCCTGTATACAATCCCGAGCTCCGGGCGCGAATACGGCACCGCAATCGTCAAGGCCGGCCCGGAGCTGCCCGACGCGCTCGTTCAGGCTGGCTGGGTCAAGGTCCGTGAGGATGCTGGCAAAAAGGAGGAGGACGAGGAGACCCTGCAGAGACTCGAGGCCCTGCGCGCACTTGAGTCCCAGGCCAGGACCGAGAGCGACGGCCTGTGGGTCGGCTCTGGCGGCCACATCGAGGTTCAGAATGACCTGGGCGGCCCCGACTTCATGAAGGAGTGGAAGGGCAAGACGGTCGACGGCGTCATCGAGCGTGTCTTTAGCGGCGACCGCATCCTTGTCCGCCTGCTGCTTTCGGAGAAGAAGCATTGCCAGGTCATGACGCTCCTGGCCGGCATTCGCACCCCGGCGACCGAGAGGACAGGCCCTAACGGCGTCACCCAGGCCGCCGAGGAGCACGGCGACGAAGCCAAGGCCTTCGTGGAGGCGCGTCTGCTCCAGCGCAAGATCAAGATCGACATGGTGGGGGCTAGCCCGCAGGGCAGCCTGGTCGCCTCCCTCATCCACCCGCGGGGCAACATCGCCGAGTTCCTGCTGGCCGAGGGTCTCGCACGCTGCAACGACTTCCACTCAACCATGCTCGGCGAGCGCATGGCTGCTCTCCGGGCCGCCGAGAAGAAGGCACAGGCGGCCAAGTTGCGGCTGCACAAGCACCACGTTGCCAAGGCTGCCGAGGCCGGTAGCCAAGATGTGACAGTAGCCAAGATCATCGGTGCCGACGCCATCATTGTACGAAACAAGAATGGCGATGAGAGGCGGATCAATATCAGTAGTGTGCGCGGGCCGCGGGCGGCCGAGTCGAACGAGGCGCCGTTCCGTGACGAGGCCAAGGAGTACCTGCGGAAGCGTGTTATCGGCAAGCACGTTCAGCTGACGATCGACGGCTCAAGGCCCGCGGAGGGGGACTTTGAGGCCCGTGATGTCGCGACTGTTGTTCAGGGCGGCAAGAATGTTGGACTTCAGCTCGTTCAGGAGGGCTACGCTTCCGTAATCCGGCACCGAAAGGACGACACGGACCGCGCCCCCAACTATGACGAGCTCCTGGTGGCCCAGGAGACGGCCAAGACTGAGGGCAAGGGCATGTGGTCCGGCAAGGCGCCCAAGGTCAAGCAATACACGGATGCGTCCGAGTCGGTCCAGAGGGCGAGGATCCAGCTCTCAGTCCTCCAGCGACAGAAGAAGGTGCCGGCGATTGTTGACTTTTGCAAGTCAGGCTCGCGCTTCACGATTCTGATTCCGCGCGAGGGGGTCAAGTTGACGCTCGTGCTGGGCGGCATCCGCGCGCCGCGCGCCCCTGGAAGGAACCCGGCACAAGACAAGGGTGAGCCATTCGGGCTGGAGGCGCTCGAGCTCGCCAACAAGCGATGCAATCAGCGCGACTGCGAAGTAGACATCCACGATATGGACAAGGTCGGTGGCTTCATCGGCGACCTGTACATCAACCGCGAAAGCTTTGCCAAGACGCTGGTCGAGGAGGGCCTCGCATCGGTTCACCAGTACTCCGCCGAGAAGTCGGGCAATGCCGCGGAGCTCAACGCGGCCGAGAAGAGGGCCAAGGAGGCCAAGAAGGGCATGTGGCACGACTGGGAGCCCTCGCAGGAGGAGGAGTACGACGGCGGTGTTGCCGAGGCCACATCTGCGCTCGAGTCGGCGACGATCGACAAGAAGCCCGAGGACTACCGCGACATTGTCATCACCAACATTGAGCCCAACGGCAAGCTCAAGATCCAGGAGGTGGGCAAGGGTACGGCGGCGCTAGAGACCATGATGAACGAGTTCAAGAGGTTCCACAACGACCCCAAGAACAACACGGGCGGCAAGGAGAACCCCAAGACGGGCGAGCTGGTGGCGGCCAAGTTCTCGGCAGACGGGCAGTGGTACCGGGCGCGCGTCCGATCCAACGACCGGGCGGCCAAGGTTGCCGAGGTGGTGTACATCGACTACGGTAACAGCGAGAAGCAGCCGTGGGCCAAGCTGCGGGCGCTGGACCAGCCGCAGTTCAGCGTGCAGAAGCTAAAGGCGCAGGCGGCAGACGCCATGCTGTCCTTTGTCGAGCTTCCTGTCAACTCGCCTGACTACGCGCTCGACGCGGTGGACTTTATCGCGCGGGCGACGGAGGGCAAGCGGCTGGTGGGCAGCTTTGACTTTGTCGACTCCAAGGAGAACGTCAGCTACATCACCATCTTCGACCCCGAGGCCGGCAAGGGCAAGCTCCCTGGCGTGGCGGACTCGGTCAACCGCGACGTGGTGCTCAACGGGCACGCCATGGTGCCCCGCAAGCTCAGGGGCTGGGAGCGCAGCAAGGTGTTTGAGTCGACGCTCAAGAGCCTTCGCGAGGCCGAGACCCAGGCCAAGCAGGACAGACTCGGAATGTGGGAGTACGGCGACCTGACTGAGGACTAAGGGACGCTGGGAGGAAGACGCGTCTCCGGTGTTAGCCTAGTCTGGGGGTTTCCTACGCATTTTGTGATATAATTGTCGCTCATTCGGAGCGGGGGTGATTTATACTGGTCATGTTTCTTTTCGCTTTGACACATTGCGGCATACAGAAAAGGTTGGCAAGGGGCATTTGGGGCATTTAGGGCGGTAACAAGCGAAGACAAAAAGGACAGAAAAAAAAGTATAAAAACGAAATAAAAAGTTGAATAAAGCGGGGTCCAAGTGATGATTTATTCGCCATCGTGTTCGTTTTTATACTGCGTCTATTTACCCCTTTTTGTAACCATCTGCCCAGACGTTTCTAACAAGGGCCACAACCTGTGCAGTGCTATAAAATCACACAGGTTTCAACGGTCCCCTAGCTCGGCGGCGTCGGCAGGGCAGGCCACTTGTCCAGCACGACGGGCTCACCGGCGATGGTGAACTCTGCCGTGGCGAGCACGGGCTCGTCGATCTGGACCTTGTAGGTGCCCGGGTACAGGACCGTGTTGCCGTCCTCGTCGTGGCGGGCGATGTCGCCGAGGGTCCAGGCCAGGTCCGCCTCGGCGCTGCCGCCAGCGCGGACCCCCCTGAGGCGGGCGTAGGCGGCCAGCGTCTTGATGGGCCGCGGGCGCGGGCCGTAGTCGCCCGACACAAAGGCCAGCGCCACGTAGTCGCTCGCCCGCCTACCCGTGTTGGCGACGGCCACGCGCAGCGGCGGCAGCGCGCAGCGTTCCGGGTGCGGGTCCCTGCAGGCCTCGAGCAGCGAAGACGTCGTGACGCCGGACGCTGCTGCAAGGGCGGGAGGGACGGTGACGGCGGGCGTGAAGTTTGTGTAGTGCAGGCCGAAGCCAAAGGGCAGGACGGGGGTCGAGTACCAGCGGTAGGTGCGGCCGGGGCGGCTTCCCGAGGCGGACGGGCGCAGGGCCATTTCGGTCATGGGCACGAGGCGCGTGTAGTTTGCCGGGTACTGCGTCACGGGCAGGCGGCCGGCGGGGGACGCGGCGCCCGAGAGCAGCCGCATGACGGCCGGCCCGCCGTCCTGCCCCGGCCAGCTGGCCCACAGGACGGCGCCGACGCCGGCGTTGGCCAGCAGCGGCGTGCCGTCGAGCTGGTCGCCCATCTGCACCACGACCAGCGGCTTGCCGAGCGCCGCGAGCCTCTTGACGAGCGCCAGCTGCGCCCCGGGCCACTCGACGTCCCACCGGTCCTTGTTCTCGCCCGCGGCGGTCTCGTCCAGCCCGCCAAAGTAGACGATGTAGTCGGCGCCCTCGGCGGCGGCCAGCGCGGGCGCCGTCCAGTTGTCGGCGGCGGCGGCGGCGGCGCCCTGCAGGACCGGCCCGCCGGCCGTGACGACGTCGAGCCCCATCTGGCGGGCGGCGTAGGCCGGCGTGCGCAGGTAGGCGGCGGTGCCGCTGTAGCCGCCGCGGAGCTTCTCGGGCGCGTCGGCCCAGAAGCCGATCATGGCCAGCTTTGGCCCCCCCGACGACGACCTCTTCTTGCTCTTGCTGCTGCACTTGGCGCCGAGGGGTAGGGGTAGTGTGCCGTCGTTCTTGAGCATGACGATGCCCTCGACGGCCGACTGCAGCGACAGGTCCTGCGCGGCCGGGGCGTTGACGTCGGCCCAGCTGATGTCGGAGAAGGCGGACGAGTTGCCGTCAAAGTAGCCGACGCGCACGAGGCCCTCGTACAGGCGCAGCAGCGCGCGGTCCATGGTCTCCTCGCGCAGCAGGCCCTGGGCGTAGGCGCCCCGGATGTCCGACGACGGCGTGTACTCGCAGCTCGTGTCGGTGCCGGCCTCGAAGCACATGGCCGTCCCCTCGGCGTTTGTGCGGGCGTACTTGTGGCCCGCCGACACGTCGAGCACGGCCTCGCAGTCGGACGTGACGTAGTTGTTGTGTCCCGTCCAGCCCCAGTGCTTGCGCAGGACCGTGTCGAGCAGGTACGAGTTTGCGCAGCTGGGCACGCCGTTGACGGCGTTGTAGGCGCACATGATGGACCCGACCCTCGAGTCGCGCGCGCACTGCTGGAACGGCATGAGGTAGTACTCGGCCAGGTCCTGGGCCGAGATGCGCGCGTCAAAGTCGTGGCGCGACGTGCCGTTCCAGTCCTCAAAGTCGTTGGCGGCGTAGTGCTTGCACGTCGAGACCACGCGGCGCTCCTTTTCCGGGTGCGGGCCCTCCAGCCCCTTGATCATGGAGGCGGCGTAGCGCTTGATGCGCAGTATGTCCTCGCCGGGCGTCTCGGAGCCGCGGCCCCAGCGCGGGTCCTTGAAGGGGTTCACGTTGGGGGTCCAGTAGTCGAGCCCGGACCAGCGCCCGTTGCCGAAGGCGCGCGACTCGGTCCCGATCACGTCCCCGATCTTCTCGATCAGGGAGTCGTCAAAGGACGCGGCCAGCAGGAGCGGCATGGGGAACGACGTCGACGAGTTGAAGTCGCCCGGCCCGCGCCGGAACTGCGTGCCGGGAGCGTAGGCCACACCATGCAGCGCCTCGCTCCACCAGTTGTACTTGGGCAGGCCGATGCGTGCGGAGCCGTTGGCGTTGCTGTGCGCGTTTTTTCTTTTGTCTTAGCAACCAGCCCCTTTCTCATGTATATATATATGAACATATACCTCAGTACCTACCTCACCAGGTTCGCCATCTTCTCCGTCACGTTCAGCGCCGCCACCAGCGCCGCCGCGCGCTCGCTCGGCGATAGGCTCCGGTCGCACACCTTGTTGGACGCCAGCAGCCCGCCCACGCAGTCCGGGAACGGCTGAAACGGCGCCGACGTGTACTGGGCAGCAGCACCGCCCGCCGCCGCCGCCGCCGTGGCGATCCAGACGTCCTTGACCTTCATGATGGGCCAGCTCAGAACGAGGAGGGAGAGCAGTACCAGGCAGATGACGAGCACTTGCTTCACGACCTGCAAGGTATCACGCAGGTGGCCTCGAGGAGGAAGAGGAGGAGGAGGAGCGTAGTAGAACGCAGAGAAAGAAACAGCCACTCCCTTTCGAGGGTGAGCCCGTTTTTCATTCATCTTGCCGTCCCTCGTCTTTTATCCCCTCGGCTCTTTGGGCTTCGTTAAAAGAGAGCGGCTCACGAAGAGTGGCTTTGTTGATTCGCAATCTTGACTCTCCCCGCAGTCTCGTCCACCGACGTTTTTAGCCGGCACGGCGGGCGGGCAAAACAGAAACCACCGTCCGATTGGGGCGGATCTTTTTTTCGTCTTGTAGAAGGCTATCCCAGCGCCATGCTCTGCCTGCAAATCCTACCATATTGGAAGCCTCTGCCGCTCCCTTCGCTCCATGTCGGATGACCCTCTTCCCCGTCGTCCAGCTCCAACCGGACCGCCGCTAGAGGCCGGCTATTCGCTGCTTCCCCGCTCGCCATGCCCCTCATGAATGGCATGTTGCAGTGCATTTGCCCCTGGGAGGGGAACCCAGCTCTCCGATCCGGATCGGACGGCTATATTGCGCCCTGTTCGTCCTGGCCTCGCGCCCCTGGATGTATAGTATGACACTACGTATGGTATGGGACACCACGCTCCACTAGGAAAACAAACACGGCCCAAATCACCCGACGGGTATTCTAATCTCGACGCGAACCAAACTGGACCAGAACTAGCGACAAAATACCTTCACCAGCCGAAACGTTAACCCAAAAAGAGCCTCCAACATGCCAAACCTCGCTATGCTTCCCCCATCCTCCATCTCAGCACCAACAGTAGTAGCAATTATCCTCCCAGACCATCTTGGCCGTGCTCAGCCCCCCGCGCCACCGGAAGCTTGGGAGCGAGCCGTCCCTCTGCTTGAAGACGACCTTGACGTCATTGGCATAGGCGTTGCTCGTCGCCTTGATGCCCGACGTCGTGGTCTCGTCCGGGTTCCACACGGCCACGGCCCCGAGCCCCTCCTCGGACGCCTCGGCGACGGCAGCACCCAGCAGGGCCCAGATGTGGTCGACCCGCCGAGCCTCCGACTCGGGCCGTATCGTGACGATTCGGAGCACCGTGAGCTGCTCCTTCTTCCAGTCCCGCTCCCAGATGATCCAGCTCTTGCCGTCCGTCGTCGCGGCTCCCCGGCGCTGGACCTCGCGGCCGAAGAGGGTGCGCGCAAAGAAGTCCTCCCGCGCCAGCTGCGTGTCTATCTGCGCGTATGTGGGCGCGAAGGCAAAGTGGGCCTTGCCGTCGGGTTTCTGCCGCCGCATCCGGGCCTTAAGGTCCTCGACATCGAGCTTGCAGAGCTGCTCAAGCTCGTCGCGGCGCTCGATCCACCGTATCTTGACGTCGCAGCACGTGTCCGACTTGAGCTTCCGGCTGCGGCTCAGCAGGTTCAGCCGGGCCTCGCTGTGGGGAAAGACGGTCCAGCCAAGCATGGAATAGTAAGACTTCCCAATGTCGCTGTAAAGCGCCGAACCCGTCGCCCCCTCCCTGTCCATGACCTCCTGCAGCTTATGCAACATCAAGCTGGCCATGCCGAGCCGGCGGTACTTGGGGTTGGTGTAGACGCTGGCTATGCCGTACGCGAGGTGCTCCCCCACCTCTCCGTCGTCCTTGGCCGCCGTGCTGCCGTTGGTGGTGCTTCCATTCAGAGAACTTCCGGACTCACGCACAAAGAGTGTCTTCCGGAAGCTTTCGCAGCTGGCCACAACCTCGAGCGGGTTCCCTTTGAAGTAGAGCGCCCAGAACCTGCATCCACCATCTCTTGCCATCTCGATGCGCGAAAGGGCCTCATTTGACTCCAGGTACTGTTCCTCCGTCAGCGGTTTGGCCCACGTGTCGCTGCTGAGGTGCCAAGAGACCACTCTCTGTTCGGGGGTCGCCTCGGCGAAGACGATATCCGAGGCGGATATCTCCGTCGGGGTCGACGGCGCGTTGTCACCCATGTCGACTTGGGAGCTGTTGATCACTTGAGCTTAATTTTGGCCCTGGGATCGAGTGGAGCGACCCAGGCGTTATTATAACCTGGCTAGGAAAGCGGTGAGCGTCGATTCATGAGGGCGACCGAAGACGGAAGCGGGTGGGCAGCCTCAGATTCTCCGTAATCCGGAAAGGGATACAAATCACGGGGCTGATAGCGTGCTCCAGCCCCCCAGGGTATGTGCTGGACGGTGAGATATCTTGGAGGACAGCAAAAGGGCGCGCTATAGGAGGGGTCTCGCATGTGGACCGCCCCAGATCTCGCTCTCGCGGCATGGCTCGGAATGCTATGCATGCAAGCCCGACTAGGGACTAGGACCTGACGCCAGATGAGATGGCATACTGGCGGGCGCAACAAACCAAAAAAAAAAAAAAGCAAGCAGCAAAACAGAACTGGTATCCGACTTTCCTGGTAGTAGACAGTGCCGACAAAATTGGGATACGGCCATCAGCAGGACACAAAGGAGCAGCGACGCTTACCTTGGGCCGTCGTGTGAATACGGGCTCTGGCGAATAGACAACTAAGCCACGAAGCTTGATGGGACTCGGGACAATGCCAAGGCGAGGCTTGGCAATCCAGCGATGAGGACAGCTTTATCTCGACCAGCCTAGGGCGGTTGGCAGACGGCCCGCCCAACTGTCGAGCTCGTCCCCCGTCAAAAGGGCGCACGGCCGAAGGAGGGGTGCAGTCCGGAGGCGTGCGTTGGCCGTGGCCTGGGATTCGCAGGCAAGCGGCAGCCACCGAATGTCCGTCACCACGATTCCTCCGTGGGGGTCAGCCGGAGCTCTGGTTGGTATCAGCAGCAGCAGCAACAACAACAGGAACCGCACATGCCATGCTCCCCGCTAGCGCCCGCCTCACTCATTCCCACTCATACCCACGCTCGTCTTCGTCCACCCACCATTACGTGACGACTTTAGTGATTCAAAGGTTGTACCAGATATCCACGGACGCCCCATGCATCGCCCGCGGCGACGTGGTGGTTGGTTGGTCAGGTGGGGATCGAGTAAGGTGAGCGAGTCGGCTTGCTTAGGCGGGGCATTGTTCAAGTCTAAGGCCCGCTGAATGACCTCAGCATGCCGCGATCCATCAATCGCCCGCCATCGGAGGTGAAGCCAGTGAGGTAGGGGAGATGAATTGTAATCCGCGAGACTGGAGGGCTATGAGTACAAGTAATTATACGAGTGAAGAAGAAAGTAGCTTTTGGAAAACTGTATCGTTTCCAACCTCCTCCCCTTCTTCTTCTCCTCTTTCTGTTGCCCTCTTTGCTGTTCCCTGCGCGCCCATGTTGGATGAACTCAGAGAGTGCGCAGTGGAAGCGCCTGGAAGACCAATTGACTATTAGAGCATTGTCCCGCCCCGCCTGCTCTCCTGTGGCTTGACCAACCCAACCCGCCACATCCACCACGAAGCGGGGCAAAGACCACCCGACAGGGCAGCAGCCAATTCATTGCCCTAAACAAATTTCGCTCTCGCACCAAACTGACTGGACCTCCAGTCCAGCCGTTGCGACCGCGACCCGAACCTCAGTCAACCCACTCACTACCAAATTCCAGCCGAGCAATTAACGAATGTGAGTTTTCCCTTGATACACTCCGAAATCTCCAGCAACACTCGCCCAACGACCCGGATCGCGCCAGCAACCTCGCCGCGGCCTTCCCAGACCCCGTCCGCTCACTGTCCACTCCTTCCAGATCACCGCCAAAATGGGTGAAGCCTCCGTCGTCGCCTCCAAGTGGCGCCTGGTCGAGGTCGGCCGCGTCCTCCTCATCAACGAGGGCCCCAACGCCGGCAAGCTGGCCACCATCGTCGAGATCATCGACCACAAGCGCGTACGTGCCTCTGAATCCCCTTCCCCCCGGAATCTCCCGTTGCCATGTGCACGCTCTCCCAGGATGGTCTCGGCGCCGCGGCGGCATTCTGTTGGCTACAATTGGATCCAAGGCAAGAGGCGGAACTGTATTTGGCAGACAGAGGCGACAGAAGGAAAAAGCCAGCAACAATGGACTGCCAGCCCTGCCGCCGAAATCGGGGGAGCGTGGCATATGGGATACACAGGCACACACAAACACGCAAGACACGACAGTGCGGTGAATTGACAAGCGACGGTCGTTTCGAATACAGGTTCTGGTCGATGGCCCCTCCTCAGACTCTAGGCTCGCCGTCCCGAGACAAGCAGTTTCGCTGAGCCACGTCCTCCTGTCACAGCACGTG
Source organism: Gaeumannomyces tritici R3-111a-1 (assembly GCF_000145635.1). Lineage (NCBI taxonomy): Eukaryota > Fungi > Ascomycota > Sordariomycetes > Magnaporthales > Magnaporthaceae > Gaeumannomyces > Gaeumannomyces tritici. Next base: position 198,406 of record NW_008804551.1, read on the forward strand.
ATCGAGAACCTGCCCCGCGGCGCCCGGACAGGAGCCGTCAAGGCTGCGTGGGAGAAGGCCGAGATCGACTCGAAGTGGAAGGCCACCAACTGGGCCAAGAAGCGGGAGCGAAACGAGCTGAGGAGCAACCTGACCGACTTTGACCGCTTCAAGGTCATGCGCCTGCAGAAGCGTGCCCGCTTCGAGGAGCGCAAGTCGCTGGCCAAGGTCAAGGCCTCTGCGTAAAGCACACCAACAACCACCACCGGCTTGGTGCGCTCTTACGACGATCGACTTTGATTTTTCTTGTTTTGCGGCGGCTTTGTTGCGAACTCAATGGGGGCGAGCAGTGGATGATAAAGGGGGCAAGCGGGAGAAGACGGCTGTGGCATCCGGGGCGGTTTATTTCGGCTGCGGACAGCGTCTTCTCTGCAGTGGATTGCATGATCATTTTCCAACGGCATCAGGGCTACTGCGATTCCTTTACTTTTTTCGGGAAGACCATGTAAAGCCACGCATTTCAAAAACGTGGGCGTGGCGCGGCGTAAAAATGAAACGGAAATCCAAAGGCATACATGGGCAACCAGGAGGACGGCGATGATGAGGCCGGGCATGTGATGGCCACAGGCTGAGGTTTTTACCGCCCGGGTGTCTATCTCGGATTTCATCACCTACCGAGACCTAGCTAGCTGGATGGCATCATGGCGGCCGCCGCGATGCCTCGGATAGCGGGGACTTGGACAGGCGAAGGGCATAGAGAGGGAAACCTGGATGGAGGACTGGCTTCGGTAGTGTCTAGCACCGTCGGCGTTCAAAAAATCGAATCATTACTTGGGCACGAATTGACCTCCACTTGTTACCGTTGCTTCAACAAAGCAGACGGGGCGGCTGTGATGCAGCCTCGCCGTCATCGGGATGTCATCTCCAGGCTCTGAGCAGAACCGTCCAGTTTCCGTTTTAGGTTTAGCGCATTGACCACAAGCCCTACCAAGAAGAGTGGGTAGTTTTTTCACTGGGGCCTGAATTGCCCCCCATTGAAGTGTGCGCAACACCAGAAGAAGCCTGCCCGCATTCGAGAGATCCAACATCGCAAAGCAAAGCAAAACATACAGCGGGTGGTTTAGTAAATTTCTTGTGAGTCGAGATCCCTCGCGCCCTGTCTGCGCTTTGCTGTCGCTCCCCGAGTCTCTCTCTGGAAATTTCTGCTTTTGGTAGAGAATCTGTGGACTGGGGAGCTTCCGAGTCGCGCAAGTGTGCGCCCTCGTCTGCAACTTTTGCCCCTCTACACCAATCCAAATTCTAGAGCTGACCGTTGCCCGTCGTTTCCCCCCCCTCCGAACCAGCAGCCTCAGTCAAAATGGCCAACCCACGAGTCGAGGAGCTCCCGGACGAGGAGCCCAAGAAGACCACGGTCGAGGAGCACGACGATGACAGCAGCTCCGACTCGGACGGCGAGGGCGAGACTAGCCTGCCCGCCGGCTCGACCGCCGTCATCCACTCCCGCAACGAGAAGAAGGCCCGCAAGGCCATGGAGAAGCTGCACCTGATCCGCGTCGACGGCATTACCCGCGTCACCCTGCGGCGGCCCAAGAACGTGAGTGGGAGAGCGCCCCGATGAGTGCGGGGTGGGGGATGGTGACGATGCGGCTGGGGTTAAATCATCTCATGCCCAAATCGGGAAGCCTGTCACGGCCCATCCACCAAACCCATCTTCCCCCCCTCGCTCGACAATGCGCAAAAAGCTGCGCATGCGTCCGGGCGGTTCCTGACTTTTTTATATATAGATTCTCTTCGTCATCAACAACCCCGAGGTGTACAAGTCGCCCAACAGCGGCACCTACATGTAAGCTCTTGGGAATTTTTGGTTATCGGCACCATGCATGCACCCACCCTAGTGGCCACGACGCTAACATGCCTGCCATCGTGATAGCGTCTTTGGTGAGGCCAAGATTGAGGACCTGAACGCCTCGGCCCAGGCCGCTGCCGCCCAGCAGCTCGCCCAGCACGGCCACGACCACGACCACGCCAGTGGCGCCCACAGCCACGGCGAGTCCAGCAAGGCCGTCGAGGCCGACGCAAAGAAGGAGGAGGAAGAGGAAGACGATGACGATGAGGAGGTGGACGCGGACGGCATCGAGGACAAGGACATTGAGCTCGTCATGACCCAGGCCGGCGTCTCGCGCACCAAAGCCATCAAAGCGCTGAAGGAGAACGACAACGACATAGTCAACTCCATCATGGCTCTAAGTGTCTGATCCGGGGGCCTAGGGGCGCTGTCGGCCCGTCGCTTTTAGGCGGGCTCAGCGGAAGGACGCGCCTGCGGATGGCGTGCATGACTGTTTGGCGGACAGGGATCGTAGCCCGGTCGGGACAAGGGACGGTGCATGGCGATGCTCGATTTTTGCTACTTGGTCACGAGGTTATAACAACAAAAAGAAGAGAGAGCACATCAGGAACAGAAATGAAACATCTGTCTGGGGTATTTGTTTAAGTGCATATGCGTGATTGAGCTGCTCGCAGGTGCGAACCTCCAGGGGACTTGGGTCGGGATATTTGCCTCAGGACACGGCACATAAGTGCACACTCGCAATAAACCGATGACTGAGGATACGGATAGTGGCAGAATGAGTGAAATACGCCATGGAAGTCAGTGACTTGTGGTCGGCATGTGGCTTGAGGATGCGTTGTTGGCGGCTGGTCACGTGAATCGTCACTCGCTATCCCACGTGATCTGGGCGGATGGAGCCGGGTTGGGGGGGGCTTCCAACTTTGCAGGGAGGAGGTTCGGCGGAAAGGCGACGACCACCAGCCCGCTGAGCGACCTCTTATCCTTTCGACATCTCCACTCCTTCACACCCCCAAAACACCACAACCGCTAAAATGGCCGCAGTAAGTTTCCCTGTTCGATTTGCGTGCTGGCCGGTCGGCCCGGGTCGCCAATGGGTCGCCAATGGCAATCCCGCTGTGGAAACGGAAATGTGCTGGCTGGGGTGTGTGGGCGTGAGCTCGGGCGGGTTTTCTCGATGACGATGCCCTCTCTCTCTCTCCTCCCACCGGGGCCAATTTTCTTGACAGCACGCTGACCCTCCGAAACAGCGAAGCACAGCCCTCAAGATCGACTGGGCGCAGGTCACGACGTCGCTCGGCCTGCGCGGGCAGACGGTGGCGGCGCTGCACGCCTTCAAGAAGCGCAACGACGACGTGCGGCGCAAGGTGCAGCAGCTGTCGGAGCAGCCGACCACGGTCGACTTTGCGTCGTACCGCGCCGTGCTCAAGAACCGCGCCGTCGTGGACGAGATCGAGAAGCGCTTCGCGGCCTTCAAGCCGGCCGCCTACGACGTCTCGCGCCAGCTGAAGGCGATCGACGCCTTCGAGGTCGAGGCCGTCAAGAACGCAGAGGCCACAAAGACCCAGGTCGACCTCGAGCTCAAGGACCTGCAGGCCACGCTCAAGAACATTGAGGAGGCCAGGCCGTTTGACGAGCTCACCGTCGTACGTGCCAGCCGCCAATCTCCTCCTTCGGACATTGCTCGGTGGGAAGGGGGGGAACAGCGGGAATTACGGTTTGCTAATGTGCCTCGCCGCAAACACAGGAAGAGGTCGCCACCGCCGAGCCCTCCATCGACGAAAAGACCTCCAAGCTGGTCTCCAAGGGCCGCTGGACCGTTCCCGGATACAAGGCAAGCTGCATCACTCCCTCCTCCCTCGTCCTCTGTCTACTGCCCAGATGCTGACCCCCGCCGCAGGAGAAATTCGGCGACCTGTCGGTGCTATAAGCAACCCGACCTCGCTCTTCTTCCCCTTGTGTACGCTAGCATTGTAGATAGGCGAATCGAATCCGGCCAGCCCGTTGTAGAAGGTGCAACCATTCACGTTCTGATCTGGCGCCTGTGCATTGGGGAGAAGATGGCAGCGTTATGACCTAACCTAACCTAACCAATCATAACCTAGAAAAAAGTGCGTGCAGAACGTGCGGGTATTATTCATGCCTTCCGTTATTCTCTATACTACATGCATGTACGGGAGGGTTTATTCCAGATGCCGCTTATTAACGCAGAGGGGCGGGGGCTCAGTCGCTGCTGAGAAGCTTCTCGACCGCCCACTTGACGGAAAAGTTCCTCAGGTCCGAGTAGTGCTGACCGACGCCGACAAAGAGAACGGGCACGTTTGTGGCGTGCACGATACTCACCAGGGTGCCGACCATGCTGCCGACCGTGTCGCACTTTGAGATGATGAAGCCGTCCAGAGTGCGTCCGGACCCGAAGGCGGCGTTGAAGTTGCGCGCCTGGGCGACCGAGTCGGTGCCGACAAGGGCCTGTGTGTGAGGAAAGGCAGTGTTAGTCGAGCATGTAGAGGAGGAGGAGGAGGAGGAGAGAGAGCGAGAGAGTTTGGCTCACCTCGCCAACCATGAGAATCTTGTCGGGCTGGGCAAACTTTGCAAACTTCTCGAGCGACGACATTAGGCGCTGGTCGTTGTGCCTCCGCCCCGCCGTGTCGATGAGCACGACGTCGAAGCCCTCGTGCGCCGCGAACGAGACGGCGTCCTTGGCCACGGCGGCCGCGTCCTTGCCGTAGCCCTTTTGGTACAGCTCGACGCGCCCGCCCTCGCGGGCCGTGAGCTCCTTGAGGTTGCGCACGTGCACGGCCAGCTGCTCGACGGCGCCGGACCGGAACGTGTCGCCGGCCGCGATCAGGACCTTGTACTTGTTCTGCAGCAGGAAGAAGCAGATCTTGGACAGGTTGGTCGACTTGCCCACGCCGTTGACGCCCACGATGGACATGACGTAGGGCCGCGCCCGCCGGAGCGACGTGGCCGGCGGCGCCGTGACCGAGTCGATCTCGCGCAGGAGGTCGAGCGACGATGTCGGCGTCAGCATCTTGGTCAGGGACGCCTCCATGGCGGCCTGGACGCGGGTACTTATGCCTAGAGACGATGGATAGGCGAGTTAGGGAAAGCTGGAATAAAAAGAAGGGCAAACACACGATAAACTCACTCTCAAAATTGCCCGTCTTGACCCCCACCAGCTCCTTCTCGACACCCTCGCACAGCCTGACGGCGGCTTCTCGGGCCACGTTCTTCCGTAAAAGATGGTCCTCCATCCCCTTCATAGCCTTGTCCAGGTCCTCCTTGGTCAGGACCTTGCCGCCGATGACGTTCCTGAACAGGCCGCCGATGGTGCTCAGTCCAGACCCCAGGAGCCCGCTCGGGGCGTCCGGCTGAGCGGCGGCGGCGGCAGCGGCCGACTTTGACTTCTCGGCCTCGAGGATCGAGTGCACCTCGTCGCCCAGGTCCTTGAGGATGAACCTGCCCTTGGTGGTGGAGCCCCAGGTGGAGGCGTCCACCTCCTCGACGCCGGTCGAGCGGGGCTCAAAGTCCGAGTCGCTGGCCACGTTGGCGGCCGAGTAGTCGAGCTGGACACCGTCGTCCTCGTCGGCGAGCCCGTCGGCGTCCCACTTGCGGCCCCTCTTGGCCGTCTTGGCCTTGGCGCCGCCCCTCCTCGTGCCGCCGTGCGACGATTCGTCGCCCGACGAGGCGTGCGCGCCCCCCGCGCCGGCGACCTGCGCCTTGCGCGCGCGCCGCGACATCTTGCCTAGGGGCCCGCCGGGCTTGGCGACCAGGAGGTGGCCGGCGGCGCCGCCGCCGCCGGGGGTCGAGGGGCGCGAGGTTATGGGCGTCACGGCAGGGCTCGAGTCGGCCGACTTGTCGTTGCGGAGGGCGGAGCCGCTGGGGGTGCGGCCACCCCGGAAGGTCAGGCCCGGCGGGGCGAGCGGCGGGTCGTCGCCGAGGTTCCCGGACACGAACTCGGTGTCGGGCGGGCGCGGGGCGGCGTCGGCGGGGGCATGCCTCGAGGCGTCCGAGGCGGCGCCCTCGAGCTCCTTGATCTGCTGGTCAAAGTACTCGTCGAAGCCGCGGCACTCGACGAGGGTGGTGTGGGGCCTCGTCAGCTGGTCGCCGTACAGGTTGACGAAGATGGCGCGGATGTTGTCGACGAGGCGGGCGACCCAGGGCAGGTTCAGTAGCGAGCGGTAGACGGCGACGAAGATGAGGCCCAGGTCCTTGGCGAAGGCCCAGCGCAGGGTATGGCTGTCGGTGCGGTAGGGGGCGTTGGCGGCGGCCAGGCTGCTCTCACGGGCGGCGGAGGCGTGCGACGCCTTCTCCTCGATGAAGACGTCGCTGATGAAGCCGTTGATGACGGCGGAGCTGACTGGGGTCAGGGTCCGCGACCAGAGCACGACCCCGGACGTGGTCAGGATCTCGAACGTGTCCAGCATCGAGACGGCGGGTGTGTGTAGGCGGTGGTATCGGTGGTGGTGGCCGTCGTCGTCGGCTACGGGGCCGGTGTCCAGTAAGTGTCCAGCTGCGGATGCGTGCTGCCATTGCGACGGTGATGTGACCTGACCTGGTTCCTGGGACGCGATAAAGGCTTATCGGAGAACGCTGCCCCACACGGGAGCGAGCATGTCACTGTGGCCACATGTGATAGGCGGACGTGGCTGGCGCTGGCGCAATGAAAGTGGCTCGCACGGACGGGGCTGTCAGCCAACTTGAAGCCAGCCCAATGGATTCCACTCTCAGACCCGTCCCTGTAAGCTCTGGAAGGAACAGCTTGCGCCCGCCACCAAACAACCACCATCCAAGGCTTGAGAGACGGGAGAAGCAGAAGCTCTATCTGCCAACTCCTAAACGACAGCCATCCCATATCGCTCCTCTCCTCCCGGCCGTCTATCTCCTGGAATTGCGATCAACCGCCGCTACTTGACCTCGAGACCAACGCGATCCAAATACACGCCCTCACGCCCTCAGATACCCACACACCCAACGATGCAGCGGCCACAGGCTTACGGGCAGTCGCCCCCTCTACACCACCCGGTGCCCCAGCATGTCTCGACTGTGCCGCAGCTCAGGTCACCGCCGCCGCCCGCGGGCTCGTCGGCGTCACAGCACGGCAGTTACGGCAGCAGCCCATACCCCCAACAACAGCAGCAGGGAGGGGGCGCCGGCCCGCAAAACATGTTTGGCCAGTACGGCCAGTTCATGAACGACCCGGCCGCGCACATGGCGGCGCAGCTCGGCTCGACGGCCTTCAAGCAGGGCCAGGAGCTGATTGACCAAAACGTAGGTGGCCCGCCTGGCGAGAGGGAGGGAGAGGAGAGACGAACGACAGGTCTGGTCGGTTGGCGTGGATGCGACTGTCGCTAAAACGGAAATGCGCAAAAACGACAGATAAACCGATACTTCAACGTGCTCGCGCTCAAACACTACTTCAACGTCACCAACTCGTACGTAATAAACAAGCTGTACCTCGTCCTCTTCCCCTGGAGGCACAAGCCGTGGTCGCGCAAGCAGGCCATGGGCCCCGGCGGTCAGGAGGGCTGGTACCTGCCGCCGCGCGACGACGTCAACAGCCCGGACATGTACATCCCCGTCATGTCGCTCGTCACCTACATCCTCCTCTCGACGGCGCTCGCCGGGCTGCGCGGCCAGTTCCAGCCCGAGCTCCTGGGCGCCACGGCCGGCACGGCGCTGATCGTGGTTGCGGTCGAGATCATGATCCTGAAGCTGGGGTGCTACATCATGAACATTTCCAACAACTCACAGCTGCTGGATTTGGTCGCCTACTCGGGCTACAAGTTTGTCGGCGTCATCGTCACGGTCGCCATCGCCGAGATTGTGAATGCCGGCAAGGGCACAGGCGGCTGGACCGGGTGGGGTGTCTTTCTCTACACGTTCCTGGCGAACTCGCTGTTCCTGGTGAGTACATTTTGCGACAAGAAAATCCCAGATGTGGGAACACGCTAACACGCTGCAGATGAGATCACTCAAGTACGTTCTCCTTCCCGAGAATTCGGGCGACAACAGGGTGCAGATCGATACGCGGGCCAAGAGGAACCAGCGCACGCAGTTTCTGTTCTTTTACTCTTACGGCCTCCAGTTCCTCTTTATGTGCATTCTGTCAAGAACTTGAGAGGGAGGGGTACATGGGAACTTGGGTCGAGGAACTCTTTTTTGGACAGACAAGAGCGAGGGTGTGTGGGCGGCTCAAGAGATCGAGTCGCGGTCATGGATCCAAGCATCAGCAGCCCATGCTAGAGGCTGCTTGTATGATGTGGGGGCATGTTTTCCACGCGGCTACCCCTATCTGTAGGAGGGGTTTCTGCCAAACGGTCTGGTAAATATGTCGGGGGCTTTCAAAGTACTGTAGTGGATTGGGAGCGATACTGGGCGGCGCCTTGTTATACAATACCTTTTTTTTTCTCTGGAATCAAACATTGAAGGCCAATCAAGCGTCGGTATCCTGGTACTGCTGGAGATGTCCGCTGCCGACGGCGCAGGTCCGCCGGCCTCGGCCATCGGGGCCCGCCGCGCCCTAACGGGTCTCTTTGGCTGGGCCGGCTGGCTGTAATTCTTTTCTGGTTTCTGTTTTCCCACTCGAACCAGCACATAATCTGCCCTCTGTGTTGTCTGCCGCCTCGCTTTAGCCAGCCTCAGCCAGTCGGCCAAGTATCAGAATCTGACTGCCCAACTTATCTCAAGCCCAACGCCGCCGGACCTGGCTGACGCAGCAAGGAAAGCCGCCAAAATCGCAAAATCGCTAGCATCATTTTCGTCCAGGCTGTCCTTATCGGATGTCCTTTTGTCCCCTCGTCGCATCCTACGCCGTACCGTGTCATTTATAATCCTTGGTTCGAATTGCATCACCCCTCTCAAATTTCATATCAAAACTCTGTGGATTGTTGGTCCTTTGCGCTGCAAACCACAACATCACCGCGCCAAAGAAGAAAAAAGAAAAAAGCTTTTGTAATCTTTCCGATTTCGCACCACCCGAGATGCCCTCCCCTATAATCACGGCGACCATCCAGTCCACGGTGCTAGCCGCCACGTCCAACCTAATTGCGCAGGCGCTCGGGGCCTACAAGAGCAATGTACCGCTCCCCTGTTCTTTTTTTTTCCTTCTTCTTTTTTTTTCCTTCTTCTTTTTTTTGTTTTGTTATCAAGAACCACGACAGACGCTAACCCCCTGACCCGCCAGGAGCCATTCGTGCTAGACTGGGTGCCGCTGTTCCAGTTCGCCCTGTACGCCGTCGTCAGCACGCCGCCCAACTTCTTGTGGCAGGAGCTGCTCGAGCACAGCTTTCCGAGCAGCGGGTCGCCGTCGCCTCCCCCGGCGGCGGCGGCGGCGGCGGCGCCGAACGGCAAGAAGCAGCAGAAGCAGCCGAAGCCCAAGGGCGAGGCCGGCGAGGGCAAGCTCAGCGTCGGCAACACCATGGCCAAGCTGGCGCTGGACCAGACGGTGGGCGCGGCGCTCAACACGGTCATGTTCAGCGTGTTCCTGCACTCGGTACAGGCGGCCATGGCGCACCGCCCAGTGGCGCCCGCCGACAGCTTCGCGTTCCTGGCGGGTGGTTTCAACAAGGCGGTCGACTACTCGGCCGTGCGCTGGGACGACGTGTGGGCGCGGGCGTCGGCCGAGTTCGTGCCGCTGATGGTGGCCAGCTGGCGCCTGTGGCCGCTCGTCAGCCTCATCAACTTTGCCTTTGTGCGGTCCGTGGCCACGCGGAACCTGGTCGGCGGGCTGGCGGGCGTTGGCTGGGGCGTGTACGTGAGCATGTTTGCGGCGGGCCGTTGAGTTGGGAGGAGAGAGAGAGAGAGAGAGAGAAGATGCAAGCGGGCTGGAGATTACAGAACCTTTAGGACGATGACATGAACACTCGTTTGTTTTCTTTTGTCTTTTGATGAGCCTAGAACTAGCTAGACATACATATGCGTACATTCCGATTTATTTCTTGCTTGCTATTTGTGCACCCCATCCTGACCATACCGTCTTGTCTCACAGACACAAGGAGGTTATACCACGTTGTACACTACCATGTGATGGTTGCACACCATTTGGTACAGAAAACCAACCCCATCTCAATGGTCAATCTTGAGCGAAAAGTCGATGTGAGGGACTCCCTGGTGGATGGAGCTTGTTGACATGATGTCGATGTCTGTTCAGGAAAGAGTAAGCAACAGATTAGGCCGCATCAGAAGATGCAAAAAAAAAAAAAAAAAAACTCACGCTCGCAAGAGTACGCAGCAGCATTCTCGGGCGTCAGGCCGCCCGAAACCTCGAGCAAAAACTCCCTCTTGCCCCTCCAGCGGTCCCTGATGCTACGGGCCGCCACCTTGACGCCGTCGGGCGAGAAGTTGTCGAGCATGACCACGTCGGCGCCGGCGCCGATGGCCTCGTCCGCCTCCTCCTCGGACCGCACCTCGACCTCGATCTTGAGGCTGAAACCGGCCGCGGACCTGGCGGCCGCCACGGCGTCGGCGATGGAGCCGCGGCTCCAGACGTGGTTGTCCTTGAGCATGACCATGCTGCTCAGGTCGACGCGGTGCATGTCGGCGCCGCCCGCCAGCATGCCGTACTTCTCCACCAGGCGGAAGCCGGGCGTGGTCTTGCGCGTGCCGGCCACGCGGCCGCGGAAGCCCGCCCGCCGCAGCGCGCCCACCAGCCGCCGTGACGCCGTCGCGACGCCCGAGCAGCGCGCCAGCACGTTGAGCGCCACGCGCTCGCCCAGGAGGATGCCGCGGGCGGGGCCCGACACGGTCGCCACGCGCAGGCGGCCCGACCCGTCGCCCCCGGCGCCGTTGGGATCGAGATGGGCGCCCTCGAGGAAGGACCACTTGACGGCGCAGCCGCACTGGGCAAAGACCTCGTCGACAAAGGGCGCGCCGGCCAGGAAGCCCTCGGCCTTGCAGAGGAGCGTGGCCGTGCTGGCCTTTTCGCCCACGACGAAGCCGCCGATGTCGAACGAGGGCGTGTCCTCGGCCAGCCACGCCGTCACCTGCGTCTTCCACGACGGCGGGAGGAGGTGGGCGGGGTTGCCGTGTACTTCCATCGAGGTCATTTTTGCGGGAGTGTCACCAGGGCTCGCCTCGAGGTGTTGCTATGGGTTTTTTTTTTGTCTTTTTGCTGTTACATGGCGGCTCAGCTGCGATTTCACGCTGATAATAATGTTAGTAGGTTTAAAACATGTTCCCGCGGCTAACTAACAACCCCACCATCGGGTATTCGCGGCGAAAGAAACAGCCTTAAATAAGCAAGCCAGTTTAATACGAAACGCATAGGAGGTTTGCTAGGAAGGGCCGTTTAAAAAGCAACAACAACACCACAGATTCAAAAGAGCGCAAAAGGATAATAGGTACGGCAAGTCTGTTTGTTACTTGAGTATAAAAAAATACAAAAAAATGGTCGATATGCCTATATAGGCGCATCGGGAATTGAGCCCGATGCGGGGGTCGAACCCGCAACCTTGAGATGACCGTAGTCTTAAGAGTCTCACGCTCTACCGATTGAGCTAACCGGGCAATGGCTCCGATACGGGGAATCGAACCCCGGGCTCGGCAGGACTCAGGACTGGAAGTCGGTTGAGAGTGCCGGATGTTAGCCACTACACCATATCGGATGATTTGCTCGTGTGAGTTTTTGTTGGAGGCGGGGACTCGAGAGTAACCTTATATGACTTGATTTTGCGCTGGGGTTTGTGTGGGTGGGGTGGGGATGGAGTAGGGTTTGCGGGTGTTGGTGCTTTGACCCTTGGAGACAAGGTGCGGTGGCACAGATGACTACTAGTACCAGAGGAGTGCCACGGCCATCTACCCGTCTCGGCCCTCAATTGCTCCATCTCCTGCGCGTGGTTACAAAAGGGCTCCTCGCCGTGGGGGTCGAGGCAGAGAGGCCCGACGGCAAAGACTGCCGCGACGCCGGTCCTGTGGCACCTCAGCATCCGCGTCCGCGTCCACGTCCACTTCCAGCTCGAACTTGACGTCCATGTCGGCCTTGACGAACCAGGCCAGGTCCTCGTTCTCGACAAAGCGGCCCATCTCGACGCTCTCCACCCCGTCCTGGGCGCCGTCCTCACCGGGCGCGGCGGTGGGCTCACCGTCCCTGCCGACGAACCTGGTGGCTTTGACGGCAACGCCCTTGTCTAGGAAGGCCGGCAGGATGAGCACGTTGGTATCCCAGCGCCGGACGACGCCCCGCGCCGGGCTGCTGCTGCTGCTGCTGCCGTCGGCGTCCGGGTAGCTCACGACCCACGAGTTGTGGTTGAACGGGTGGTAGTGACCCATCTGGCAGTTGACTTCAGGTATCGCCTTGCCGATGTCGGCAAAAAGGTGTGCGTCTGCAACGACGAGGCACGGTCAGCCAGGCCAGGGGCAAAAAAAAAAAAAAAAAGCTAACAGCCAGCCAGCCAGCCAACCCCCGGTGCAGGCCCTTGAGTTCCGGAGGCTGGTCATGGCCCAGTCCCAAAATGCCTTGTCCGCGCCGAGGTCCCGCATCTTGTCGGCCGACGACCCTCTGCTGGTTCAGCCGTGGCGGAGGAGGTTGATGACGGTGCTCTGCGGCCCTTCAAAGTAGATGTTGCGGTGCTTGGGGTCGGCGACGTCGCCAAAGCCGTCGCCGGCCAGCTCGGCCGTGAAGTACATCTTGGGGCCGCCCTTGTCCGAATCCCTGAGCGTGATGAGTGTGAAGGTCGATGATGTGCTGTTCCACCTAGGCCCGGGATTCTTCTTTGGGTTGATGATGTTTCGCGCTCCCAAGCATCGCCTTGTCGCTGCCCGGACTGAGGGTTTGAACACTGTACTAGAGGTAGGTACTACGCAGGTACGTATATGTCACGATCCGACTCATCAGATGACTCAACGGGAATGTCAGTTTGTGACTTTGCATTCTGTGGTTTTCTGTTGGCGGCCTCATTTTCCTCGGCGTGATACAAAATTGAGTCGAACAATTGAGCCGACAGATGCCAACGTACCCCGTGAGTGCAGCAAGTTGTGGGCCAAATGCAGGCCAAGGCAGGCAGCGGTAGGCAGCAGCAGTGAGTGTCCCCATCGTCGGGCAGAACTAGAAACCCCCATCATCTAAATCATTCCATGTATCCTATCCTATCCTATCCTATCCTATCCTATCCTATCCTATCCTATCCTATCCTATAGCGCACTACTCCGCCCACAGCCCTCACGATATCATGGGCGACCCGCTAAACGACATGGTCAGCGGCTTGCCCGCCAGCCCCAGCGCCGTCGCCGTCCGCTTGAGCTCCCCGTGCGCCGCGCACTGCTCGTCGTAGAAGAGCACGTCCTCCTCGCTCGCGAACTCGGTCTGCGCCGCCACCGTGTACCCCTGCGCCCGCAGGTCCGCGTTGGTCGACGCCCCGGCGCAGAGGTAGAGGAGGTATGGCTTGCCGTCCTTGTTTTTTTTTTTTTGTTTTGTGTTCGTATGTGAGTTTAGGCTGAGGTCAGGCACAAGGGGAGGTGCCGAACCGCACACAATGTTAATAGGTAAGTAGGTAGCTACACACCTTGGACTGCTTCCTCCCCAGTGTCTCGTAGGCATCCAGTAGCTTCTGCTGCGCCTCGGGGTCCGGCAGCTTGAACAGCGTGACGCGGTGGATTCGTGGGGTGGACATGTTGTCCGCGCTCAACTCGTTTGCGATATCTTATACCCCGAGCAACCCTCTGTTAGCCACGCCATGGTGTTATAAACTTGTACTCCACGATATACTCACAGTAGAATATAGATACAGTCCCCCAATGAGTTCTGTATGGCGTTATACCGGGCTCGCCTCGCAGGATCAGCGTTTACCAAGAACACCAAGCAACACCAAGCACGCCCGCAAAAAGCCTCTCCCAAGAGTCCCAAGCCCTCCCCTTTTGAACAAACAAAGCCACGCCCTGGTTGCCCCCATGTCATCTCCCCCCTATTTACTTGTCTGCTCGCCGCACGGATCTAGTGACCTCGATTCATCCATACCTTTCTCTGAGCCTCCCTACGCACGACCTGTGCCAGCCCTGACGCAGAGCCATTCGTCCCAAGATGCACCGAGGGGCGCCGCTCGCCGCGTCGATCAGACGCGCCTCCCCACCCCCTCGCCCGGCGAGAAAGCTGAGCGCGCCTTACTTTTCGACCACCTCCCTCCTCACGCCCTTGGCCACACCCTCCTTGATTCTCAAGGCACCCCTGCACATTGGTTGGCCGGAAATCACCCGAGATACGAGCCACCCCTTGGCAAAACTGGTTGGCGCAAGCACATCTATGGCACAGCGAGCGGACCGAAACGACGCGCGCACGCCTGGAGCCCGCTCGGTCTGTGCCGCCCAGCTCCCCCACCCGGAGCCCCGATGCGGGCCACGAAACCGGCCTTTAATAACGCTAACCTGGAGATGGGCTGGTCAGTCGCCCGCTTGGCGCCGAGAGCAGCAGGGCGCAGCCCCATGGCACGGCCAATAAATCGGAATGTCCAGCCCATGTGTGTGCATGTTGGCGTCGTTGGCGTGCTTCGGCTATCGGCGCTCGGGGCCTTGACAGTTCCGAAGTGTTATCGCAGCGCCCGTGCGGTACTAAAATAAACATATCCAATATCCTTTTGCCCACTTGTCCTTCCACCACTGCCCGATAAAGTGAAATCTAGCTTCAGGTCAGATAGGTATCCGACAGCCACTGACTGTGAGATACAAGAAACAGGAAAAAACAAGCAAGGAGGCTCTATCATGTAGTTCTAGGGAAGTAAAGGAACCAGCCCAGCCACTCCGTAAATGTCATAAGATGTTGGTAGGAGTCTGGTACTCCTGTTAGACGGCTCGGAGATCTCCAAAGGTGATGAACAACGATCTTCTGTGATCTGGGGAAAATCCTATATTGTGCATGAAGAGGAAGGAATCTATCTGCCAGAAGAAGGGCACAGGACTGCCCGTTATATGCACAGGGACGATCACCCAAAGGGTGGTTCCTGCTCTGCCTAAGGCAGATAGTGTTGGCCCGTGCGGGATCCAGAGGATCCCGGAGCCTCCTGTGACAACCTTCCTTTTCCGGATCGCACGCGCACAGAAATACTGTTCCAACATAAGATGAATTTCCCTTGAGGACTCAACCCATCGCCGCCGCCGCTCCCGATTATAAACCCCATGCCCGGCATCTCATGTTGACGCCCAGAGAAAGAAGAAAAACGGTAAAAGTACAACACCAAACACGTGGGTATATATCAGCAAAGGGACAACAAAAAAAACACTCCCGGGCCGGCCGACTGGAATGGGGTAGCGCCAACGTGGGACGGGCATCTCGCCCACTCAAAGCCCACGCCTCCCGAGGTTGTACAAGGACGGCCAGCCGGAACGGTTCATCCTGTCGGCAGTGACGTTGGGGCCAAGGCGGTGCGAGGGAGGACATTGGTTTGCTGCTGTTGTTGTAGTTGCTCCTGCTGCCGCCTTGCATTGGCCAAGGCGCCGACCACCATCTTCATCTTCGTAATGAGCTCCGGCATGCGGTAAGGTTTGACGAGCACGTCGTCGCACCCTGCGACCTTGGCCTCGAGCACCTGTTCCATCCGCGCGTTGGCGCTGACCGCGATGATGGGTATTCGCCCGCCCACGATTTTCCCACGTGCCTCCAGCCCCCGTATCTCGCGCGTGCACGTCAGCCCGTCCATAGTTGGCATTTCCATGTCCATGAGGATAACGCTCAACTCGAACTTCTTCGAAGACGAGGACGACAACGTCGAGACGTTGTTGGCGACCCCGTCGTCCTGAGACTGGAGGGCACAACGGTCGGATAGCCTGAGGATCTCTAGTGCCTCCAGCCCGTGGTTCGCCACCTCCACCCTGTAGCCCCGGTCAAGCAATCCCCGCCTTGTAATCTGCTGGTTGATCAAGTTGTCCTCGACGACGAGAATGCCCGTAATCTTGGGGTCTTCCACAACTGGGGACAAGGGTGAGAGCCCAGCGCCTTTTCGAGCAGTAGCGCCCTCTAGACTAGAGCCGTCGCTCGGATGGCCCGCGGCGCTCGTGTCCAGGCTCAGGGGCTCCAGTTGGAACGCCGCCGACTCCCGCGCCGCTCGACGGGCCTCGCCCAACGCCGCCGCGTCGGGCCGGAAGGTCTTGATGTAGAAAGCAAACGTGGACCCCACCCCCGGTTGTGATGCGACCCCGATCGCCCCATCCTGCATCTCGGTGAGTCGTCGTGAGATGAAGAGCCCCAGCCCTGAGCCGCCGTACTTGACGTGGGTACGTGACGACGCCTGCACGAACCGCTGAAACAATATCTTCTTCTCCTCATCGTTTAGCCCCTCCCCAGTGTCCTTCACCTCGAACATGATGTATATGGGCTCGCCACGTCCCACAATGCTGTTCGTTTCTTGTGCCTCGGGCTGTGTCTCGGTCGCCGCCTCTGTTCCGGGTAGTTTTTCGACTTTGCGTGGGATGAACTGGACCGACGAGGTGGCCTCGTTTGGAGGGCTTTTCGATGCGCTGATGCCCACTGTGACGTTGCTCGTGGGCCCAGAGCCCGTGAACTTGAGCGCGTTGGTGAGCAGGTTGATGAGCACCTGTTTGACTCTGGAGGGGTCGAACTGGAGAAAGTCAATGTTGAGCCTCTGGTACGACTTGTCAACAACCATGCTGAGGTTGATATCCACACGCCTGGCTTCGACCTCAAACATCTTTAGCGCCTCCTGAACAATCTGGACTGGGTCGGCTGTGATGGGCGTCACAACAAGCAGCCTAGAGTCCAGCTTGGACATTGTTAAAATGTCGTCCACAATCCGTTTCTGGTGCTGGGCGCACAGGATGATGGTTTCGGCGTTCTCGATCCCGTTGTTTATGAGTTCGGCAGCATCCGTCACAGGGTGCTCTGTGCCCTTGTCCCTCGGCGAGACCGATCCCATGGTCGAGGTCGGGGGCGGAGTCAACACCCGCTCCAGCTGCTGTACTTTGGCTAGCGACGCGATGACCGCATCTGCGCAGTGTATTATGGCCGACAGCGGATTTCGCATCTCATGGGATGTTATGTCTGTTGTGCTCAAAGTCAGAAGCCCGAAACATGCCGACAAGGAAGTACCGTTGCAGAACTGACCTATGAAGCTTTCTTGCTGGCGCTTGGACTCGATGGCATCTTCCTTGCGCTGTCGCTCTCGCTCGAGCTGCCACTTTTGCATGCTGATATCGGAAAGGCAGCCGGTGAAAGACCGCACGAATCCATCTGAGCTCCGGACCGGCAAAAAGGTCGCCGAGACCCAGCGGGGCGCCACGATCCGCATCGCCTTGTCCTCTGCCGTCCACGGCTTCTTGAATCGCAGCTCGGCCGTCTGCTGCTTGCCCTCGCTGAGGAGGAGTGAGAGCGTCCGCTCGAGCAGCGGAAAGTCTTCGGCCACGACGCATTCGTGGAGAGGCCTGACCACAGGGGCGCCGTCCGAAACGCCGTCCATCACGGCCGCCTGGCCCACACCGCACATCTCGTAGAAGACGCGGTTGGCCCCGATCAGGCGACCTTCCAGATCCATGTCGTACATTCCCACTGTCGCGAACTCAGCCATGCGCTTGAGATTCTCGGCCTCCTGTGCACGTCTCACAGCCTCGTCCGCGACTTTCCTTTGGGCCGTAACGTCGGTCAGGCAGGTCAATATCCGAATCACAGCCCCGTCCGGCGACGGCTCCGCCTTGGCCGAAGCGAGCACATGGCGCTCGTCTGCCGGCACGCCCTCGAGCCTAACCAGATTCAACCCGGTCTTCTCAAAGCTTGGCGACGACGAGCTTGGCGCCGTCGTCTCGTCCAGGGAGGTGTCGCCCTCCCGCTTCCTAACCCGGAACTCAAACGTTACATTCTTCCCGCCACGAACATCCTCGTATGCCCGCACGATGTTCATGCGATCCTCGTCCACGACACGAGCGAGGAAGTCACCCATGGTGACGTAGCCGCCACTCGATTCCGGGCCGGGCGATTCTTTTCTTTCAACCCCTGTGATGCGGAACCACGCATCGTTTGCAAAGGTCACGTTCCCCTGGGCATTCCCAAAGCACATACCAACCGGGGTAAACTGTGCCACGGCCTCGAATCGCCTGATAAACTCGGTTGCCTCCTTGGTTCGCGCATCAAGCTTTTCCTTGAGCATCGCCTTGTCGTACGCCGCTTGCTCTGCCGCGTTCCAACCACGTCGCTCTTCTTCTTGGAGCAGCACAGTCGAGGCCAGAGACGTTGTAAGCTTCTGGTTGAGTAGAGAGATGTACTGGCGATACCCGTTATCGTATGGACGTCGTGGGTTCAACCCCAGGACCAGGAGTCCCATAACGTCCTTTTTTCCGATTCAGCATTTCACATTCAACCTCGACATATTTTGCTGAACCATTACAACCATGCACTCACCTCCTCCTTGGTTGGCCTGATAGGAACCACAAGCGCCTCCTGGCATGGGTCACCAAACCCGCGCCAGTTTAGCCCATCTTGAAGATGCAGGGGAAAGCTGTCGTCCGCTGTGCGAATGGATATTGGCGCAAATTCCCCCATTGTGCGCCTGAATGCCGCCGACAACCCCTCGTCGCTCATCCCGAGGTTGAGCAAGGGTGGGCTGAGGGGGTGGCCGTGGGGAACACCGAGAGAACCTTCCAAGTGGCACATCTTGGTTGAAGCATAGCGATTAGGAACAGGTCCGAGTTCGGCATCGGTCCCCTCGTCAACGGAATAGAGGATGGCGAGCGGTATGTCGAACCGGGGCTCCACAGCCTCGAGCTCCTCCAGCGTCTTCCTCCAGTAAGCCTTGACGTCCCTAGCCGTCACCAGAACCTCTCCCAGGTTGATCAGCATCTTCATGCGCCTCTCCCAAAGCCGCATGGACGTGGTTTCGGTCACCGAGTGCATCAATCCCACAACTTGGTTGTTCTCGGTGATGGGTATTATGGACCACTTTAGGTAGGTCTCGCGCAGCGTCCCATCCGCATTTTCGATGAAGCAGCCAAGGTCCTCGTCGTCAGCAACAGCCCGTTGCTTGAGCGCGCTTTCGCGCATACTATTGCGGAGCCACTCGCGCTTGTCCGGCCAGATTTCATGGGTGGGTTTGCCCAGGACCTGGGGGTGACGGCAGCCACAGAGCCTGCTGAATGCCTCGTTATATATCGTGGTGTGGTCGGGGCCCCAGCTGATGGCAATGGGGCGGGAGTCGACGAGGATCTGGCTGAAGGTTTGGTGCAGGCGCGGAGGCCAAGCTGACATACCACCAAGGGGCGTCGATGCCCAGTCGACATTGTTGATGATGTCGAGAAACGGCTCCTCCTGGTTCGTGACAAACATGGGCACCGTCCACCCGCCGTGAAAAGCCTCGGTCCGAGCTTTTGCCCTGGCACTGCTGATATGGTTTGGCTCAGCGGCAGGCTCCGAGTTGATTCTCCGAAAGTGTGCGTCTGATTGCTTCACCAACGATGCGCGGCCCTGTGTCGGGGAGTAGGGGATCCTCGCACCCTGTGTGAAGTTGCTGGGCGCAGGCTTCTTGGTCTCCTGAGACGGGGACCTTGCCGAGTGCGCCGGTTGCGCGTTTCCGCTGACGACAGCCCATCGTTTCCTCAAGACATGGCGAGTCCAGTAAACACCTCGGAAGGGAAGGGATGAGGAAGCCCCAGGGTTTGGTGCCTGGATCCATTCCCAAAATTCATCGCGGGCCCTAGACGGCGGCCCGGATAAGGCGAAGGCGAGGGAGGCATTGTCGACCAGAGCACCATTACGATATGCAATACATGCTTGCTGTTGAGGCTGAAGTTTGTTGGGCGGCAGGCCGCACCAGTCCAGGTCGAAAACAAAGGATGGCCTCGGGTCCGACTCCAGCAGCTCGACGACACCGATTTCCGCGAGCTGGTTGTGTTCCCCCATTGTTCCCAAGTCCGACGAGGCTTGACCCTCACAAGACAGAGGCGCCTAGCCCCGACAAAGGCGACGACCGAGCAAGCAGAACCGGGAGGATTTCAGCAGGCGATGACATGGGCGGAGAGGAAGGGCGGGCTCCCCTCGGACAGCCCCCTGGGGCGTGTGGGGTGGGGGTTTCGTGCAGCGACGACCAAAAGATGGGGGGCCTGGGGGGCTTTTGGCGATGATGGGGCGCGTGCTGACACCAGTTGTAGAGGATCGATGTATTAGCCTGCCCTTGCTGCAGGCGCAAGCCAAACAAACGGCACGCCAAGTAACGGGCTCGAGCCAAGAAAGGGAATTTCTAAGGCTACGGGAGAGCGCGCAAGTGGGCGACGCTTTCCACTCCGGTGGGTACGCGTGCCAGCAGCGGGGATCTGTTCCAAGGCCCGGAAACAATATGACTTCGCCTAGATCCGAGGTGGCCAAGTTGCTAGTCGCCAAGCGCGGCCGGTGCGATTCAGATGGAGTCTCGCTAGTCGGGTTCGGCTGAGGAGTCCATGGCAGCGCCCGGTTGCGGATCTTCAGCTCCAGTCCAGGGTTCAGGGGCAGTAGGAAGTCGGAGAGAATGAACCGGGACAGGCACATCTGACAGGCAACGAGGGAAAGAAAAGGGGCGAGGGTGCCTCGACCAACGCTCAGGAATGCCGAGGCCTCCCCCCAAGGGCTGGCCTCTCGCACTACGCCCGTAAAACGAAGGGGGAAAGCCAGCTGCGGTCAAAGCCTGCCTTTCCTGACAGCTGTCACATCACCATATGGCATGGACGCAAAAAGGGAAATGCGTGGGTGTGGTTGATTGATGCAGGGGGATGCAAGGGAGCGACGGGAGGAGTGAGCGGAAAAGCGCAGAAAACACTCAGGGAGAGACTGTGCGATATACTGTGGGCTGGGATGATGGGATTTCAGCTGCCAGCATCGAGATCTCGGGTCCAGCCGGAAGAAACCGATGGGGGAAGGCTTGGGCAGGCGGATGGAAATGCCACCACCTGCGGACTATTGAGCGCGGCGCTGGGGTTCTGGGGCCAGCAGCGTGCCAAGGCTGGGTTCCCCGTCGGCCAATTGCAAGGAGCTGATGTGCTGTTGTCAAATGTGCGCCCGCAAAACGGGCAATTTTGGCGCTGATCTCTCTCCTACCTACCCTGCCTCAACTGCCATCTGATCAGTCTTCGCACAGGCATGTTCATTGTTGGCATTGTTGGCAGAGACCAGTGTGGAGTTAAAAGACAGTCTCGAGACCGCATTCTAAAAAGAAATCCAATGGATGTTTATCCGAACAAAGAACAGCCAAATCATCCTTCTGTCGCGGACGTGACGCACTCGAACGCGAACAGTTGGCGCCGTCAGTGCGCCTGAAGGAATAATCATGATGTCACAGTTCACTGCGTCACATCGCGCCCCAGTATTTTCAAGCCCAAGGAACCAACGGGCCCGCCCCCTCCAGCAAGCGTTAAATGAAATGAACGGCATTGTGGTTTTCGCTCTCGATTTCCAAAAGATGCGTTTGGCGGGAGCAATCCACGCGCTGCTCAGCGATTGACACACGCACAAGCGTTGTGTTTGTCTAGAGACAAAAAGTAAATCTACTAGGCCGCAACCGGGGATTGAACCCGGGACCTCTCGCAATTATTGAACTGACCGGACAAGCCGATCCGTCACAACTTAGGGTGTGCCCTAAGCGAGAATCATACCACTAGACCATCGCGGCGGTTGTTGATTGGATGCGACTCAGCAGTCAAGCCCGCAACTATATATCCACACCTGAACCCTGGGCAGCCATGTCAACACTATGCGTGGGCTCTCTTCGATGCCTTCGAGCCAACCCGGCCGGACGAGTTGACATCAGAACACCCAGTGCACTTCAACACCTGCATGGACTTGGAGTGGCCAGTAAACTTGTATGTTACGACCAAGCGATTCGACGCAAATTATAACCATACAGAGTTGCATCGAGCCGGGCGGCTCCTTCGGATAAAACCAAGAGAGAAGAAGAAAAAAAAAAACTCCTAAAAAACGTCCCTTTCGGACCCGTTCCCCCAGTCTATCTCACCAATTTATTTATTCTCCGCACTCAAAACCTCCCCATCACCGACCTGATGCTCCTTGACTGCGCGTGACCACTTGGATGGCAGCTGATCTCGCAACTATCTTGACCTGCTCAGGAATAGCACCAACTATACGACGACAGGTAGTCTTCCCACAGAGGGATACTTGTTAAACACCGAAAAGCAAATACTCCTCACACCCCATGTCCCAGCTGAACAAAGCCAGCGAGCTTTTGACAGTCCTCCCATATCGCAAAATCCATAACCATGATGTGTCCAAAGCACTCGAATGGGCAGTAGCCTCCCGAGCGTAGGATTTCGGGTGATTTGTAAACTTAGTTTGCTGAGGAAGATGATGGTAAAACGCAATTTTCATATGCTCTCGGGGATCTTGATTACTCAGACGATCCACGGAAATTTGGCAGTGTGTGTGACGGTGACTCGAAAAAAGAAAGAAAAACAAGGCAAGCCGGTGTCTCGAGGACTCCAGTCGATGGTCGTACAAGCGCCACCTGCCGTCACGTCGACAGCTGGGAGGTTGGCTGGAAAGTCAGTGCGAGTAATCAAGCAAAGATTAGTCGGGCGTTGCGAATACAATTAGATGACGCCGAGCGATATACAGCGCTGGCAGCTTAGCGGTAGACGCTGCCATAACGAGCGCTGGGAGGCATGCGCGCCATCGACGGACCAACGCCCGGGCCAGGCCTGGTCGCCACGGCAGGGTTGGTGCAGAGCATGCCAACCCTGGAGCCGAACTTGGAGCCTCGGAGTGAGACCATGTGCTTGCGGATGTGCGCCGCCACAGTCTCACGGTGCTGGGGGTTCGCGTGGGTGAGAATGTACTGGATCAGATAGTTGCCGTACTGGTCGCTAGCAATGTCGATGAGGGGGATCCGGGGGCGGTCGATACGTCCCTCACACACTCGGTCGAGATATTTGGTCAGGAACTCGGGGCCGCCAATCTTCAGGCACTTCTCCACGACCTTGGAGGCGAACTGGTCCATGCTGTACTCGGCAGCGTAGCGGATGACATGGTCGACGGCGCGGCTCCGGTCAGCAGGAGCACCGTGCTCGCAGATATGCTGGATACACCAGTTTCCGAATTGTCCATGGGCAACAATATCGATGTTGGCCAGAACCTCCTCGATGCAGGGACGCTGCGAGAAGCGGGGGTTAGTCCGGATATAAGCCATGTAAGGAAATAAGGGAGGAGAGATATGATCCTAGTACCTTGTCGTCCTCGAGACAGTTTTCAAATATGTTCTGGACAACCAAGCTTCCCGTCTCGCCCAGAGCAACCTCATGCCACATGCCCCGCAGAGCCTCGTTGACAAACTTCATGATCTGCGGCGGCGACTCGGTCCAGCGCAGCTCAAAGAGCTTCTGCCAGACATGGCAGGCATAGCGATGGATGACGGTCTCCGGGATGCGCCGAAGCAGTTCGCCAACCATGATGGCCTTGTAGTCCTCGGGGACTGAGTCGAAGGCTTTCTGGACAACGTGGCAGCCGAAGGGATCCATGGAGAGGTTCAACGTGTTTCCACGGATGGCTTCAGCAATCTTGATGACCTGATCCGGAGTCCCATGCTCGAAGCAGCGCTGCACGAGAAAGTTACCGAAACGGTTGACCATGAGTGGATAGGCTTGAGCCACGATGGCCTCGACGATCTCATACTTTTGCTCGGGCGTGCCGACCTTGAGCTTCTGTTGCAGGAAGATGGACGCCTGCTGGTCATTGTTGCAGACGATCTTGTCGACAATGTACTTCCAGTTGCAGTTGACGGTGCGATCCAAAAGACGGCGGTAGTTCAGAGGCTCGGTAGTAGGCAAGTAGGTCTGGCCTTCAGCTGCCACCGGCTGGTAGGGCCACAAAGTCAGTTCTCCCCAGTTCGGAGGGGACGGTCTGTGAAGGCATTTCGGATTCGGAGAGCTGCTACTTACGTCTGGTTTCCAGGTCGCGCCGCTGCCGGATGTGAACTCAGTGGCATGGGGAGACAATGGAGTGCCCACAGGTTGTTGGTGATAAGGCTGGTGCATGCCACCTGGTCCAGAGCTAGGCATGAGGCCCGGCTGTCCGCCATGGAAGGTGGTAGTAGGCTCGTACCGGTTGAAGTTCATATTGTATCCGCCTCCAAAACCGGCGCCGAAAGGTTGGGGCGAACCGTACCGGCTGTCGTAGCGATGGCTGCGACGGCTGGACGCAGGGCGCATTCCAATATCATCATCGGGGACAAAGCGGTCACCATGAAAGCCATCCATGGTGGGCGCGCCGTAAGGGGCGGCACATGTATCGGGAGTGAAGCCTCTACCTCCAGTCCAAGGCGCCGGCTGCGCGGTGTCTGGCAGCGAAGGCGGCTGGGGTTGGAGGAAGCCGTTCTGGAAGGCGGGCTTCGTGGCTGACCAGATACCGCGGGTGCGACCAAAACCCCCCGTGGTAGACATTGTGTCGCTGGTATCCGAGGGAGAATCGTCTTGGGCTTGCCAACCAGCGGGCTCTTGCGGGTAGGTAGCCTTTGAGGCTTTGTTACCATGCATACCTAGAATGCTGGATTTGGCGGCAGCCCCCTCCCCCTGACCTAGGGCGGCTTCCGTGATCTCGGGACCCAGAGATCGCTGTTGATAAAGCTCCTGGTCCAGCCGCGAAATCTCGTTTTTAGCCTTGGCAAGCTCGAGCTTCAGGCGGTGAACCTCCTCGCTGTTGGCGGCGTTGCTATCAGGCGTGGCGCTGGCAGGACGAGTCGCGGGGGTGGTAGCTGTGAAGTTGTCGGTGGCCGGGGTGATGGGCAACGAGCTGCAGGAAGACTGGAGGTCCAGGCTGTGCAAATGAGCGTGCTCGTCGTCGGTGAGCGTCTTGATGGACCCGCTCTGGTCGCTTCCGGGTGACCGCTGCTCGGAGAGTCTCGCCAGCAACTTGTCCATCGGGGACGGCTCAGAGACAGCGGAGGTCTCGTGGTTGATCTTGGTCCTCTGTTATTATCAGCCTAGCTGTTATGGTGGGGGCGGAATGTGAGCATAAGGTGGAGGACTAGGTACCTTGGGCAGACCCTGGTTCAAAAGTTTGGATGTAGTCAGGGCGCTGACGGATTTCTTCAACGTGGCGTGGCCGACGGAACCCTAAACAAACATCATGCTTAGCTTTCTCTGCATAACTGTGGTATACTACTTGCGCCTGCGGAGCTAGTTTGATGAGGACGAGACGCAGGAAAGGTGAATGTGCAGGCCGAGGTGAAGGCGTGGTGAATCGAATCTGAGTCTGGGTGGGATAGTCGGCAGTTCGGGATGGGATGGATGGAGTTGAGGGCGGGGTCAAGGGAATTTAGCGGAAAAGCCTAGACAGCGGAGCAAGTACCTGAAAGAGCTGCTGGATGCTAGTGGAGTCATCGGAGAGCTTGTGGTTCTCGTCGTTAGAGGAGCTCTTGGTCACCGAAGACTGGCGCTGGGACTGAGGGCTGGGCCTCGCCCCGGCGCCGGCGAGAGACATGTTGCTTGAGCCGATGACTGTCCACGGAGCTCACACTAGTCGAGGGCCAGGAGCATTAAGTGCGGGATAATCGTAAATCTCGGATGATATGGCAAAGATGCCTCACAGATCAAGACAAAGGAAAGTGAAGGGTTCCTTGTTGTGGGTGGTGGTGGGAGACCTGTCTGCTTGTTTGGTCTGGTTTGATGCGGGTGGGAAGATGGAGCAGAGAGCAGACGAAATCAGGTTTTGGCCTCTTTTTGGGGATTGGGTTAGAACCTAGAAAGAAGACGGAAGGGAAAAGAAGCCTGCAAATTGGGTCCTTCCACGGCAGCGCCCGGGGAGGTGGGTCAGAGGGAGAGCTTGCCTCGGGGTGAGAGGGCGGGCGGTAGGCAGACGGCGGCGTAGGATGGGTGGCTACCCAGAAACGAAGCGGCCGCGCCTTCTATTTTTGAGCACTCGCCCACTTTGGGTAATGGCAGATGTCGCCCGACGGAGTTGCCAAACTTAGCTGCCTTTCGCGCTAGGTTCATCCTTAGATGCTCTGCCAACCAGGGTCCAAGCATAGAGTGAAGGAATAGAGAAGCCCCGTTCCTATGGCTTGACCCGTCTGGAGAACCTGGGGCGGCAGGAACTATACGGCCGAAGCCCAAACCTTGCCTCCATAAAACTGATGGCTACAGATATTAGCGGGCCGCACCTGCCCAATCGGCAGGGAGGCTTCCACTGTGCCATCAGACGGCAATCCGTAGGAGTCCAGTCTGATGCCGGTTTGCTCAGTCAAGCTCACCGTTTTGGGCGGAAAAGATAATGCCTGCTGGCAGCCTATGCCCAGGCTCACCACCTTCCCTCTCGCAACGTCGCTCTGTCTATCACATATCTACCTAACCGCCACAAGCATCGGTTACAGCAGCCGATATACTTACCTACTGTCTACTTGAGTAGTACCTATGTATGCCAAAGGTCGCGCTCAAGGTCGTTGGTGGGTACCAAGATTCTTGCTCTAGCGTATCGTTGTTTACCCCCAAAGCACAAACCTGACAGGAAATCACCTCTCAAAGGCATCAACCCAGAGCAGCATCATGTTCACAATAACCAATGTTGCCTGGCTTTGATCTCCGTTTGCTCAACGCTTCGACGAAACAGGAGGGATTACTAGGGGACTGTGGGAAAATGCGGGATGTGATTCCAATCTTGCAGCAGACGAGGGCACAGACGCTTGCTCGCCTGGCATCCACTCTCCAACAAGCGGGATGGGAAGTTTGACGCTAGTTCTTAGTCTGGAAAAGCTATCATTTTGCTTGCTGGAGCATGGCTATGCCTGAATATAAATACCGCAAGACTATCTCACGCCTTCCGCAGCCCCGATACTCTACCTCAGGGGCTATATAGACGGCCTGGCAATGTGTCATGATGCTCGGCTCAGGTCACATTTCGGACCCTCAAAGGGGGATTGCGACGTGCACATGAGAACATAGATTGTTGCAGCGTGCAGTGTTACTATTATACAGAACCTGCCCTAGCCTATCGCTTCTTTGCTTTCGGGTCTGTGGGACGAGAACGTTAGCTGTGTGGGAACCGGGGAACCGCAGAAGGGCGAGATGGACATACCAGGAGGCCCTTTCTTTTTCTTGGGGGCACCTTTCCCACGAGTTTTGAGGCTGTGGTAGAACAATGGTTGTTAGTCTGGTGCGTCTCGGGGACGTCTAGGGGGCGCGCGAAAGATGAAGAGGGGTCCCTACGCCTCGACTTGGCGTAGCCGCTCTTTCTCCGGCTCGTTCTCCATCACAAACTCATTTCCAAACTCCTTCCTGATGTCGTTGAAGGTTACGAGACGTCGTGGGTAGTAGTCTACCAGTGCCGGGCCTCGTAGTCTTTGCCGCAAGACCTTGTTGCCGGTGCGAACCCCCTCAGGGTTGAACGTCGTCGCAAAAATTTGGCATCGAGCCTTCCTCCCAGTCAGCTGGGTCGCGGTCTCCTAGGGTATCAAAAGGACGGTCTTACCTGGAGGAGATCCAGCAGACGGGCGCGCGGCACACTCATCTTGATGGCATGGCAGGAACGCGCTGTGGTGGGATGGGTTGGTCGCAGTTCGACAGCGATGCACAAAATTGAAGAAGACCTGTCGTCGCATCAACCCCGATCACCAGCAGCCACCAGGTGGGTCGTCCCTAGCAAAGCTGGCGGTTTTTGGTGGGTCTCATTGGATATGCGGCTTTGCCCCGCTGCCGAGTCGGTTGAGGTCCTGGAACCTGAGACTTTCCGCGCGCCCTCATCGTCCACCTAGGTACCTATCAGTTCAACCACACACCTCCCGCTAGCATACTGATCGCATCTAGTTCAGCGGCATTCTACCAAGGTCATTTTTTCAACGAGGAATACAGAGGGAACAAAATCTCAACATGTCCAAGCACGCCCGCGCAGAGCCTGACGAGGAGGTGGCTCAAGTCATTGCACCCGCGAAGCGGCTCAGGTTGAACGAACGTGCGGGCGCAGCAACACTGATGAACCCCAACCGCCTGCCCGAACCCGACTTGGGTGATGCGATTGATTTTCTCATCGGGCACTCAGACGACCTGGCATACTGCATGGCGACCCTCAAGCAATGGTCAGAGCAGCCCATGCAACCACAGCGTTGCGAAAGTACTCGGGAGTCGGTTGCCGCCCTGTGTCAGCGGTTGGTTCCCGGCGTCCAGGAGCTGGCGTCCCAAGTGGCCAAGAACAAGTCGGCAGGGGAAAATCCCGGCACAGTAGCAGTCTCTGCTCATGTCGCCTTCACAAAATGGACATCGGCAAACATCCCTCTATCACTCCCGCCACTTCCAGAAGTCAAGGATGTATGCGTGGAGCAAGCTGCTCTCAGGCATCCCGAAGCCGTACGCACAAAGGCAATGTCGGTCCAGGAGAATAGTGATCGCCTCGAGTGGCTAGGCGACGCGTATCTGGAGCTATTTGCCACGTGCTTCATCTACGAGACTTTCCCAGACCTGGCACACGGAAAGTGCACGCAGATCCGCGAGAGGCTCATCCGCAATGAGAGCCTTGCCGAGTGGACTCGCGCATACGGCCTCGATAAACGGGCTCAGCTGCCCCCCGATTTCAACAACTTCTCAGCGAACAAAAAAATCAAGTATCTTGGCGACATCTTCGAATCCTATGTTGGTGCTATTGTCATATCTGATCCCGGCTGCGGCGTGGCTCGAGCTGCGAGCTGGCTGAAGGACGTTTGGGCGATGGCAATCGCTCACAAGATTCGGGAGGAGGAAGCGAGACAACGATCGCAACGAGAGAGGAAGGTCAGCACCGGCAAGTGTTCCACAGAAGATGGTACTCAGTTGGTAGCGGGGCCGCCCAAGGTGATCCTCTCGCGCATGCTGGTCGTTCCAGGCGTCAAAATCCAATACGTGGACCTCCCAGGGCCGAAGAAGAAAGATAAGGACAACCACCTTCCTATCTTCAGCGTCGGCGTCAAATTGGATGGTTGGGGCGAGAGCGATGTCTTGCTCGGGAGGGGGTTTGCGTTGTCGAAGAGGGAGGCAGGAGAGAAGGCCGCACAGATGGCACTGGACAACAAGAAACAACTCAAGAAGTACATCGATATGAAGGACGCTTGGATGAAGCAGAGGGGGGTGCATGAGGCCATGCTGGGAGGGAGCCGATAAGCGATTGACCCACAGCCGTCTATTCGACAACCGCTGGCCCTGTTTCTCTGCCTTCTCTCGATGCGTCATCTTTGGTCATATATAGCGGTTGGTTACAAGCGATACGGAGATTCAGGGATTCAAGTATCGGCACGAAGAATATAATTTGGGGGCCGCTACAGGATGCAGCTAACTCTGGCGATTGTATCTCTGCCCGTTTCCAGGTTCCATTCCATTCCCGCTCAGCGTTCGCTTCCCCTCAATTGAGCTATGAACGCCAGGTCGGGGTCAAGAGCCCCACCCCAGGCCAGGGAGAAGCGGGCCCTTCCACGAGCATCAATCAAATCGCCGAGGCATAGACTGCATCCCAGGAACGAGCCGACGTGCCGCCCCAGGTCCCATCAGTTGGGACGCGACAAACACACCCAAGCCTCACCTCGTCGGCCGCCATTTCGTAGAATGATGGACCGCCCACGCTTGACCATTCTGCTGTTACGTGTTGACTCGAGATAGACAAGCTGGGCGTCTCGAGCCTTTTATTACCGGTTTATTCTAATAATCAGTGCCTGACCTCGTTTCTATCCTCTCGTCCTTGCGACATCGCGCGACCAAACGGCCCAATCCGCGTTGTGACTGCGGCCATCGCCGGCCGCGGCTCCCACCTGACCATCCGTGATTTGGATCCCTTCACAAGCCCATGACTGTCGATATGGCCGACTCGGTCGGTATGTTGCGCGATTGCCCTGGGACGTGTTATCTGGCCCAATGCCCGACACAGGACTGACTAGCCCCCTTCTGTATCTCGGCCCAGACCGCGTGTTTGTCCATGCACTCAACACGATCAAAAAGATACCCAAGACGGGGGCCACCCGGCCCCCTCCCGCCGACCGCATGCGCCTTTATGGGCTGTACAAACAGGCCATGGAGGGCGATGTCGACGGCGTGATGGAGCGCCCTACAGCCGCCTCGGGAATCCAGGTCGAGGACCTCCAGCGGGAGAGGGACAAGTTCGACGCGTGGAACCTACAGAAAGGATTGAGTCGCACCGAGGCCAAACGTCGGTACATCGAGGCCCTGATAGACACGATGCACAAATATGCAACTACAGAGTGAGTGGCCCTGCGCCGAGCGTCTATGCGACCAACAGAAAATGTCGGGCGGCTGAGGCTGACTTGCAGCGATATTATCACCTCATAATAGCAATGCTATGGAGCTAGTCGCAGAGCTCGAGTTTGTTTGGAATCAGATCAAAGGAAACACGTCGGCGTCGTCCGAGCCATCGCCCAAAGGACCAGGAGACGAGAGCGGGGCTGCCCGACGCTTCGAGGAGCCCGCGAGCGGAGCCGACGGGCCGATGAAAGTATTGAGCCCGATGAGCGAAGAGGACGAGGCCGAAAAGGACTACCGACGACGGATGGCCGCCGAGGCCGGCGGCGAGGAAGAAGACGAGGACGAAGACGGCGATCAATACGTTAAGCGAGGCGACCGGTGGTCCAAGAAGATGGAGCGCGCCATTGTCCGGCTCTCTACAGAGATAGCGGCTCTCCGGGAACACATCACGACGGGACGCGAGTGGAGATCTCGAAGGAAGCGAAGTTTTGGCGCATGGGTGGCCTGGGCGTTGTGGCTTGCGGCAAAGCACGCCGCGGCCGACCTGTTGCTCCTGGTCCTGGTTCTGATCTGGATGCGGCGGAAAAAAGACCGACGACTCGAGAGCCATATCCGGGAATCATTCAAGATAGCACTAGAGTACATTGGGAGGACACTTCTTCCCTCAAGATGATGCAGCAGCCTATTGGACGGCTCGAATTACGTCTAGGCTACCTAGGGGGACCGCGGATTCGAGGGGATTCGGACACGCCCTAGAAAGCTTCCGGGGCGGCAGACGGACCAGTATGGCGATGGGATGGGAGCGGGGGTCTCCTCGCACGCTGGAGGTGGGAGGAGGCGGCGATGTCAAGAAAGCTCCGAGCTCGGCCCGGCCCGTGACAGCTCTCAAGACCGTCAACAACCGAACTCGAAGGAGACAGGCAGGCAGGCAGACGGACGGATGCGGCATGTCGGTCGAGCCGCCGTCTCTGGTCGTACGCACTGTTTCTCCACCACAACCACTGGTTCTCGAGGGCGGGCGGAGTCACTGACGTGGAAAAAGGAGAAGGCTTGGCAGGCCAGTTGGCCGTTGCTGTCAGCGCCGCCGCATGGGACAGCTCAGCCAATTGGTCCCTGATGGGTAATGTATCTTTGACACCTCACGCACACCCTGGCAATTCTGGATACCCTGGACGCATCTGGATTACTCTGAATTGCGATAGTGGGCGATAGTGGGTGGGGGCCTACTGTGTTTGGCTCTTGGGGGGATGCGGTGAATGCCTCCCGTCCCAATTCAGGGGTATTGTTCTCTCCTTTTACGGGGCCGGGCCTCAATGCTTCCGATTTCGGGTGTGATGGGCCGACTATATTTTGGCCGAACGAGCCGAGAAGTGAACAGCCCGTTGCCGGTGTACCTCGAGCTTTGTGCGAGCATGTTTCGGCACCAGGTTAAAGGGTGGTGGTGGCGGTGGTGGCATTCCCCGGGTCACCAGTGTGTTTTGGCAGATGACCGTTGATACTTCGACACTAGGCGGTCGGGTGTTGATGCTAGAAGATCCCGAAAGCATCCCATCGCCACTCACAGCCATCGGATCAAAACAGGGCGTTTTCTGCCTCCAACCCGACTTGAGGATTCCAGGCAGGTGATGAGCTTTGCACTTTGGGAGCGTTTTTTTTTTTCTGTCTCCGCCTTTGCTCAGCAAGCCCAGCCCAGCCCAGCCCAACCGGCCGCCAAAGCAGGCTGTCTCCGTGGACCTTGCCAACGCGGCCCTTTCGCCCCTTTTCCCTTTTGGCGGAAAACCAAGTGGCCGCGAATCAAATGGGCGCCTTGATTCCACAATCCGTTTGGTGTCCTGCAGCTGGATGGAGTGGAATGTGGTTTCGCGTCGCAGGGGGGTGTGAGTGTGTGGCCTATCAGCCACTCAGCCTATCTGGAAGCTCGGTTTCGATGCGCGCTGGCCTGAGCACCTGAGACGGCAAAGCCGCTAGTGCAGCTCATGCGTGGCGGGCGGTGTGCGCTCGCTGGCTTTTCTGGAGGCTGGCCGCTTTTTTTTTTTTCGCCTGGGCGGGCGTGGCCAGCCGGGGCCCCAACGCACGCGTTCCGACAGGCAGCAAATGGGGGAGGCGTCGCCAATCAAGGTTTGTGGATTGTCGGGAGAACGCCCGATCCGTCGAGTCGGGCATGGTCTCCAAGTATTTTTTTTTCTCCTTCACTTCGACCCCTGTCGCATCGCATCGCACCGCCTACACCTGCCTGCTTGCCTGCCTGCGCGCGCGGGTAGCGTTCGGGGCGGTCTTCATGTCGTGGCAGCCAAAGGATTGCAGGCCCGTCGATTAGGCGGCCAGCCTGTGGGTCATGTCTTGCTAATCGCTCACCCAGTTGCCAACTGGCCGCCCTGGCCGCAGAGACCGTGACTGTTCTGGCTCTGCGCGTCCTGCCTAATGCTAAGGGATGCGTTGCGGGGAGCAGGATGGAGGCAGCCAACCTTTGGGCTGCCCGGCTTTTGGACTCACACTCCCCTCCCACCCCCTTTGGGTTTCCGCGTTCCCCCCTGGGTACCACCCGGGAGGTTCCCCTTGGCTCCCATCCGGCTAGGGGCTCCCCCCAGCACGCGACCTCTCTGCCGGCCATGGAAGCCCTGCCTATCCTTCCTCCAGCCACTTCACTTGTATGTAATCTACTTCACTTAAAGACAGGGCTGGATATGGAGACGCCCAAACAACCAATGGCCCTGCCCAACCCCGGGCCAGGCCGGCCCTGCCCACATAGTATCTGCAATGCCAGCAACTGTCTAGTCCCGGGTGGCCCTCGTTGGTCGGAGCAGCAAATCTCTCTCCGCACCCACGTACACGCCTCTCCATGCTTGACATGTGTCAGGCAGGAAATGAGGTACCTCTGCAGCCATTGGGTCCAGGGCAAGACGTCACCCGCCTTGACGAAGCCGGGGCCTGCTCCCGCACCGCCTATTTTATCCAACGGCGCTCCCCGGCTTTGAGACGAACCTGTGCTAGCCAGTCCCAAGTGTGGCAGGCCATCGCGACCCTTTGTTGACCTTCAGTGCTTGCTTCCACTTGCTGCTCGCTCCCTCTGTCAATCAAGCAAAGCCTCCACTCTCTTCCGTTGTTTGTTGTTGAGACTGTTGCTGCTGCGCGTCTCGCGCCGCCATATCCGCCACTATGTCGCTCAACGTCTACGATCCCTCAATTCCTAGGAAGAAGGTGGCCATCGTCGGCAGCGGCTCGGCGGGCATTGCAACGCTGTGGGCACTGAACCGAACCCACCACGATGTCTACCTCTACGAGGCTGCCGCCCGCCTGGGCGGTCACACCAACACCGTCAGCTTCAAGAACGGCAAATACACCACTCAGGTCGACACGGGCTTCATTGTCATGAACTCAGAGACATACCGTACGCTCTAGCCGCCGCCTACTTGTGATAATCGTTTATTCATTTCCCTTGCTAACATGGCAACCAGCCAACTTCCTCGCGTTCCTCAACAAGGTCGGTGTGGCCACCGCGCCCACGCTGATGACCTTTGGCCTGTCGCGTGACCACGGCCTCTTCGAGTGGGCAGGGTCTAGCCTCGCCACCGTCTTCTGCCAGCCGAAGAACCTCTTCTCATGGCGCATGTGGCGCATGATCTTCGACGTCGTCCGCTTCAACCAGTTCGCGCTCGACCTGCTGAGGGAGGCCAACGCGGCGGCCACGGCCAAGCCCAACGGCTCGGCCAAGGGCAAGACCAACGGCAGGCCCACGTCGTCCGAGTTCCTGGTGGGCACCTTCGGCCCCGAGGAGACCATCGGGCAGTACCTCGAGCGGGAGGGCTACTCGGACGCGTTCCGCGACGACTACCTTATCCCAATGACGGCGGCCGTCTGGAGCACCGGCCCGGACAAGTGCGCGCTCGAGTTCCCCGCCGTGACGCTCGTCAGGTTCCTCTGGAACCACCACCTCATGTCGACCGTCTCCAAGAGGCCCGACTGGCTCACCATTCCCGACGGCTCAAAGTCGTACATCGACGCCGTGATGAAGGGCTTCCCGAGCAACCACGTCTTCCTCAACACGCCCGTCAAGTCGCTGACCAACGACGCGGACGGCAAGGTGCGGCTGCACCTCAACGGCGGCAGGTCGCACGTGTACGACCACGTGGTGCTGGCGACGCACGGCGACCAGGCCTACTCGATAATAAAGGAGTCGGCCACGGACGAGGAGCACGAGATCATGTCGAGCTTCCAGACGTCCAAGAACGTGGCGGTGCTGCACTCGGACCAGTCGCTCATGCCGGCGAACCGCAAGGCCTGGTCGGCCTGGAACTACATGACCGTGTCGGCGCCCGAGGCGGGCCGGCGCAACATCGACAAGGTCTCGCTGACCTACAACATGAACGCGCTCCAGCACATCCCGCGCGAGCACTTCGGCAACGTGCTCGTCACGCTCAACCCGCTGCACGAGCCCGACCCGGCCACGGTGCAGGGGCGGTTCGAGTACGCGCACCCGCTCTTCACGCCCTCGTCCGTGCGGGCCCAGGAGCTGCTGCACCACATCCAGAACCGCCGCGCCGTCAGCTACGCGGGCGCGTGGACAAAGTACGGCTTCCACGAGGATGGCTTCAGCAGCGGCCTCAAGGTGGCCGTAGAGCACCTCGGCGCCAAGCTGCCCATCAAGTTCAAGGACTCGACAAACGCCCGCGGCCAGCAGCCCCGCCTCGGCATGGGCGACCTGGTCGTCAGGGTGTCGGTCCTGGCCGTGCAGGTCGTGGTCATCGACACCCTCCGCGGCATCTCGCGCATGTGGAGCAGGAGGCCCGCCGGCGGTCGCCGCTCCAACGGCGGTGCGTCGGCCAGGAGGAGGAACGTGGTCAAGACCTGCAAGGTTATCTAAGCGAAGCAGCAACAACGACGGTTACGACGATGACAACAACAACAACAACAACAACAACAGAAAAAAAAACGGAGGCGGTGAAGAGGTAAAGGGGGGATGGGTTGTGGAGTTTTGCAGGCATGATCTTGGCGTCAGGTTGTACCGGAATCTTGGGTTTCTTGTTCTTTTCTTGTTTTTTTTTTCCTATACCCCCCGACATTCGTTTGACGAATTTCCTCCCCCTTATTCCCTATGTCTCAACACCCAAATTGGCAAGCATGAGCAGGACGTATATGATAGCATATGATTTTCAAGATTTCAAGATAGCATGATAGAAACTGTCACGGCGTGGGTGCGACTTGACGTCGCCCCACTGAAATGGAGCCCCTGAAGCGACCAGAGCTTTTTGCTGGTAACCACAACCGAAGACCCAAGTTGACCGCCATGAACTCCCTGTCAGCGACTGTGCGCAAGTGCCCCATTTTTGGCGTCAGTCCACCAAACCAACCACCTCTCCACCCGACGATCATCGCTCCACTCGCTTTTTTTCTGGGCGTGTGCACAACAGATCCCACCCCTCGGTTCACGATCGATCGACCCCGGGGCCTCGTGATGACCGCGCCAGTCGCTCCCACACAGCAGGAATCACCGGCAACACAATGAACGTCTTTGCACGGCGCCCCCCCGCGGGGCCGCCGTCCTGCTGGCAGACGGCGACGGCGCAGATGCGAAGGCAGCTGCTGGGGCGCGGGACCGGCGGCGGCCGGCGCGGGCTGTCGGGCGGACCGGGCAGAAAGGCTCGGGCGGAGGACGCCCCCAGCATGGAGCAGATGCGCTCCGTCTACAAGATGAGGAATAGGACGACCATGTAGGTATGTGCCACCCGGGCCGTTTTCTCCGGCTCTCGGCGGCGGTGGTGGTGTTCCGGGACTCGAGCTAAGCCGGCCGGTGTTATGGGAATCCCTAGGAACTACACGCTCAGCATCATTCTGGGCACCGTCGCCTTCTCGTACGGCTCCGTCCCAATGTACAAAATGGTGCGCCCACTCGCCCGACTAGATATACCCCTCCATAGCCCACCTCCTCGAGCCGTTTTCTCCCACCGACCCGAGACGCTGACGGGCCCGACTGGATTTCCCTACCCTAGATATGCCAAACTACCGGATGGGGCGGCCAGCCGATCAAGAGCCCCGCGCACGGCGGCGGCAGTGAGGGTATCTCGTCTCGCCTGCAGCCGGTGACGGGCGCCAAGAGGATACGCGTCACGTTCCACGCCTCGACGTCGGACCAGCTGCCCTGGAAGTTCGTGCCGCAGCAGCGCGAGGTGCGCGTGCTCCCTGGCGAGACGGCGCTGGCCTTTTATACCGCCATCAACAAGAGCGACCAGGACATTATCGGGGTTGCGACGTATTCCGTCACGCCTGCCCAGATTGCGCCATACTTTTCCAAGATCCAATGGTACGGCTTGGCCTTCCATCACTCAGCCCTCTATCACTCGGGCAATTCCCCTTGACGCTAGTGACTGACTGAGGGACCGTTTAAAGCTTCTGTTTCGACGAGCAGCGGCTCCAGGCGGGTGAGGAGGTGGCAATGCCAGTGTTTTTCTACCTCGACCCGGAGCTGTTGAACGACCTCAATATGAAGGGGATAGAAACGGTGACACTCTCCTACACCTTTTTCAGTAAGTACCTGTGTGACCTATCCAGCTGCATGTTTCGATCAGGCCTGACAAAATCGCAGAGGCGAGATATGACGACAATGGAAAGACGCTGGTGATGCCGACTTCTCCCTAGGTTATGGCTCCAACAGAGCCCTCAAAAGCAAGGTGCCGATGGAGAAGTTGTACCGAGTGTAACACTATGATATATAAATTCCAATCTAGGCTCATGTCAACTCGTGCCTGTGGTCTTGATTTAAACACTTGACGTAGCCGGCGCCGGCCGAGAGGTGCTGTGTACCTCTTTGTACCTGCCCTGTGGGGCCACAGCTCCGCGATCCACTTTGGATGCAGCAGCTGCGGATGACGCTACCCCAGCTCCATCCGACAGCGGATTGAGCGCTACATCATGTTGAGCACAAGTGTCGCGACAGCTCGGCAGACACCAGTCCTAGAGGAGCTCTCGGCCGCCGCAATTCCAGACTATCTTGTCTATCTCAACGTCGCCTGGCTGCACCTCTGCTTGAAGCCCTTCTCCTACCTACCACCTACCTCGACTGGCCTCCCCACGCGCATCCGCCACGGCCACACCCCGGCGTGCCTAAACGCCGCACCCCTGTCGCTCCCTCTCTCCCAGACATGTCTTCATAGCGGCCAGCTCGTCAAGAAGTATGAAGGTAGTCCTGCCCGGGAAACCCGCCTCGTCCCACTCGACGGTCTCGACAGGCTTTTGGGCTTCGCGGCGCATAATCGTAAGCACTCCACCTGCCCGCCCTCGCCAACGCGCACGCGCGGCGCCCCTGGCCTGACCCAGAAGCCGTTTGCAGGCCTACATCACTGGCAATGCCTTCGCCATCCTCTCGGACCACCAGACGTTGCTACAGACGGTCTATGACGATGACGAGTCCCCGCTGCGCGCCATCGCGTTCGACGAGGCGTCGGGCAAGATAGCCACCGCCACCGACCGCCATGTCCGGATATACAAGCCCTTTGGGCTGGAGGACGATGCTCTTCGGGTAGGTGACTAGGAGGTGACTAGGATGGCCAGACTGGCGGGATTCCATGTGATGGTGCTGACGGTGCGCCATCGCTCTGAAGTGGGCATTGCAGTCGCTCATTGAGCCATTCTCAGACGACGACTCCTCCCCCTCCTCGACCGCACCCGTATCGCTATCGTGGGGCGCATCAGAGGAGCTGCTAGTTGCGCGCGCATCGCTCAAGCTGTACCAGACCTCATCCACACCCTCGTGCTCGTGGTCCAAGCGACTGGCGGCCCCGGCCAAATGTGCCAGTCTTTCGTACGATTCGGCCTACATCGCCTGCTGCGGCTACAGCGACCGGCTCGTCAAGGTGTGGCGGCGCCTCAGTTTCGGCTCCGACGACGTCTGCTTCGACTTTGCCTATCTCCGCCACCCCGCGCCCGTGACCAGGATACAATGGCGTCAACCCTACGACGTCAACCAGACCATCGAGAATGTGCTCTACACCTTCTGCGCCGATCAGAGCGTCCGCATCTGGTCCGGCTCCGAGTCGCACCACAGCGGTCAGCACCTCCAGCTTTGGGGCACTCTCGACCTGGAGGAGTCCCTCCGGGGCAGACACCCGCAGCGCCCCGACGAGCCGCTTACGCGCTGGGCATTTATAGTGCACGGCAGGGACATATCGGCTGCCGCGGAGACGGCAGTCCAGGAGAGCGCCACGGGTCAGGCGGACGACGACATGGGGCTGCAGCATGTCGTGGAAGTGGCGAACCGCAACCCAGAGCTGTGCATGGTGCTAGACACGGCGGGCGGAATGTCGGCCTGGGCGCTGGAGAACATTGGTAGCAGGACGGCGCAGAGGGCGGGCCGCATCTTCAACGCGGCACATATCTACTCCAAGGACTTTGACTTTGCGCGCAGCCTGTCGCTCCCAGCTGACGCCCACGTCGAGGTGCAAAGCTACTGCAACAAGGCGGGCGGGCACCTCCACCTGCTGCTACACGACTTCCGTGGAACCATCCACGTTTACGAGGCCAACATGGCCGACATGCTCCACCAGGCCTC
Organism: Gaeumannomyces tritici R3-111a-1; assembly: GCF_000145635.1. Classification (NCBI taxonomy): domain Eukaryota; kingdom Fungi; phylum Ascomycota; class Sordariomycetes; order Magnaporthales; family Magnaporthaceae; genus Gaeumannomyces; species Gaeumannomyces tritici. Next base: position 236,886 of record NW_008804551.1, read on the forward strand.
CACGGCACCCCGCCTGCGCCTAAAGGGCTCTTGGTCAGGGCACTCGACGTCGGTGCAAAAGATTGTGCGGAACTACAGTGGCCATGCCATCGTTTCGAGGACGCGGGACGGCGAGAGCTCCGTCTGGACGCACAAGCTCGGCGCTCGGTCGACATCGCTGTCCCAGCTGGCATTGACCCCGACTAGCGAGCAGGGGCACATCCACCGTATCTGCGTCTTGCGCAAGGGACGTTTTGTCGTCTTCCTACACCATGACTCTATCACCCTTTGGGACTGCCGTCCGCCGGGCCCACCGGGCCTTCTCGGCCGGTGCACCTACAGTGTTGGTGGAAAGCCCCTTTGCCTCCTGATACTGCCTCGCCAGCGGCCTGGGGACTCGTCAGTAGCGCATGTCGCTACTATAACGTCGGAGAAGCAGGGGATAGTTTGGACCATGAGCCTTCCGCTGTACGCGGTAGGCGGCGGCCAAGCACCGCCGGTCAACGGCCACGGCAGTGCGCGACCAGCCGTGACGGAATTCTGCCGTTTCAGTCTGCAAGGGACCGAGGATCTGGCCTATGTCTTGCCTGTAGACCCGGCCGGATCCTCCCCGGTGATATCTGGGTTCCTCGATGTGTTTGCGCGGGACGTGGCTGTGTCGTACACGCGCGAGGGGCGGGTTGATTTCCTGACGGCCCGTGTCGATCCAGAGCAGAAGCGCGTGGAGTGGCTGACGACGTGTTCGATGGAGACTGGGCTTGTCGAGCCCTCGCTTGTTAGCGGCAGCACCCTGAAGAGGGCGGCTCTTGTCAACTCGTCCAGGTCGGCCGTCACCATCTGGGACATACGGGGCGCCAGGCTGGAGTACACACAAGACTTTGAGAGCCAGAACTCCATCAACGATCTGGACTGGACGTCGACGCCCGACTCTCAGTCAGTGCTAGCCGTGGGCTTCCCGCACCGCATCCTCCTGCTCTCGCAGCTGCGGTTCGACTACCTTAATAAGGGCCCTGCCTGGGCGCCAGTGCGCGAGATCAGCATCCGCGACATGACGCCGCACCCCATCGGCGACTCAACGTGGCTAGGCGACGGCCACCTGGTCATCGGCGCGGGAAACCAGCTCTTTGTGCACGACAGGCAGTTCGACCCGGCCAGCTCTCTCATCACCAGCCTGCGCCTCCCGCACCGCAAGGACGGCAGCCTCGATTTGTTCGATGTTGTGAGGCGGCTGAACGGGCCCCTGCCCGTCTTCCACCCCCAGTTTCTCAGCCAGTGCATGCTCGCGGGCAAGACCACGCTGGTGCATCGTATCCTGACGTCGCTGGACACGACGCTCAAATACTGGGTTGAGGGCGAGACTATAGATGACTATCTGGGGCTAGACATGGAGTTCTTTTATGGCGCGCAGAGCCCGACGCACGACTACAAGTCAGACCCGAACTCGAGCACATTTTTCGCGCCAGGGTCAATGCATGACGCGGTTGGTGAAGAGTTCAACGAGCAGGTGGCCGACTCGATCAACTCGAGACTCACAAAGGTGGCGCTGCCGCAGCTCTCGGGCCACGAGCAGATCCAGCTGGTGGACATTGTCGAGTGCGCGGGCCTCGTCGAGACGCAGCGGCGGTCCATGGACGACAACGGGGCGCGGTACATGCTCTTCTACCGGCAGCACGCGCTGCGCAAGGGCAGGACCAGCGAGATCCACATGTCGTGGCGCGAGATCAACTGGGCGCACCACTCGACCAGCCAGGACATACTGGTGGACTTTGTGACGCGGCAGAACCACGGGTCGCTGCGGTGGGAGAGCGCGCGCGAGAGCGGCATGTTCATGTGGCTGTCGGACGCGGCGGCGGTGCGGCGGCAGTTCGAGGTGGTGGCGCGCAACGAGTACACGGGCAGCGAGGACAAGAACCCCGTCGACTGCAGCCTCTTCTACCTGGCGCTGCGCAAGAAGGCGGTGCTGCAGGGCCTATGGCGCATGGCGAGCTGGAACCGCGAGCAGGCCGCGACGCAGCGGCTGCTGGCAAACAACTTTGACGACCCCAGGTGGCGCACGGCCGCGCTCAAGAACGCCTACGCCCTCATGAGCAAGCGCCGGTTCGGCTACGCCGCCGCCTTTTTTCTGCTGGCGGACCACCTGCAGGACGCGGTCAACGTGTGCCTCAACCAGATCAAGGACGTGCAGCTCGCCGTCGCCATCGCGCGCGTCTACGAGGGCGACGACGGCGGGCCCGTCCTGCGAAGGCTGCTCGAGGAGGAGGTCCTGGCCATCGCGGCCCAGGAGGGGAACCGATGGCTGGCCTCGTGGGCGTTTTGGATGCTGCGCCGGAGGGACATGGCTGTGCGGGCCTTGATTGTTTGTATTCCTCTCTCTCTCTCTC